>NC_084611.1:46267817-46367817 GCF_033978795.1 Nerophis ophidion | reverse complement strand
TAGTAATAAGTTGTCATCAACTAACATCAGTAGTACACCCTGCCTGCCATCTTGCCATGGGTTAGTACTAAATCTACTTCTTATCATAGTAGTACTAACATCAGTAGTTCACACTGCCTTCCATCTTGCCATGGTTTAGTAATACATCTACTCTGTGTACTACTACTTCACATCATAGTACTAAATTGTCATCAACTAACATGAGTAGTACACACTGCCCGCCATCTTGGACAACACTCCGACAAGTGTATAATGCTCCTTCACATCAGTGTACTTCTCATCAACTAATATGAGTAGTACTTGTGTTAAAGTAACATGAGTAGTACATGTGTTAAAGTAACATGAATAGTACTTGTGTTAAAGTAATAGGAGTAGTACTTGTGTTAAAGTAACAGGAGTACAGTAGTACTTGTGATCTAGTACCATTAGTAGTACTTGTCATCAAGTAACATGAGTAGTACTCGTGATCAACTAACATGAGTAGTACTTATCAACTATCATGAGTAGTACTTGTAATCAACTAATCAGTTGTACTTGTCAACTAACATAAGTAGTACTTGTAATCAAGTATCATTAGTAGTACTTGTGTTAAAGTAACATGAGTAGTACTTGTGATCAACTAACATGAGTAGTACTTGTCATCAACTAATCAGTTATACTTGTCAACTAACATGAGTAGTACTTGTGTTAAAGGAACATTAGTAGTACTTGTGTTAAAGTAACATGAGTAGTACTTGTGATCAAGTAACATGAGTACTACTTGTGATCAAGTAACATGAGTACTACTTGTGATCAAGTAACACAAGTAGTACTTGTGATCAAGTAACACGAGTAGTACTTGTCATCAACCAACATGAGTAGTACTTGTCATCAACCAACATGAGTAGTACTTGTCATCAACTAACATGAGTAGTACTTGTCATCAACTAACATGAGTAGTACTTGTCATCAACTAACATGAGTAGTACTTGTCATCAACCAACATGAGTAGTACTTGTCATTACCTAACATGAGTAGTACTTTTAATCAAGTAACATGAATAGTACTTGTCATCAACTAACATGAGTACTACTTTTCATCAAGTAACATGAGTACTACTTGCCATCAAGTAACATGAGTAGTACTTGTCATCAACTAACATGAGTAGTACTTGTCAACTAACATGAGTTGCATGTGTGATCAAGTAACATATATATAGTTGTAGTGGTACTTATGAAGAAGTAAAGTAGTAGTACATGTGAAGAAGTAACATAGTGTGTACTTGTGAATATTTAAAAATGTGAAGAAGTAACGTAGCGTGTACTTGTGAAGACGTAACGTAGTGTGTACTTGTGAAGAAGTAACATAGTGTGTACTTGTGAAGAAGCAACGTAATGTGTACTTGTGAAGAATTAAACATGTGAAGAAGTTACATAGTGTGTACTTGTGAAGAAGTAAACATGTGAATAAGTGTGTACTTGTAAAGGAGTAGTACCACTAACTGTGTGTGTACTTGTGTCCTCAGAAGAGCGTGAGCATGTTTCCATTCCAGATCCACAGCATCTTCCTCTCCTCCTTCGCCTCGCTCATCGGACCTTTTGGTGGATTCTTTGCCAGCGGCTTCAAGAGAGCCTTCAAGATCAAAGTAAGTCAGCAACTTCTCTCAAATATTAATACTTGTACACTGCACCTAATAATACCCTCTACACTACATTTTCCAGTACAGCATGTACTAAGTACTAATTTCTGTCATGTATATGATATGATAATATATGTAAGTGTACATTTATATATTCACAGAAAATATTTTGTCTTTTTAGTCTGGTTTGGACTAATGATCTAATTATCACTCGAAATAATAATAATTATAATTATATTCAATACCAATATATTAATAATTTTCTATTCATCACTATAAATATGTTTTAGTTTATTTATATTATAAATATAATAATTATGTAATTATCACATTAAATATGTATTATGTTTTTTATATTAATACAAAATATATTAATGAATATGTAATTATCATATTAGATATTTAATATATTTCTTTTTCTAACCATCATATTAGATAATTATTATATATAAATATATATATATATATATACACTGTATGTGTATATATATACTGTATGTATATACATCCATTTTCTTCCGCTTATCCAAGGTGGGGTCGCAGGGGCAGCAGCCTAAGCAGAGAAGCCCAGACTTTCCTCTCCCCAGCCACTTGGTCCAGCTCCTCCCGTGGGATCCCGAGACGTTCCCAGGCCAGCCGGGAAACATAGTCTTCCCAACGTGTCCTGGGTCTTCCCCGTGGCCTCCTACCAGTCGGATGTGCCCGAAACACCTCCCTAAGGAGGCGTTCGGGTGGCATCCTGACCAGATGTCCAAACCACCTCACCTGGCTCCTCTCCATGTGGAGGAGCAGCGGCTTTACTTTGAGCTCCTCCCAGATGACAGAGCTTCTCACTCTATCTCTAAGGGAAAGACCCGCCACCTGGCGGAGGAAACTCATTTGGGCCGCTTGTACCCGTGATCTTGTCCTTTCAGTCATAACCCAAAGATCATGACCATAGGTGAGGATGGAAACGTAGATCGACCGATAAATTGAGAGCTTTGCCTTCCGGCTCAGCTCCTTCTTCACCACAACGGATCGATACAGCGTCCGAATTACCGAAGACGCCGAACCGATGCGCCTGTCCATATCCCCATCCACTCTTCCCTCACTCTTGAACAAGACTCCCATGTACTTGAACTCCTCCACTTGGGCCAGGGTCTCCTCCCCAACCCGGAAATGGTACTCCACCCTTTTTTGGGCGAGAAACATGGACTCGGACTTGGAGGTGCTGATTCCCATCCCAGTCGCTTCACACTCAGCTGCGAACCGATCCAGTGAGAGCTGAAGATCCTGGCCCGATGAAGCTATCAGGACCACATCATCTGCAAAAAGAAGAGACCTAATCCTGCAGCCACCAAACCGGAACCCCTTAACGCCTTGACTACGCCTAGAAATTCTGTCCATAAAAGTTATAAACAGAATCGATGACAAAAAGCAGCCTTAGCGGAGTCTAACCCTCACTGGAAACAGGTTCGACTTACTGCCGGCAATGCAGACCAAGCTCTGACACTGATCGTACAGGGAGCGGACCGCCACAATCAGACAGTCCAATACCCCATAATCTCTGAGCACTCCCCACAGAACTTCCTGGGGTGCACGGTCAAATGCCTTCTCCAAGTCCACAAAGCACATGTAGACTAGTTGGGCAAACTCCCATGCACCCTCAAGGACCCTGTCGAGAGTATAGAGCTGGTCCACAGTTCCACGACCAGGACAAAAGCCACACTGTTCCTCCTGAATCTGAGGTTCGACTATCCAGCATAACCTCCTCTCCAGTACACCTGAATAAACCTTACCGGGATGGCTGAGGAGTGTGATTCCACGATAGTTGGAACACACCCTCCGGTCCCCCTTCTTAAAGAGAGGAACCACCACCCCGGTTTGCCAATCCAGAGGTACCGCCCCCGATGTCCATGCGATGTTGTAGAGTCTTGTCAACAGAGACAGCCCCACAGCATCCAGAGCCTTAAGGAACTCCGGGCGGATCTCATCCACCCCTGGAGCCTTGCCACCGAGGAGCTTTTTAACTACCTCAACCTCAGCCCCAGAAATAGGAGAGCCCACCACAGATTCCCCAGGCACTGCTTGCTCGTAGGAAGACGTCTTGGTGGGATTGAGGAGGTCTTCAAAGTATTCCTTCCACCGATCCACAACATACGCAGTCAAAGTCAGCAGAACACCACCTGCACCATACACGGTGTTGACAGTGCACTGCTTCCCCTTCCTGAGGCGGCGGATGGTGGTCCAGAATCGCTTGGAAGCCGTCTGGAAGTCGTTTTCCATGGCTTCCCCTAACTCCTCCCATGTCCCAGTTTTTGCCTCCGCACACCGCTTGGCCTGTCGATACCTGTCTATATATATATATATATATATATATATATATATATATATATATATATATATACAGTGTATATATATATATATATATATATATATATATATATATATACAGTATATATACATATATAATATTAGGGGCAGCATGGTGGAGCAGGGGTTAGTGCATGTGCCTCACAATATGAAGGTCCTGTGTATCGTGAGTTCAATACCAGGCTCGGGATCTTTCTGTGTGGAGTTTGCATGTTCTCCCCGTGACTAGGTGGGTTCTACTCCGGCTTCCTCCCATCTCCAAAGACATGCACCTGTGGATAGGCCCCTCCCCCTGCAAAGACATGCACCTGTGGATAGGCCCCTCCCACCTCCCAAAAAATGCACCTGGGGATAGGCCCCTCCCACCTCCAAAGACATGCACCTGGGGATAGGTTGATTGGCAACACTAAATGGTCCCTAGTGTGTGAATGTTGTCTATCTTTGTTGGCCCTGTGATGAGGTAGCGACTTGTCCAGGGTGTACCCCGCCCTCCGCCCATGTGCAGCTGAGATGGGCCCGAGTAACCCCCGCGACCCCGAACACGACAAGCGGTAGAAAATGGATATAATATTAGCTAACTATCCCATGTCAGCTCTTTCTTCTTACATGATGACATGTTTTATATTTTGTAAATGCATGACTTACTGTTTGACTTTTTGTGTACTGTGTGGGAATGTTCTGTGCTGGAGCAAGAAGTAGGCATGAGTGCCTATCACACCTGCTGCATGTTCTTATGCTCTGGCAGAGCAGGTGTACTATGGGTGTGGTAGTGTGGAAGGTAATCACACCAGCTGCATGCTCTTATTCTCTGGCAAAGCACGTGTACTATGGGTGTGGTAGTGTGGAAAGTCATCACACCTGCTGCATGCTCTTATGCTCTGGCAGAGCAGGTGTACTATGGGTGTGGCAGTGTGGAAGGTCATCACACCTGCTGCATGCTCTTATGCTCTGGCAGAGCAGGTGTACTATGGGTGTGGTAGTGTGGAAGGTCATCAGCGGTGTCTTGCAGGATTTTGCCAGCACCATCCCGGGTCACGGAGGCATCATGGACCGCTTTGACTGCCAGTACCTGATGGCCACCTTCACGCACGTCTACATCGCCAGCTTTATCAGGTCAGCACGCTGGATGGTGACACAAGCCCTGCCCCCTTTTGCTGACCTTTTCCTTTCCTGGCAGAGGTCCCAACCCCAGCAAAGTCATGCAGCAGCTGATGATGCTGCCCCCCGAACAGCAGCTGAGCATCTTCCACACCCTGACCTCACACCTGAGGGAGCACGGTCTGCTGTGAGAGTGTATGCACACACACACACACACACACACACACACACACACACACACTGTCATCCATCTTCAAACCAAAACCACCACACCAAAAATACAAACAGTTTTTGCCGGGAGGGCTTGCCGCCCCCCTGTGGACAAATGTTGCACTGCACTGACCGTGACGAACAAAAGGGACTCGTGAAGCGTTCACCGGCACAAAGTGAAGAAGACACTCTTCTACTTGCTACATGTAGCATGTATGCTAACTAGCTTTTAGCACCTTCATCCAATGGTAGCACATGTGCTAATATTGTACATATGATATATAGATAAGAGATATGGCATGGACACATTTAGTTAGAAGGTGTTGGGAACTACAGATGTTATGTACAGGCACTGGTAAACAAAGGTAGATGATGCAATAAATGAGCGTGTTGTGCACAGGGTCAAAACCCAACTAAGAATGCTAGCAACTAGCGGCGCAGGACGTACATGGTCAGATTGAAGTGTAGATCTTTCACTTTACAGCCACCTTGACTAGTAATATAGCACTCTGCATAGCGAGTGTTTCTTCTCCTGCTAAGGAAGTTAGCATTGACTAGTAATATAGCACTCTGCATAGCGAGTGTTTCTTCTCATGCTAAGGAAGTTAGCATTGACTAATAATATAGCACTCTGCATAGCGAGTGTTTTTTCTCATGCTAAGGAAGTTAGCATTGACTAGTAATATAGCACTCTGCATAGCGAGTGTTTCTTCTCATGCTAAGGAAGTTAGCATTGACTAATAATATAGCACTCTGCATAGCGAGTGTTTCTTCTCATGCTAAGGAAGTTAGCATTGACTAGTAATAGCACTCTGCATAGCAAGTGTTTTTTTCTCATGCTAAGGAAGTTAGCATCAGCTTGTTTTTTTTCGGTGGCATTCACTGCTAGCTGAACACATGAGCCTATTTGGCTTTGTGGCTAAGGCGCCCCCTGCTGTGTGTCTGCTGTAACGCTAGTTTGTCAGCATTCCATATGGAAGTAATATTGGAGCAAAGCTATTTGTCTATCTCAATCTGTGCGTCTGTGATCAGATTCTTGTGTGTCTGTTCTAATTTGTGTGTGCGTATCTCAATTTGTGTGTGTGTAATCAGATCGTGTGTGTGTTCTAATGTGTGTTTGTGTGTATCGCAATGTGTGTGTGTGTAATCAAATCTGTGTGTGCGTATTCTAATTTGTGTGAGTGTATCTCAATGTGTGTGTATGTACTCAGATCTGTGTCTGTGTTCTAATTTGTGTGTATTTTAATGTGTGTGTGTGTGTGTGTGTGTGTGTAGTCAGATCAGCCTGTGCGTGTTATAATTGGTGTGACAGTATTTCGATCTTTGTAAAAATAAAAAAAATTAAAATGTGTATTCAGATGAATGTGTAGCAGAAAGTCTCACACGTAAGATGTGTGTGTCTGTGCAGTGATTATAAATAAAAAAAACATTTTATTTCCCTGCACTCCCCATTAGTGCTAGCTCATCTTGTTCTGTGGGCACACCTCACTTCTTGACACATGGGACAAATAAGTTACTCATCATTGTCATATGTTCCACATGGAACAACATGCATGGTGCCAAGTCATCATTGTTGTATGTTCCACATCGAACAACATGAGCTACCACTAGTGGGGAGTACAGGGAAATAAAAATGTGAGGTTGTAGACACACAAGTCTTGTGTACACCTTCTAATCACTGCACAGACGCACACATCTTACATGTAAAGATCAGCATTTCTGCTTCACACTAATCTGAATACACACTCTCACACACATACAGATTGAACTACATGCAGACAGATTTTATTTTTTTACACACACACATTGAGATACAGACACACAAATGACTACACAGACACATGAATCTGATTACACACACACACACAGATTGACATACAAACACACAAATGATTACACGGACACATGAATCTGATTACACACAAAACACACACACACAGATTGAGATACAGACACACAAATGATTACACAGACACATGAATCTGCATACACACACCCAACACAAACACACAGATTGAGATCCACTTTTTCCAATAGTTATGCAGCAATAATACTTCCGTAATTGTACTACTGAACTCTTCCAAGATGAAGACTCACTATGCTAATGAAGCTAACAATGCTAATGAAGCTAACGATGCTAGCTGCACTATGCTAATGAGGCTAACGATGCTAGTTGCACTGTGTGGTCTTCCAATGCCACCATCATCTTTAGAATGTGTGGAAGAGTATATATTTAAGGTTTGTTTGTGTGTATACACTCTATGCAAACACCTGTGAAAATGTTTAGAAAAAAAAGTGCAGTTTGTTTTTTATGCAAGGTTTCTCTGAATGTGGGCGGGGCTTGGTGTGACCAGGAGGAAGTGATCCAAATGTTTACCAAAGCGCTGACTTCCTGACACGCCCTGTTGGACTAAAAAAACGGGTTTGGACTTGAAAGTTTTGCACCTGCTGCTTTTATTTACTGGGACCGGCGGAAGGGGTTTTTATTGTGAAAGGGCGCCAGCACCACTTTCATATCACAAGCAGTGCACTGTTAGGTTTTATTGATTGTTGTATTGATGATGAATGTGGGCGGGGCACAGGTGAATAAAATGTTTTTTTTCCTGTGAAGTCAATCTTTATTTCGAAAA
The DNA here is from genome assembly GCF_033978795.1 of Nerophis ophidion. Lineage (NCBI taxonomy): Eukaryota > Metazoa > Chordata > Actinopteri > Syngnathiformes > Syngnathidae > Nerophis > Nerophis ophidion. The sequence goes on along the minus strand of NC_084611.1, from coordinate 46,359,909 downwards.
ATGCTTTTGTTTCTTTGAAAGACGCCTAAAAGTTGCAGGAGTGTTCCCCACACCCCTGACATCTACCTGTGGCTAATTGACCATGACGCATGTGGATGCCATTTTTATGGCAGATAAAAGTGAGCCAAAAAGTATCAAAATGAAAATACACTTTCTTTTGTCCCTCCTTGTTTTTGTTTTGTTTTGTAAGAGATGATTTTTACAATAGATTCAAATACATTTTCATTCTCACAAAGTGAAGCAGCGCCATGGATGAGTTACACTTTCGTGCACTCATCTTTTCATCAATCACTTGGATAGATTGCCAATAATCACAATCAATCCATTGACTGGTCTTTAAAAAGAGACACCATCTCACTGTCAGAAACTTTGAAACTAACCTTTTCCCTCAGTGGACTTCATGTGTTTGATTTGAAATGATAAATCGGCTTTCATTTTGAAATGAAATGAGTCTCCTCACTCTGGTACCATTAAGCTGACGAAACACCTGTCAGGTAAAGGTGATTGATCTGCATTGATACATGATCAATGTCATCATTAATTGCTCACTTTCACAGCTTTGGAAAACAACCAAGTAACAACTTTGTGGAAATGACGTGGAGAAATATACATTGGAGTGTGTTACAAGTACAAGTGTGTCGTGTTACAAGTACAAGTGTGTCAGGTTACAAGTATAAGTGTTTAGTAGATGGATAGGAGAAAAATAAAAGAAGCGGCAGATCAACTGGTCTAAAAAGGAGATCTATTTAAAGGCTAGAGTATACAAATGAGTTTTAAGGTGAGACTTAAATGCTTCAACTGAGGTAGCTTCTCGAACTGTTACCGGGAGGGCATTCCAGAGTACTGGAGCCCAAACAGAAAACGCTCTATAGCCCGCAGACTATTTTTGGGCTTTAGGAATCACTAATAAGCCGGAGTCTTTTGAATGCCGATTTCTTGCCGGGACATATGGTACAATACAATCGGCAAGATAGGAAGGAGCTAGACCGTGTAGTATTTTATACGTAAGTAGTAAAACCTTAAAGTCACATCTTAAGTGCACAGGAAGCCAGTGCAGGTGAGCCAGTATAGGCGTAATATGATCAAACGTTCTTGTTCTTGTCAAAAGTCTAGCAGCCGCATTTTGTACCAACTGTAATGTTTTAATGCTAGACATGGGGAGACCCCAAAATAATACGTTACAGTAATCGAGACGAGACGTAACAAACGCATGGATAATGATCTCAGCGTCTTTAGTGGACAAAATGGAGTGAATTTTAGCGATATTACGGAGATGAAAGAAGGCCGTTTTAGTAACGCTTTTAATGTGTGACTCAAATGAAAGAGTTGGGTGGAAGATAATACCTAGATTCTTTACCGAGTCGCCTTGTTTAATTATTTGGTTGTCAAATGTTATAGTTGTATTATTAAATAGAGGTCGGTGTCTAGCAGGACCGATAATCAGCATTTCCATTTTTTTTTGGCGTTGAGTTGCAAAAAGTTAGCGGACATCCATTGTTTAATTTCATTAAGACACGCCTACAGCTGACTACAGTCTACTGGTGACGCAGCACAAACTCTGCGCTCTACCGTAATAACTACTGGTGACACAGCACAAACTGCGCTCTACCGTAATAACGCGACTAATGACGCCGCACAAACGCTGTGTGACGTCACGCCATATTTAACGGCATGGAGAACATTTTCAATCGTCAAAAGCCTTTTAGTCACGAGACTTAAAAAAACTCCTTTCCTTTTCATTCATCATTAATGAACTCGGCTCACACAAATGTATTATTTTTAAAACACTTTTTCTACTCCAATTTTTCGCCCTCAACATGTGTGACTGCCATCTGCTGGTTACACTTATCATTACATCAAGCACTTCAAAAACAAAGAACATTTTTGTTGCCTTAGGACTGGGGTCCGCAACCTTTATCACTCAAAGAGCCATTTTGACCCGTTTCACAAAATAAAGAAGATAATGGGAGCCGCAACCATTCTCGCCAATATCTGCTGATGGTCACCTAGACAACAATAATAAGGGTGTGCTATGAAGCCATTGCCTTTGACGCCTTCTACAACATGTACAAACAGCTTGCCAGCCCAGTAAGATGTTGTAAGTGGCTTCCGTTGATACATGCAAGACATATACAGGACTGTCTCAGAAAATTAAAATATTGTGATAAAGTCCTTTATTTTCCATAATGCAACTAAAAACATGAAAATGCCATACATTCTGGATTCATTACACATCAACTGAAATATTGCAAGCCTTTTATTATTTTAATATTGCTGATTATGGCATACAGCTTAAAAAAACTCAAAAATCCTATCTCAAAAAATTTGAATATTTCCTCAGACCAAGTAAAAAAAAAGATTTATAACAGCAAAACAAAATCAAACATTTGAAAATGTCAATTCATGCACTCAGTACTTGGTTAGGAATCCTTTTGCACGGATTTCTGCATCAACGCAGCGTGGCATGGAGGCAATCGGCCTGTGGCATTGCTGAGGTGTTATGGATGCCCAGGATGCATCAATAGCGGCCTTCAGCTCATTTGCATTATTCGGTCTGGTGTCTTTCAGCTTCTTCTTCACAATACCCCACACATTCTCTATGGGGTTTAGGTCAGGAGAGTTGGCAGGCCAATCGAGGACAGTATTGCCATGGTCAGTACACCAGTTACTGGTGGTTTTGGCACTGTGAGCAGGTGCCAGATCATGCTGGAAAATTAAATCATCATCTCCATAGAGCTTTACAACAGATGGAAGCATGTACACAGTTGCATTGACTCTGGACTTGATGAAACAGTGGACCAAAACCAGCAGCTGACATGGCTCCCCAAACCATTGGTGACTGAGGGAACTTCCGTTATCTAGAGTTGAGGAGTGGCTTGACCATGGGAATACGGCTATTGAAGTTGTATCTGTTGAAAAGCTCTATGGAGATGATGATTTCATTTTCCAGCATGATCTGGCACCTGTCCACAGCGCTAAAACCAGCAATAACTGGTGTACTGACCATGGCATTACTGTCCTCCATTGGCCTGCCAACTCTCCTGACCTAGACCCCATAGAGAATTTGTGGGGTATTGTGAAGAAGAAGCTGAAAGACACCAGACCCAATAATGCAAATGAGCTAAAGGCCGCTATTGCGAGCATCTTGGGCATCCATAACACCTCAGCAATGCCACAGGCCGATTGCTTCCATGCCACGCCGTATTGATGCAGTAATCCATGCAAAAGGATTCCCAACCAAGTACTGAGTGCATTAACTGACATTTTCAAATGTTTGATTTTGTTTTGCTGTTATAAATCTTTTTTTTTTTTACTTGGTCTGAGGAAATATTCAAATTTTTTGAGATAGGATTTTTGAGTTTTCTTTAGCTGTATGCCATAATCAGCAATATTAAAATAATGAAAGGCTTGCAATATTTCAGTTGATGTTTAATATAAATGGGTTGTACTTGTATAGCGCTTTTCTACCTTCAAGGTACTCAAAGCGCTTTGACACTACTTCCACATTTACCCATTCACACACACATTCACACACTGATGGAGGGAGCTGCCATGCAAGGCGCCAACCAGCACCCATCAGGAGCAAGGGTGAAGTGTCTTGCTCAGGACACAACGGACGTGACGAGGTTGGTACTAGGTGGGAATTGAACCAGGGACCCTCGGGTTGCGCACGGCCACTCTCCCACTCCGCCACGCCGCCCCGTAATGAATCTAGAATGTATGACATGTTCATTTTTTTAGTTGCATCACAGAAAATAAAGGACTTTATCACAATATTCTAATTTTCTGAGACAGTCCTGTAGTCAACAGCCATACAGGTTACACTGAAGGTTGTGATATAAACAACTTTAATGGCCTACTGAAACCCACTACTACCGACCACGCAGTCTGATAGTTTATACATCAATGATGAAATATTAACATTGCAACACATGCCAATACGGCCGGTTTAGTTTGCTAAATTGCCATTTTAAATTTCCCGCCTAGTTTCTTGTTGAAAACGTTGCGGAATGATGACGTGTGCGCGTGACGTCCCGGGTTGCAGGGGACATATTCGCGCAGCACCATTTGCGGCTAAAAGTCGTCTCTTTTCATCGCACATTTAAACAGTATTCTGGACATCTGTGTTGCTGAATCTTTTGCAATTTGTTCAATTAATAATGGAGAAGTCAAAGTAGAAAGATGGAGCTGGGAAGCTTTGGCCTTTAGCCACACAAACACATGGTGTTTCCTTGTTTAAAATTCCTGGAGGTGAAGATTTTCTATGGATCAGAGCGGTCAAGCGAACATGGTTCCCGACCCCTTGTCAACCGGCAGGTTTCGGTGAGAAAATTGTGGTAAAAAGTCGCCTCTTACCGGAGATCAGCTGAGCTTGTGCCGTCCATGCAGCTGGCGTCAAGACACCCGTGGACACACCCCTCCGACTATCAGGTACTATTTAATCTCACTAAAACACTAGCAACACAATAGAAAGATAAGGGATTTCCCAGAAATTACCCAGAATCCCATGCATCCATGACTATTCTAGGCTATATTATATACCCCCCGGATCAATCGGGGGGGTCGGCGATTATGGAGCTGAGCCACATCAGAGTGGGCAAGGAGCCGCGGGTTGCCGACCCCTACCATAGGACATCGTATTTAATGCCATTATTTAGGCAAAAATCCATGTAATGATTTGAAATGTTTTTTAATCACTTGCTGAGGATTTCAACACAACAAACAAAATGTTTTATTGGCATCTTTATCAAATGCTGGCATTTTAAAAATAATAAGTTCTTCCCAAAAAGAAGTGTTTGTTTTAAGTTGCATTAAAATTAGATCTGCTAACAGAAATCCCGTTTTTTAGGTTGGTGTTACAAAAATACTTCAAACATTTATCACACCTCATCTCACAGGCGGATGTAAAATGTAAAATAATATTATTTTATTAATGATATCGTTTGCCTGAGCAGCTGGACAGGACATATTTTAAAACAAATAAAAAAAATTTAAAATGTAGCAAATTGCGCCCCAAATTTTTGAAAATGTTGCCACAAAATCAGGCAGCAGTGATGAAGTTTGTTGTTATTTGTAAACATTTTTACACAACTGGTTGTTGTTTTTGTAACAGAAAATAAACATTCTTACACAACTGGTAGTTGTTATTGTAGCAAAAAATAAACATTCCTACGCAACTGATTGTTGTTATTGTAGCAGAAAATAAACATTCTTACACAATTTGAAGCTGTTTTATTTGGCAGAAGCTGACGTGACAAAGTGAAGGAAACAAAGTTGACAACATTTAGTAGAAAAAAGGTCAACTAAAATAGAAATAACATAACTGCTGCTCACTTGCTGGATTCTTGTCCAACAGCACATTTCACTTTTAAAAACATTCCAGATGCCGTTTGTACGAAGACTATGCTAAACGCTAAAATATTGACCAACAAAACACCCGTCACACACTAAAATATAAAGAGAGGGATGAAGGTGATATAAATATAAAAAGTGGGATGAAAGTGATATAAATATGAAGAGTGGGATGACAGCGATGTCAATACAAAGAGTGGGAATAAAGTGCTTAAGAACAAGGACAAGAAGAATTGTGCGTGCATTTTAAAGAAAGTTTGCGTGTTTTTCTTCGTATTTGACGGACGGAACTTTTTGTCGGTGCATCTTGTGTTCATACATGATCTTTGATGTTGGCTGCTCGCTAGCTTCTTATGCTAACTTTCCAACACTCGAGAGTCAAAGGCCTTTTGATATTTACCGCACCAAAATGCTAAAACAAAAAGTATTATAAAAAGACAAAATTTGACTTTTTCTGTCACTTTCCACCTTATTTCTGTTTAGTTTAATTTCTCCAATATTTCAGTCTTCCAGGCGACAGCGCCACCTGCTCCTCAGCATTATGGACGGGCGTGAGAATACGGAGCTAAGTGGCGATAGCGCCGCCTAGTCATTTCTCATTCCTGTGAGAATCCTGCGTGTGACAGAAGCATTAAGGCTCAAACAACCACCAGGTGCAGATAATACTGCATCATCTCTTTCATTCTTCACTCACGCTTCAAGTCAGAAAGCAGCCAGACTGACCATCTAAAGAAACTTGACTAGCAGGGAGAACACCTAGCCCCTCCCCCTAGGCATCTAAGGGGTTAAAGGGCACCCCGGGGCTCCTGTAGAAGTGCGGTAGCAGAGCCAGAAGGAGGCGCACCAACAGACGCAGGAGGAGGAAGGCGAAGGGCACCAGGATCTGCACCAGGTGGAAGATGGAGACGCTGAAGCGGCCGAGGACGCAGGTGAGGAAGAAGGTCCCGAGTGCCACACAGGGGTAGAGCGCCAACTTGGCCAGCATGAAAACGTGCTCCCGCCCGCCGTAGCGTACCCCCGGCTGCAGCGTCTCCCGCTCGCTGTGGAGCGCCACCACCCAGATGGCCAGCTGGAAGACGCCAGCGAAGAAGACGATGACGCAGCTGGTCTGCACCGCCTCCAGCTCGTTGCGGGAGTCAGGCGGGAACCGCTGCGTCAGCTGGTAGGCCAGCGGCAGGCCGCCCACGCAGGCCAGCGACAGCATGTTCATCAGGCCCATGAGCCGCGTGGCCTTGGTGACGTGCAGGAAGAGCGAGTGATGCACGAACCACAGCAGGCCCACCGTAGCGAAGGAGCCGAAGTAGGCCAGGTACTCGGGACCGTAGACCTGCAGGGCGGCCACCAAGCTGCCCCCGAAGCGCTTCTGGACCACGGCGGCGTCAGGAACGTTGTCTTCGCTGCGGAGACGACGGCAAAGTTTGTTGTGCTTCGCTACAAACAGGAAGTAACCCACCAGATGTCCAGGATGAGCAGCGTGGCCACGATGGCGTAGACGCCGTCGCTGAAGGCTTCCACGCGCTCTTTGCTGAGCGGCTCGCTGGGAACGTGAAACATCGCAGAGTCCGGAGTCTCCTCCGGCGGACCTGGTGAAAATCCCAACATCATCATGGCATCAACTTCTCGCACTGCAAGGTGCGCTAAGTCAAGATGGCGCTTACCCAGGACTTTACTTCGGCACCACGTGACGCTCTGGGAGACGTACGGCAGGAAGATGACCACCGCCAACAACACGTAGGACTGGAAGCCGTCAACAACAAGTAGGGTTAGAGGCAGTCAACAACATGTAGGACTGGAAGCAGTCAACAACATGTAGGACTGGAAGCAGTCAACAAAATGTAGGACTGGAAGCAGTCAACAATATGTAGGACTGGAAGCAGTCAACAACACGTAGGATTGGAAGAAGTCAAAAAAATGTAGGACTGGAAGCAGTCAACAACATGTAGGACTGGAAGCAGTCAACAACATGTAGGACTGGAAGCAGTCAACAACATGTAGGACTGGAAGCAGTCAACAAAATGTAGGACTGGAAGCAGTCAACAACATGTAGGACTGGAAGCAGTCAACAACATGTAGGACTGGAAGCAGTCAACAAAATGTAGGACTGGAAGCAGTCAACAACATGTAGGACTGGAAGCAGTCAACAACATGTAGGATTGGAAGCAGTCAACAAAATGTAGGATTGGAAGCAGTCAACAAAATGTAGGACTGGAAGCAGTCAACAACATGTAGGACTGGAAGCAGTCAACAAAATGTAGGACTGGAAGCAGTCAACAACACGTAGGATTGGAAGCAGTCAAAAAAATGTAAGACTGGAAGCAGTCAACAAAATGTAGGACTGGAAGCAGTCAACAAAATGTAGGACTGGAAGCAGTCAACAACATGTAGGATTGGAAGCAGTCAACAAAATGTAGGACTGGAAGCAGTCAACAACATGTAGGACTGGAAGCAGTCAACAACATGTAGGACTGGAAGCAGTCAACAACATGTAGGATTGGAAGCAGTCAACAAAATGTAGGACTGGAAGCAGTCAACAACATGTAGGACTGGAAGCAGTCAACAACATGTAGGACTGGAAGCAGTCAACAACATGTAGGACTGGAAGCAGTCAACAACATGTAGGACTGGAAGCAGTCAACAACACGTAGGATTGGAAGCAGTCAGAAAAATGTAGGACTGGAAGCAGTCAACAACATGTGGGACTGGAAGCAGTCAACAACATGTAGGACTGGAAGCAGTCAACAACATGTAGGACTGGAAGCAGTCAACAACATGTAGGACTGGAAGCAGTCAACAACACGTAGGATTGGAAGCAGTCAGAAAAATGTAGGACTGGAAGCAGTCAACAACATGTGGGACTGGAAGCAGTCAACAACATGTGGGACTGGAAGCAGTCAACAACACGTAGGATTGGAAGCAGTCAAAAAAATGTAGGACTGGAAGCAGTCAACAACATGTAGGACTGGAAGCAGTCAACAACACGTAGGACTGGAAGCAGTCAACAAAATGTAGGACTGGAAGCAGTCAAAAAAATGTAGGACTGGAAGCAGTCAACAACACGTAGGATTGGAAGCAGTCAACAAAATGTAGGACTGGAAGCAGTCAACAACATGTAGGATTGGAAGCAGTCAACAAAATGTAGGACTGGAAGCAGTCAACAAAATGTAGGACTGGAAGCAGTCAACAACATGTAGGACTGGAAGCAGTCAACAACACGTAGGATTGGAAGCAGTCAAAAAAATGTAGGACTGGAAGCAGTCAACAACATGTAGGATTGGAAGCAGTCAACAACATGTAGGACTGGAAGCAGTCAACAACACGTAGGATTGGAAGCAGTCAGAAAAATGTAGGACTGGAAGCAGTCAACAACATGTGGGACTGGAAGCAGTCAACAACATGTGGGACTGAAAGCAGTCAACAACATGTAGGACTGGAAGCAGTCAACAACATGTAGGACTGGAAGCAGTCAACAACATGTAGGACTGGAAGCAGTCAACAACACGTAGGATTGGAAGTAGTCAGAAAAATGTAGGACTGGAAGCAGTCAACAACATGTGGGACTGGAAGCAGTCAACAACATGTGGGACTGGAAGCAGTCAACAACATGTAGGACTGGAAGCAGTCAACAACACGTAGGATTGGAAGTAGTCAGAAAAATGTAGGACTGGAAGCAGTCAACAACATGTAGGACTGGAAGCAGTCAACAACATGTAGGACTGGAAGCAGTCAACAACATGTAGGACTGGAAGCAGTCAACAACATGTAGGACTGGAAGCAGTCAACAACACGTAGGATTGGAAGTAGTCAGAAAAATGTAGGACTGGAAGCAGTCAACAACACGTAGGATTGGAAGCAGTCAAAAAAATGTAGGACTGGAAGCAGTCAACAACATGTGGGACTGGAAGCAGTCAACAAAATGTAGGACTGGAAGCAGTCAAAAAAATGTAGGACTGGAAGCAGTCAACAACATGTAGGACTGGAAGCAGTCAACAACATGTAGGACTGGAAGCAGTCAACAACATGTAGGACTGGAAGCAGTCAACAACATGTAGGACTGGAAGCAGTCAACAACACGTAGGATTGGAAGCAGTCAAAAAAATGTAGGACTGGAAGCAGTCAACAACATGTGGGACTGGAAGCAGTCAACAAAATGTAGGACTGGAAGCAGTCAAAAAAATGTAGGACTGGAAGATGTCAACAACATGTAGGACTGGACGCAGTCAACAACATGTAGGACTGGAAGCAGTCAACAACATGTAGGACTGGAAGCAGTCAACAACATGTAGGACTGGAAGCAGTCAACAACATGTAGGATTGGAAGCAGTCAAAAAAATGTAGGACTGGAAGCAGTCAACAACATGTGGGACTGGAAGCAGTCAACAAAATGTAGGACTGGAAGCAGTCAAAAAAATGTAGGACTGGAAGATGTCAACAACATGTAGGACTGGAAGCAGTCAACAACATGTAGGACTGGAAGCAGTCAACAACATGTAGGACTGGAAGCAGTCAACAACATGTAGGACTGGAAGCAGTCAACAACATGTAGGACTGGAAGCAGTCAACAACACGTAGGACTGGAAGCAGTCAACAACACGTAGGATTGGAAGTAGTCAGAAAAATGTAGGACTGGAAGCAGTCAACAACATGTAGGACTGGAAGCAGTCAACAACATGTAGGACTGGAAGCAGTCAACAACATGTAGGACTGGAAGCAGTCAACAACATGTAGGACTGGAAGCAGTCAACAACACGTAGGATTGGAAGTAGTCAGAAAAATGTAGGACTGGAAGCAGTCAACAACACGTAGGATTGGAAGCAGTCAAAAAAATGTAGGACTGGAAGCAGTCAACAACATGTGGGACTGGAAGCAGTCAACAAAATGTAGGACTGGAAGCAGTCAAAAAAATGTAGGACTGGAAGCAGTCAACAACATGTAGGACTGGAAGCAGTCAACAACATGTAGGACTGGAAGCAGTCAACAACATGTAGGACTGGAAGCAGTCAACAACACGTAGGATTGGAAGCAGTCAAAAAAATGTAGGACTGGAAGCAGTCAACAACATGTGGGACTGGAAGCAGTCAACAAAATGTAGGACTGGAAGCAGTCAAAAAAATGTAGGACTGGAAGATGTCAACAACATGTAGGACTGGACGCAGTCAACAACATGTAGGACTGGAAGCAGTCAACAACATGTAGGACTGGAAGCAGTCAACAACATGTAGGACTGGAAGCAGTCAACAACATGTAGGATTGGAAGCAGTCAAAAAAATGTAGGACTGGAAGCAGTCAACAAAATGTAGGACTGGAAGCAGTCAAAAAAATGTAGGACTGGAAGATGTCAACAACATGTAGGACTGGAAGCAGTCAACAACATGTAGGACTGGAAGCAGTCAACAACATGTAGGACTGGAAGCAGTCAACAACATGTAGGACTGGAAGCAGTCAACAACATGTAGGACTGGAAGCAGTCAACAACACGTAGGATTGGAAGCAGTCAAAAAAATGTAGGACTGGAAGCAGTCAACAACACGTAGGATTGGAAGCAGTCAAAAAAATGTAGGACTGGAAGCAGTCAACAACATGTAGGACTGGAAGCAGTCAAAAAAATGTAGGACTGGAAGCAGTCAACAACATGTAGGACTGGAAGCAGTCAACAACACGTAGGATTGGAAGTAGTCAAAAAAATGTAGGACTGGAAGCAGTCAACAACACGTAGGATTGGAAGCAGTCAAAAAAATGTAGGACTGGAAGCAGTCAACAACATGTAGGACTGGAAGCAGTCAACAACACGTAGGACTGGAAGCAGTCAACAAAATGTAGGACTGGAAGCAGTCAACAACACGTAGGATTGGAAGCAGTCAACAACATGTAGGACTGGAAGCAGTCAACAAAATGTAGGACTGGAAGCAGTCAACAACATGTAGGATTCGAAGCAGTCAAAAAAATGTAGGACTGGAAGCAGTCAACAACACGTAGGATTGGAAGCAGTCAAAAAAATGTAGGACTGGAAGCAGTCAACAACATGTAGGACTGGAAGCAGTCAACAACACGTAGGACTGGAAGCAGTCAACAAAATGTAGGACTGGAAGCAGTCAACAACATGTAGGACTGGAAGCAGTCAAAAAAATGTAGGACTGGAAGCAGTCAACAACACGTAGGATTGGAAGCAGTCAACAAAATGTAGGACTGGAAGCAGTCAACAACACGTAGGATTGGAAGCAGTCAAAAAAATGTAGGACTGGAAGCAGTCAACAACATGTAGGACTGGAAGCAGTCAACAACACGTAGGACTGGAAGCAGTCAAAAAAATGTAGGACTGGAAGCAGTCAACAACATGTAGGACTGGAAGCAGTCAACAACACGTAGGATTGGAAGCAGTCAAAAAAATGTAGGACTGGAAGCAGTCAACAACATGTAGGACTGGAAGCAGTCAACAACACGTAGGACTGGAAGCAGTCAACACAATGTAGGACTGGAAGCAGTCAACAACATGTAGGACTGGAAGCAGTCAAAAAAATGTAGGACTGGAAGCAGTCAACAACATGTAGGACTGGAAGCAGTCAACAACACGTAGGATTGGAAGCAGTCAACAACATGTGGGACTGGAAGCAGTCAACAACACGTAGGACTGGAAGCAGTCAACACAATGTAGGACTGGAAGCAGTCAACAACATGTAGGACTGGAAGCAGTCAAAAAAATGTAGGACTGGAAGCAGTCAACAACATGTAGGACTGGAAGCAGTCAACAACACGTAGGATTGGAAGCAGTCAACAACATGTAGGACTGGAAGCAGTCAACAAAATGTAGGACTGGAAGCAGTCAACAACATGTAGGACTGGAAGCAGTCAACAACATGTAGGACTGGAAGCAGTCAACAACACGTAGGATTGGAAGCAGTCAAAAAAATGTAGGACTGGAAGCAGTCAACAACATGTAGGACTGGAAGCAGTCAACAACATGTAGGACTGGAAGCAGTCAACAACATGTAGGACTGGAAGCAGTCAACAACATGTAGGACTGGAAGCAGTCAACAACATGTAGGACTGGAAGCAGTCAACAAAATGTAGGACTGGAAGCAGTCAACAACATGTAGGACTGGAAGCAGTCAACAACATGTAGGACTGGAAGCAGTCAACAAAATGTAGGACTGGAAGCAGTCAACAACATGTAGGACTGGAAGCAGTCAACAACATGTAGGACTGGAAGCAGTCAACAACATGTAGGACTGGAAGCAGTCAACAAAATGTAGGACTGGAAGCAGTCAACAACATGTAGGACTGGAAGCAGTCAACAACATGTAGGACTGGAAGCAGTCAACAAAATGTAGGACTGGAAGCAGTCAACAACATGTAGGACTGGAAGCAGTCAACAACATGTAGGACTGGAAACAGTCAACAACATGTAGGACTGGAAGCAGTCAACAAAATGTAGGACTGGAAGCAGTCAACAACATGTAGGACTGGAAGCAGTCAACAACATGTAGGACTGGAAGCAGTCAACAAAATGTAGGACTGGAAGCAGTCAACAACATGTAGGACTGGAAGCAGTCAACAAAATGTAGGACTGGAAGCAGTCAACAACATGTAGGACTGGAAGCAGTCAACAACATGTAGGACTGGAAGCAGTCAACAAAATGTAGGACTGGAAGCAGTCAACAACATGTAGGACTGGAAGCAGTCAACAAAATGTAGGACTGGAAGCAGTCAACAACATGTAGGACTGGAAGCAGTCAACAACATGTAGGACTGGAAGCAGTCAACAAAATGTAGGACTGGAAGCAGTCAACAACATGTAGGACTGGAAGCAGTCAACAACATGTAGGACTGGAAGCAGTCAACAACATGTAGGACTGGAAGCAGTCAACAACATGTAGGACTGGAAGCAGTCAACAAAATGTAGGACTGGAAGCAGTCAACAACATGTAGGACTGGAAGCAGTCAACAACATGTAGGACTGGAAGCAGTCAACAACATGTAGGACTGGAAGCAGTCAACAACATGTAGGACTGGAAGCAGTCAACAACATGTAGGACTGGAAGCAGTCAACAAAATGTAGGACTGGAAGCAGTCAACAACATGTAGGACTGGAAGCAGTCAACAAAATGTAGGACTGGAAGCAGTCAACAACATGTAGGACTGGAAGCAGTCAACAAAATGTAGGACTGGAAGCAGTCAACAACATGTAGGACTGGAAGCAGTCAACAACATGTAGGACTGGAAGCAGTCAACAAAATGTAGGACTGGAAGCAGTCAACAACATGTAGGACTGGAAGCAGTCAACAACATGTGGGACTGGAAGTAGTCAACAACATGTAGGACTGGAAGCAGTCAACAAAATGTAGGACAAACTGTGCAATAGACTGCAACAGAGGCTATATTTTTAGCGAAGATTAAGATTGTACGGCATAAGCAGCCACATCATAATGATTTTCTACCGTGCCATTGTAGAGAGCATCATTAGATACGGGATTACCTCATGGTTTGGCAACCTAACCGTTAAGCTAAGAAAGCTAAGAAAATTATTTCCAATTCACAACACCCACTCTTCCCTGAATGTGGAACCCTACCATTAGAGAGAAGACTCCGGGTCCCACTATGCAAATCTAACCGCCTCAAATTATCATTTGTCCCAGCCTCCATTAAGCTGACCAACAATGTGCAATAGAATGTTAAAGGCCTACTGAAACCCACTACTACAGACCACGCAGTCTGATAGTTTATATATCGATGAAATATTAACATTGCAACACATGCCAATACGGCCTTTTTAGTTTACTAAATTGCAATTTTAAATTTCCCGGGAGTTTCGTCTTGAAAACGTTGTGTAATGATGACGTGTACGCAAGACGTCACGGGTTTTTAGGAAGTACGAGCGCTACGCACACACACAGCTAAATGTCGTCTGCTTTAACGGCATAATTACACAGTATTTTGGACATCTGTGTTGCTGAATCTTTTGCAATTTGTTCAATTAATATTGGAGAAGTCAAAGTAGCAAGATGGAGTTGGGAAGCTTCAGCCTTTAGCCACACAAACACACGGTGATTCCTTGTTTAAAATTCACGGAGTTGAAACTTTCCTATGGATCACAGCGGACATGGATCCCGACCACTTGTCAACCAGCAGGTTTTGGTGAGAAAATTGTGGTTAAAAAGTCGCTTCTTACCGGATATCAGTTGAGCTTGCGCCTCCCGTACAGCTGTCGTCGACTTCCCCGAGACACTGCGCGTCAACATGGTGGACGTACACTTCGGACTATCAGGTACTGTTAAACTCACTAAAACACTAGCAACACAATAAAAAGATAAGGGATTTCCCAGAATTATCCTAGTAAATGTCTCTAAAAAACAAATGAATCCGTCTCAATGGAACGCGATTGCAATCGCCTTTTTTTTTTTTTTTTTTTTCCTAGTCCGTCGCTATCAATATCCTCAAACACGAATCTTTCATCCTCGCTCAAATTAATGGGGAAATCGTCATTTTCTCGGTCCGAATAGCACTTTTTGTTGGAGGCTCCCATTATAAACAATGTGAATATATGAGGAGCCCTCAACGAGTGACGTCATCGTCTGCGACTTCCGGTAGAGGCAGGGCTTTTCTCCAGTCGCGAACTTTATCGTGGATGTTCTCTACCAAATCCTTTCAGCAAAAATATGGGAATATCGCGAAATGACACATAGAATGGACCTGCTATCCCCGTTTAAATAAGAAAATCTCATTTCAGTAGGCCTTTAATACATAGGTTAGCACTTTTTTAGCACAAAGCACTATAGCACATAGCACTTTAGTACTAAACACTTTAGCACACAGCACTTTATCCATGAGCTCTGGTGCAATGCACACTGGTACTTTATCTTTATCTCCATACTGTAGATTTTATGCCTACATCAAAGTGCCACCTATGTCTATCAAGCTCCATGTTCTGATGTTTAAATGTTAGTTTTCTGGTTGTGATTGTGTCTTTGCTTGTGTTTTTGTTCTGTTGTTTTTATGTATGTTAAAAAAGCAATGATGCACTGTGTCCAAGACACATTTCCCCACGGGGACAATAAAGCTGAATCTTGAACCTTGACTGGAAGCAGTCAACAAGATGTTGGACTGGAAGCAGTCACAAGCTCAGGCTATTGCTAGCATCACATTTCGTGTTAGCATCAGAATTTCAAAGTGGTGTGACACTGACATTCAACAGTTAGCTCTATGCTAATAATAATAATGGATTAGATCCATATCGCGCTTTTCTATTATACTCAAAGCGCTCACAAAGAAATGGGAACCCATCATTCATTCACACCTGGTGGTGGTAAGCTACATCTGTAGCCACAGCTGCCCTGAGGTAGACTGACGGAAGCGTGGCTGCCAGTTTGCGCCTACGGCCCCTCCGACCACCATCATTCATCATTCATTCACCAGTGTGAGCGGCACCGGGGGCAAAGGGTGAAGTGTCCAGCCCAAGGACACAACGGCAGCGACTTTGATGTCAATAGGTGGGAAGCGAACCTGCAACCCTCAGGTTTCTGGCACGGCCGCTCTACCCACTACGCCATGCCGCCCCAAATGTGTAATGTGTAGCGGGCGGGACTAACCAGCTGGAACAGGACTAAGGACAAGATGCTGGCAAAGAGGCACATGAGAGGAACCCTCAGCAGAACTTTCAGGATGTGATGCTTATAGAACTCGCGGTTCTCTGACTCCTGGACGTGGCGGTCCAGGAGGAACGGCCGGCTGAAGGCGTACAACACGATCAGCGACTGTGAGGGCGAAACACATCCTTGGTCAGGAGGGACGGAGACGTCCTCACCTGGAGGACGGCGAGGACCATGACACGTTCTCACCTGGAGGACGCCGAGGACCATGACACAGCCACAGAAGAGAAGAATCCCCAGCACATTGGCAGGAAAGGCGGCCATCAGAGAGAACTGCAAAGAGAGGTCGTCTGGTCCCGACTTGTGCGGCAAAAGGTGAGGCCATACTGACCGTGTACGGCAGGAAGGTGATCAGCATCATGCACGCCTGCAAGCACAGCACAACATCAGGAACAACACCAGTTCTGGTCTACGTGTCCGCTAATTACCAGGTTCAACAACGCCACGCAGTCGTCGATCCGCACAATCAACTGGAATAACCTGGACGCACCTCGGAGGAAGAGCAGATGTTGGTCAGATTGGAACAAGGTGTTGGAACAGATGTTGGTCAAACTTGAACAGGATGTTGGAAAAGATGTTGGTCAGACTTGAACAAGGTGTTAGAACAGATGTTGGTCAGACTGGAACAAGGTGTTAGAACAGATGTTGGTCAGATTGGAACAAGGTGTTGGAACAGATGTTGGTCAGATTGGAACAAGGTATTGGAACAGATGGTGGTCAAACTTGAACAGGATGTTGGAAAAGATGTTGGTCAGACTGGAACAAGGTGTTAGAACAGATGTTGGTCAGACTGGAACAAGGTGTTAGAACAGATGTTGGTCAGACTGGAACAAGGTGTTAGAACAGATGTTGGTCAGATTAGAACAAGGTGTTGGAACAGATGTTGGTCAGATTGGAACAAGGTATTGGAACAGATGGTGGTCAAACTTGAACAGGATGTTGGAAAAGATGTTGGTCAGACTGGAACAAGGTGTTAGAACAGATGTTGGTCAGACTGGAACAAGGTGTTAGAACAGATGTTGGTCAGATTGGAACAAGGTGTTGGAACAGATGTTGGTCGGATTGGAACAAGGGGTTGGAACAGATGTTGGTCAGATTGGAACAGGGTGTTGGAACAGATGTTGGTCAAATTGGAACAAGATCTGAGAACAAGATGTTGGAAAGAGATGTTAGTCAGACTGGAACAAGGTGTTGGAACAGATGTTGATCAGACTCGAACAAGATTTTGGTCAGACTGGAACAAGATGTTGGTCAGACTGGAACAGGATGTTGGTCAGACTGGAACAAGGTTTTGGAACAGATATTGGTCAGATTGGAACAAGGTGTTGGAACAGATGCTGGTCGGATTGGAACAAGATCTGAGAACAAGATGTTGGAAAGAGATGTTGGTCAGACTGGAAGAAGGTGTTGGAACAGATGTTGGTCAGACTCGAACAAGATTTTGGTCAGACTGCAACAAGATTTTGGAACAGATGTTGGTCAGACTGGAACAAGATTTTTGGAACAGATGTTGGTCAGATTGGAACAAAATCTTGAAACAAGATGTTGGTCGGACTGGAACAAGATGTTGGAACAGATGTTGGTCAGACTGGAACAAGGTGTTGGAACAGATGTTGGTCAGACTGGAACAAGGTGTTGGAACAGATGTTGGTCAGACTGGAACAGGGTGTTGGAACAGATGTTGGTCAGACTGGAACAAGAAGGGATCTAAAAGAAGCACTGGAAGGCAAACAGGAACAAAAGAAAGTCTGACCACAGAACAACAAGTCCAACCCAAAGACTACCAACATAGGTCTAGCAGGACAGATGTCAGACGACAGAACAAGAATAGCGACTAAAACAACATTGGGACTGAAGAAAAGTCAACAAGGAATAAAAGAAAAGGGAAATCAGGAACAGGAACAAATCATTTTAAAGAGGACTCAACAGGAACAACCTATGATGACACATAAAGGCATTATTAAATGGAACATGATTATGACTGACCCACAAACCGTTCTCTGGTTCCCCCAACCATTAAATATGATTATGACTGACCCTCACACCGTTCTCTGGTTCGCCAAACCATTAAATATGATTATGACTGACCCTCACACCGTTCTCTGGTTCCCCCAACCATTAAATATGATTATGACTGATCCTCACACCGTTCTCTGGTTCCCCCAACCATTAAATATGATTATGACTGATCCTCACACCGTTCTCTGGTTCCCCCAACCATTAAATATGATTATGACTGACCCTTACACCGTTCTCTGGTTCCCCCAACCATTAAATATGATTATAACTGACCCTTACACCGTTCTCGGGTTTCCCAACCATTAAATATGCTTATGACTGACCCTCACACCATTCTTTGGTTCCCCCAACCATTAAATATTATTATGACTGACCCCCACACCGTTATATGGTTCCCCCAACCATTAAATATGATTATGACTGACCCTCACACCGTTCTCTGGACACTCTCACTGGTTCCCCCAACCATGAAATAATCCCGCCATGTTTGTTCCACATAAAAGGTGCAATGAAAGAGGTTTTATGTGAATAATCCTGATTTCAATAGTGAAAGGAATACATTGAGACCATCAGGGTAGGTGTCAAACAGGAAGTGAGGTCACACACCTGATGTGGGCGGCCCAGGCCATGGTGACGATGAGGAAAGTCATCAGGTAGACGGCGATCTTGGTGGTGAGAAGAAGCCGGACGCTCTGCTTGAACTCCTGAAGAGGAAGAAGACGTCACCATGGTAACACGACCCCAATGCCATGTGTGACTTCACCTCGTCCTCCTCCATCTTGGTGTGGGCCACAGGCAGGATCTGCAAACACCATAACATTATCACCTGCAAACACCACCACATGATCACCTGCAAACACCATCACATTATTACCTGCAAACACCACCACATTATCACCTACAAACATCATCACATTATCACCTGCAAACACCACCACATTATCACCTACAAACCCCATCACATTATCACCTGCAAACACCATCACATTATCAACTGCAATCACCACCACATTATCACCTGCAAACGCCACTACATTATCACCTGCAAAAACCATCACATTATCAACTGCAATTACCATCACATTATCACCTGCAAACACCATCACGTTATCACCTGCAAACACCATCACGTTATCACCTACAAACACCACCACGTTATCACCTACAAACACCACTACATAATCACCTGCAAACGCCAACACATTATCACCTGCAAAAACCACATTATCACCTGCAAGCACCATCACATTAACACCTGCAAACACCACCACATTATCACCTGCAAACACCTTCACATTATCACCTGCAAACACCATCACATTATGACTTGTGCCATTGTTCACTTCTAGAAATAACCCCTGGACTTTGGTTTCAGGTCATATATTCCACAGACCAGGGGTCGGGAACCTTTTTGGCTGAGAGAGCCGAAAAGCCAAATATTTTAAAATGTATTTCCTTAAGAGCCATATAATATTTTTTTTAACACTGAACACAACTAAACACGTGCATTTTTAAGTAAGACCAACATTTCTAGAGTATAATAGGTCTCTTATTCTGTGTAATAACATTGTTATTCTGAAGTTAACTGTGGAGGGGGCGTGGCCTGCGGGCCTGCAGCGACAGGTGCGTAGATGGCCCACCTGGGCCTTGTTATCTAACCACCTGTCGCTCTGTTATAAGCAGCAGCCAGGAGGAGAAATTGGGTTGGGGCTGGAAATACAATTGCTGGAAAACAACTGAGAGACTTATTGAAAAATAAAACAATATTGTAACCCTGAAACAGGCTTTCATGTCGGTACTTGGGAGTCTGAAGAACCCCCAGGAGGGCAAGCCCCACACTAACCAATAATAACTAAATAACTTGTTACCATTAACGCAACTTTTTGAACGGATGGATGGATTAAAAATGCATGAGAATCTTTTATATTTTGAACATTATTTTTAACACTGTGATTACAAGTGAAATTATTCATTACTTATCGTTTTAAGCAACATCAGCTCAGATTTATCCGAGAGCCAGATGCAGTCATCAAAAGAGCCACATCTGGCTACCGAGCCATAGGTTCCCTACCCCAGCCACAGACTATTGACTTTAGTTTCAGGTGGGACATTCCACAGACTATTGGACTTTAGTTTCAGGTGGGACATTCCAGACTATTGGACTTTGGCCAACTGTTCTTTAGGATTCCAACCTCAAAACAAGTCTACACAGACAAGACCAGTCTGCTGGGGGTGTTTAGACTGAGATTCCACCTGGAAGTACAACTGTCTTCTAGCCGTCCATGTCGTTCTACTCCTATGGATTCTTCATTCATCACTCCAACAATGTTTGTAAGTTTTACAATATAACTAAAACAATTCTTACTCAATAAAAACTTCCATGATTGATCAATCAATCAATCAATGTTTACTTATATAGCCCTAAATCACTAATGTCTCAAAGGGCTGCACAAACCACTACGACATCCTCGGTAGGCCCACATAAGGGCAAGGAAAACTCACACCCAGTGGGACATCGGTGACGATAATGACCCAGTGGGACGTCGGTGACAATGATGACTATGAGAACATGATACTGTGATACTGATGATACTGATGACTATGAGAACATATGAGAACATGATACTGTGAAAGATCAATCCATAATGGATCCAACACAGTGTAGGGCTGGGCCAGATGGCCTTTTATTAATATCTCCGTATGTTTAGGCCATGTGACCATACACCATATATATGTGGCTATGTTTAGGTCATGTGACCATACACCATATATATGTGGCTATGTTTAGGTCATGTGACCATACACCATATATATGCGGATATGTAGCCTTAGCCTTGAATGAACACTTGGTGCATATAATGACAGTAGTACGATGCTTCTATGTGTCTGCATTAAAACATTCTTCTTCTTACTGCATTAATATATGCTCCTTTTAAACTTTCATGCAGAGAAGGAAATCACAACTAAAAGTGTATTTATGAAACAGTTATTGGCACAGTGGCACAAACATTCATGTCATTTCCAAACAGAAAGTGCAAAATTGTCAGAGACATTGTAAAACAAGCTATGAGTGCACTTTCGTACATGATGTCACTAAGATGACATATCATAACAACACTAAAATAAAGTGCACTTTTTGTACAGAACGCCACTACAATAGTTTAAAACAAATAAAGTGCACTTTTGTGCATGATGTCACACAAACTATTTCAATAAGTGTCAAATAAAAATGAGCTGCATAATAGGAAATCCAATAGTGTCCGTCCTTCACTATGTGGTAGGTTCCTGCAGACATTATCTCCTTCTGTTTTTGACTTGTTTTTTCATACGGTGTTGGTGTGGAAATGTTTGCCTCGGCATTTTGATGGTGTGGCACCGAATGGAGATGTTGACATGCGGAGTAGGCAATCTTCATTCTCTAGCAGGTGACTTATCAAATGATGCTATATATTTGCAGTAATGCTACTTTTTTGTCCCACATTGGACAAATTAAGGTTGTCTGTTCGACATATTCGCACTTGGAGCCAAACCACCGCCAGACGATGGACCCCCTGCTGTTTTTCCTGGGAATTATTTATTCCTTCATTTGTTACCAGATTGGCACCTTCTTTCTCTCGTATTACCACTCGCACGGCTCCGCTAGGATCACAGCTAACATTAGCAACGCTGCTACCTCTCTGCTGGGCGCGGGCGTATACATATGTGACGTATGAAGTGACAGTATGTGACGTATGAGGTGACAATATGTGACGTGTGAGGTGACAGTATCTGACGTGTGAGGTGACAGTATGTGACGTATGACGTGACAATATGTGACGTGTGAGGTGACAGTATGTGACGTATGCCGTGACAATATGTGACGTGTGAGGTGACAGTATGTGACGTATGAGGTGACAGTATGTGACGTGTGAGGTGACAGTATGTGACATATGACGTGACAGTATGTGACAGTATGTGACATATGACGTGACGGTATGTGACATATGACGTGATAGAGTGTGATGTATGAGGTCACAGTATGTGACATATGACGTGACAGTATGTGACGTATGAGGTGACAGTATGTGACGTATGAGGTGACAGTATGTGACGTATGAGGTGACAGTATGTGACGTATGAGGTGACAGTATGTGACATGTGACGTGACAGTATGTGACGTGTGAGGTGACAGTATGTGACGTATGAGGTGACAGTATGTGACTTGTGAGGTGACAGTGTGTGACATATGACGTGACAGTATGTGACGTGTCAGGTGACAGTATGTGGCATATGACGTGACAGTATGTGACGTGTGAGGTGACAGTATGTGACATATGAGGAGACAGTATGTGACGTATGAGGTGACAGTATGTGACATACGAGGTGACAGTATGTGACGTATGAGGTGACAGTATGTGACATATGACGTGACAGTATGTGATATACGAGGTGACAGTATGTGACGTATGAGGTGACAGTATGTGACGTATGAGGTGACGGTATGTGACGTATAAGTGACAGTATTAACTTATAATGGCATTCTTTTTGTATTGTTTCACTTTCACAAAGTCCTCTGTAAATTCAGCAAAACATCAGTGTGGAGTTATTGAGTCTGTTTACCTGACTGGAGAGCTAGCTAGCACAGCTAGTGGGTCCATGACCAAGACTTCTGTTTTGTTTGATCCACCGTTTTACTGCCATTTTACAGACACCATTTGGAAACAATTAAGGTATGCAAATAAACATTTACTAAATATTTCTGTGTAAATAACTAATTTCACAACGTATATATCTGAGACTTATAGTCCGCTGCGGCTAAAATACGGAAACATATTGTTTTCTTCTCAAATTTTGTGAATGTGGCTTATATAGAGGAGCGCTCTATAGTTTGGAAAATGTGCATCATTTACAGACGGTCTCTAATCATTTACAGATGGTCCCTTAACCACAGCAGTAGCACGGGCTGACATAATTTACATAAGGTTTCTTATCACTTCCAGACAGTTCCTTATCATTTACAGATGGTCCCTTAATGACAGCAATAGCATGGGCTTACATCCATCCATTCATTCATTCATTCATTTTCTACCGCTTATTCCCATCCCCGGTTATCATTTACAGATGGTCCCTTAACCACAGCAGTAGCATGGGCTGACATCCCAGGGCATCATTTACAGACGGTCCCTTAACCACAGCAATAGCATGGACTGACATCATTTACAGATGGTCCCTTAACCACAGCAGTATCATCGGCTGACATCCCCAGGCATCATTTACAGACGGTCCCTTATCATTTACAGACAGTCCCTTAACCACAGCAGTAGCACGGGCTGACATAATTTACATGAGGTCTCTTATCACTTACAGACAGTTCCTTATCATTTACAGATGGTCCCTTAACAACAGCAATAGTACGGGCTGACATCCATCCATCCATCCATCCATCCATCCATTTTCTACCGCTTATTCCCATCCCCGGCTATCATTTACAGATGGTCCCTTAACCACAGCAGTAGCATGGGCTGACATCCCAGGGCATCATTTACAGACGGTCCCTTAACCACAGCAATAGCATGGACTGACATCATTTACAGATGGTCCCTTAACCACAGCAGTATCATTGGCTGACATCCCCAGGCATCATTTACAGACAGTCCCTTATCATTTACAGACAGTCCCTTAACCACAGCAGTAGCATGGGCTGACATAATTTACATGAGGTCTCATCACTTACAGACAGTTCCTTATCATTTACAGATGGTCCCTTAACCACAGCAATAGCACGGGCTGACATCCATCCATCCATCCATCCATTTTTCTACCGTTTATTCCCATCCCCGGTTATCATTTACAGATGGTCCCTTAACCAAAGCAATAGCATGGGCTGATATCCCAGGGCATCATTTACAGACGGTCCCTTAACCACAGCAGTAGCATGGGCTGACATCCCAGGGCATCATTTACAGACGGTCCCTTAACCACAGCAATAGCATGGACTGACATCATTTACAGACGGTTCCTTGTCATTTACAGACAGTCCCTTAACCACAACCAGTAGGGCTGACATAATCTACATAATGTCTCTTATCACTTAAAGACAGTTTCTTATCATTTACACACGGTCCCTTAACCACAGCAGTAGCACGGGCTGACATAATTTACATGAGGTCTCATCACTTACAGACAGTTCCTTATCATTTACAGATGGTCCCTTAACCAAAGCAATAGCACGGGCTGACATCCATCCATCCATCCATCCATCCATCCATCCATCCATTTTCTACCGCTTATTCCCATCCCCGGTTATCATTTACAGATGGTCCCTTAACCACAGCAGTAGCATGGGCTGACATCCCAGGGCATCATTTACAGACGGTCCCTTAACCACAGCAGTAGCATGGGCTGACATCCCAGGGCATCATTTACAGACGGTCCCTTAACCACAGCAGTAGCATGGGCTGACATCCCAGGGCATCATTTACAGACGGTCCCTTAACCACAGCAATAGCATGGACTGACATCATTTACAGACGGTTCCTTGTTATTTACAGACAGTCCCTTAACCGCAACCAGTAGGGCTGACATAATCTACATAATGTCTCTTATCACTTAAAGACAGTTTCTTATCATTTACACACGGTCCCTTAACCACAGCAGTAGCACAGGCTGACATCCCTGGGCATCATTTACAGATGGTCCCTTATCATTTACAGACGGCCCCTAACCACAATAGTAGCGCGGACTGACATCATTTACAGACGGTCCCTTATCATTTACAGACGGTTTCTTAAACCCAGCAGCAGCCCGGGCTGCCATGCCAGGACATGAGGTCCCAATGCCGGGACAAGCAGTCGGCTGGGCTGGGTTTGGGAGATTTTACTTTGGGTACCGGCGGAGTGTCTCACCATGACGGTGGCGATGATGGATATGAGTGCGTCGCTGTAGGCCAGCAGGCGGTGGGAGGACTGCGTGCCGCCGGGGTCCTGATCGCTCTCCGTGGAGGCCGCCGGCTGCTCCACCGCCTCGCCGACGGTCGGCTGCTGGATGACAGCGTCCTCCGCGTCCTCCGCGTCCTCCCTGTCGTGGTCGCGGTGCTGCCGGTCCATGTTTTTGTTTGCAGACAGTTTGACCGGGCGGGGGCGGGGCTACCGGAAGCGGAAGTGCGTGGGGTAGCAGTGCTTGCGAGCGGGGAAAAGTCTGAAACCGACCCAGATCCCTATTATTATCCATTTCTATCCCTTGTTCCTGTTGGGTTCGTTGGAGCCTATCGCAACTGCATTCGGGCGAAAGGCGGCGTACACCCTGGACAAGTCGCTGACTCATCGCAGGGCCAACGCAGATACATTATAATTATTTTTTGTTTAGTTTTTTAAATACTGATCCTTTTTAAAATATAGCCAATAATTTAAGTTAACAAAGTAACATAAATTACCTTAAAGAAAATAGAATTTAAAAGCTAAAATATGTGTTTTTCTCTTTTGCCGCTAGAGGGAGACATTCCTCCTAATAAGTGAACGCAGTTCTTTGTTGTTTTAATGCAGAAATGAATATAATTTCCCATAATGATACCACTATTTACTTTGACAACGTTTTAGCCAGATATTATTTACCGTAGAGAAAATGGTCTTTTGTTTTGGAAATCAAATGAAATATTCAATTTGCACACAAATAGTGCACATTACAAACGGCTGGTTTGGAGGAAGAGTTAAGACAAGATAGTTTTATAAACATCTCCGCCATATTTCAGTTGACATTTGGGGACTTCACAGGTACCAACAGGCAGAGGTGGGACCAAGTCATTGTTTTGCAAGTCACAAGTAAGTCTCAAGTCTTTGCCCTCAAGTCTCGAGTCAAGACAGGGAAGTCCCGAGTCAAGTCCAAAGTCAATACCGGGAAGTCTCAAGTCAAGTCCCAAGTCCTGCATTTAGAGTTTCGAGTCATTTCAAGTCTTTTTAACCACAGACTAATATATGTGCACAGATTGTGTATGCTTTTAAAACGCTGAATGTATATATATATTGTAAAAAAAACAGTGCTGACATTGCACTTCATAATAGCACTATTGACCAGTTATTCTAAACATTTAACTCATTCCTTTACAGTACAAACACATTTGAAAAAACAAGTGCAACTGTACTTATTTGCACAAAAGTGTTAACATTGTATTTCCATGGAATATTGCATTGTAACTAGTTCTACAGCAGTTTATATCACGTTGTTACCTTATCTCATTGATCTCATCTCACACTATATATGTGTTTATGTGTGCGTACACATAAAAAACATAACAAATACATGAACATAACAATGAACAGTGCTGTATTTTTCAGATGTCAGGGCTCTATGGAATATGTACACATTCTTAATATAGTATACATTTTAACTGACCTTTATTTGACTATGTTTGTCTTTTTGTAGGTGGCTAAAATATGCGGTGCTGCTGACCGCCGTCTAACGTTACGTTACTGTTTGTGATACATTCACTAACATAACGTTATGTGTAGGTACATCATGCAACCCTGCTTAAAAAAAATCACTTGACAAAAAGTATGAATAAGGTAGCGAACTGCAGTGGACGCAACAGATTGCCGTGTTTGCAATGACGTTATAACCATAGACATCTTATAAGTAGACGCAGAATTGGCTGCTGTGACGCAAGCAATTTGGCCGCCATCTTGAAGTGGTGATGAGGAGCCGGCGAGCAGCCTAAACTGACAGTTGACAGGTAGAAAACAAAGATGCTGGGCTGGTATTCAGCGTTTTCCTGCTCAAATGAGTGGACTGTTGAAAATAGGAATTGGGGGATTACTTTTCACGACTAAGATTTAACATTAACATACTATTGGTTGTATTTTGGAAAAAGAATATTACCACAGAGTTAAGCAGGAGCAAAGAACTACAATATTTGTATGTGAAAATCACAAAGAAATCTTCTGGTGGAGGATGACCCCCCTACAGGTATGTGGTTTACAAACTTTCAGGCCCACCTAAAACAAAATTCACCAGCCGCCACTGATTATGATGCATTCTCATTGTATTGTAACCACAGATAAGTCTTCAAGTAATAATATTCAAATACTAACTTTGTTGGGTAAGACAGAATTTGGTTTTATTCTGAATCCAGTGAAACAGATTGGTGGTTTTAGCTGAAATAAAGACTTTCAGGTGTTTATATATGTTTAAGTATTTGGCAGACACTTTTATCCAAAGCAACATACATGAAAAATACATACAAAACAATCACTGTAAACATGATCATTTAAGGGAAGAATGTAATAGAAAATATCAATACAAAGTGTCAAGACAAAATAAACTCTCTGCTGTTGCAGCAACAGAGTATAAGTCTATAACAGTGGTTCTCAACCTTTTTTCAGTGATGTACCCCCTGTGAATATTTTTTTAATTCAAGTACCCCCTAATCAGAGCAAAGTATTTTTTGGTTGAAAAAAGAGATAAAGAAGTAAAATACAGCACTATGTCATCAGTTTCTGATTCATTAAATTGTATAACAGTGCAAAATATTGTTCATTTGTAGTGGTCTTTCTTGAACTATTTGAAAAAAAAAGGGAGTTTGTTGTGTCTTCGCTTGCCGTGATCTTCGGGAGAGTCTCGAAGCCAGGGAAACAATTAAAGTTAAAAAGACTTGTATGCGAGTGAAAATAAAATTAGCTTTTCACTCTAAAATTGTCTATGAATGGTCCTCAAAACCTGCGGAGTAGACAGTCCGATGTAATCCACAGTTTTTCCCGCATCCTCCAATCATTTGTGGCAGCTTTGGGGTACTTTGAAGACTGCCAGCAACTTCCAATTTGTCGACAAACCAGAGCAACGCTTACTCCTATCAGCAGATGTCCTGTTGTCATAATTCCGAATAGGTGGATATCTTCACGTTCTCGGCCCTCCTTCTTCTCCCAAGAGTCAGTCGTGTGTCCAGCAACAACCGCTTCGTCACGACAGCAGGTTCCCCCAAACCCAAGATCTTGTCAATTTTGTTGAGGCCAGTTAAATAGTTCCAATGTTTAGATTTGGAGAGCAGTGCAAAAAGAGGCAACAAGAAAGTTGAAGACAAGACAAAACAAAGGAGCAAGCAGGAGAGATACGGGAGAGGAAAGGGGAATGTCCACCCTCGGTGAGTGCCAGAGAGAAACAGGGACAGGGACACATGGAAGGTTGAAAGTGCACTCAGCACCCAACTAAGTAATTTCTGGCTTTCATTCATCGATTGATTGAGACTTGTATTAGTAGATATTCCCTACAATTTACCACTAAATGGTAACACTCCAATAAGTATTTCAACTTGTTTAAGTCGGGGTCCTCCTTCATCAATTCACAGTTATAGTGTATACTGTATATATTCATATGTGGTTAATATATATTTATATATGTATATATATTTATATGTCGTTAATATATATTTATACGAGTATATGTGGTTAATATAAATGTATATGTGGTGGTAGTATATATATATATCCTTTTTTTCTCATTCTGTACTACACACTCCTGGAGTCAACATGTACATAGTGTGTGTACCCCCCCATTTTTTTGTATATATTGTTCTTCAAATCAGCTGACATGTATAATGTGTATATGTAAATTATTTATCATTTTTAACATAATGTTTTATATACATGTTCCAGGTAATATATCTATTATTTTTTAATGTATGAAATGTGATGAATATTTGGTAGCACACAATGGAACAAACCTTTTGGCTTTTTGTGCCATCCATCTGCCTATTTGAAGCGATAGATAGATAGATAGATAGATAGATAGATGGATGGATGGTAGGATAGTACTTTATGGATTCCTTCAAGAGTATATGTATTTGTGACCGCGTCTGGAGCCGTTGGGTCATTCTTGTCCGAAGAGAGCACAGCCAGGCGGGTGCAGAGTACAGGGTTTTTATTTTTCACTTCACAATCTATATTTTTCAATGTTTTGCTCTTCAGCAATTAGTGGACTGCCGCTCCTTCCGTCCGCGTCTCTGCCTCGCGTCTGTTCCCCAACACCTTCTCATGGTCCCCCGCGCCCCTGTCATCGCTTCACAGCCGGCTCCTGTGCACGCCTCGCCCGCAGGGAAAGCGTCGACCACGCCCCTCCACATGCCTCCACCGCCAGTTTAAGGCCGCCCCCCCCCCCCCCCCTGTAGAGGGGCGAGAGAGGTAGTCGGCCACGGCCATCTGCATACCCGGCCGGTGGACCACCCGGAAGTTGTAGTGTTGCAACGCTAGGTACCACCGGGTGATCCGTGCGTTGGCATCCTTCATGCGGTGGAGCCACTGGAGCGGCTTGTGGTCCGAGCAGAGGCTGAAGGGGCGCCCCAACAGGTAATACCGGAGGGCCCCGACCGCCCATCGGACCGCGAGGCACTCTCTCTCCACCGTACTGTATTTCGCCTCCTGCTCCGAGAGCTTCCGGCTGATGTATAGGATGGGTCGGTCGACACCCCCCACCTGCTGCGACAACACTGCCCCCAGCCCCCGCTCCGACGCATCCGCCTTCAGGCAGAAAGGGATGGAGAAGTTAGGCATACACAGTACCGGCTCCTCGCAGAGTGCAGATTTTACCTGTTCGAACACCTGCTGGCACTGCTCCGTCCACTGGACCAGTTCTGGCGCACCCTCCCGGGTGAAGTCGGTCAGGTGGCTGGTCAAGTCCGCGAACCGGGGAATGAACCGGCGGTAGTACCCGGCCATGCCCAAAAACCGCCTCACCTCCTTTTTCGTCTTGGGGGGTGGGCATGCCGCGATCGCCGTCGTTTTGTCAACCTGCGGTCGCACTTTCCCAGCCCCCCCAAGTGGTACCCCAGATACTGTACCTCCCTCCGAACAATCGTACACTTCCCGGGGATGGCGGTGAGCCCCGCCCGCCTCAAGGACTCAAGCACCGCCCCCACCCGCTGCAGATGTTCCCACCCGCTGCAGATGTTCCTCCCAGCTGTCACCCTGGACTGGATGATGACATCATCCAGGTATGCAGCTGCGTAGGCCCCGTTGGGTCGCAGCACCCGGTCCACGAGGCGCTGGAACGTCGTGGGCGCACCGAACAATCCAAACGGGAGTGTCACGAATTGGTATAAGCCTTCTGGAGTGGAGAAGGCCGTTTTTTCCCGGGACTCTGGCGATAAGGGAATCTGCCAGTAGCCCTTGGTTAAATCCAGTGTGGAAAAAAAACGCGCTGTGCCTAGCCGATCCAGGAGCTCGTCGACCCGAGGCATTGGGTACGCGTCGAAACGTGACACCTCATTCACCTTGCGGTAATCCACATAGAACCGTATAGACCCATCCTTCATCCCCACTAGAACGATGGGGCTACACCATGCACTGTGGGATTCTTCTATTACTCCCAACTCCAGCATGGTTTTTAATTCTTCCCGGACCATTTTGCGCTTGTGCTCTGGAAGCCTACAGGGATGGTCTCAATGCGATGGCAGATGAGGTCCGTGCGGCCGGGCCGCGCGGAGAACACATCTGAAAAGCGACGCTGTAATTCAGCAACCTCCACTCTTTGAGCCAATGTGAGCTGGTCATCATAAGGAAGGGGAGGGGGAGAGGCGCAGCGCGGGACCTCCGGCCCCAGCTCCTCCTCCTCCTCCTTCACTACCGTCACCATGGAGACAGGCTCGGCCTGCGTCCATGCCTTCAGCAGGTTCACGTGGTAAATTTGCATGTCTCCGCCCCGGTCCGGGCGCCGGACCTCGTAATTTACCTCGCTAGTCTGCCGTGTGACCACAAAGGGCCCTTGCCACTTGGCCAGTAATTTAGAGCTGGAGGTTGGGAGTAGTACAAGTACTTTTTCTCCCGCTAAAAATTTTCTCAGCTGGGTCCCCCGATTATACGTGCGCTGTAGTCGTTGTTGGGCGCGGAGCAAATTTCCCCGTGATAAATGCGCCACTTTGTGAAGTTTTGCTCGTATGTCCAACACGTATTTAATTTCATTCTTACTGCGGCTGGATCCTTCCTCCCAGCTTTCTTTAATAAGGTCCAGCACGCCGCGCGGCCTCCTGCCGTAAAGTAACTCAAAGGGCGTAAAGCCGAGGGAGGTCTGGGGTGCCTCCCGCATTGCAAACATCAAGGGATCCAGCCATTTGTCCCAATTAGGTTTGTCCTCGTGTATGAATTTACGGATCATAGTTTTCAGTGTTTTATTCAATCTTTCTACCAGGCCATCCGTTTGCGGATGGTAAACGCTGGTCCGGATGGATTTAATTCCCAGTAATCCGTATAATTCCTTTATCGTGCGCGACATAAAGGACGTGCCCTGGTCAGTAAGGATTTATTTCGGAATCCCTACCCGGGTGATGACCGAAAACAGTGCTTGTGCTACCCTCTTTGCCGAGATGGAGCGCAGCGGCACTGCTTCGGGATATCGGGTTGCGTAATCCACTAGAACTAACACAAATCGATATCCCCGTGTGCTCGGGTAAAATGGTCAGATGAGGTCCATTCCGATTCTATCGAATGGGACCTCTATGAGCGGTAATGGCCGCAACGGGGCTTTTGGGATGGCCGCCGGGTTCACCAGCTGGCAGTCCGGGCAGGCAGCACACCATCGGCGAATGTCCGCCCGGATGCCTGGCCAATAGAAACCGGACCATGACCCGATTAAGTGTTTTTTCGTACCCCATGTGGCCCGCGAGGGGATTGCAATGCCCCGCCTGGAAAACCATTTCCCGGCGGGGTTTTGGCACCAACAATTGGGTATATTCTTCGCC
The DNA here is from genome assembly GCF_033978795.1 of Nerophis ophidion. Taxonomy (NCBI): domain Eukaryota; kingdom Metazoa; phylum Chordata; class Actinopteri; order Syngnathiformes; family Syngnathidae; genus Nerophis; species Nerophis ophidion. The sequence goes on along the minus strand of NC_084611.1, from coordinate 46,328,202 downwards.
TGTTTGAGTGTCACGGGTCACTCGGTATAGCTTATCTCTTATAATGGAAAAGTGGGGAAATACGCGCGTTTTCCCCGGGCGCACCAGCTGACCGTCGATGTAATCCACCTGGTCCCAGGCCGCGCGCAGAGTTTCATCGCGGGACTGTTCGAGGGGAAAGTCCTCCGTGGGTCTCCACTGGAGGTCCGGGGGAGCCTCCCGCAAAGCCCCCGCCGGTTCCCGCTTGGCAGCACCGCTCGAACCCGCGTCGCCACTGAGTGCTGCGCGGATACTACCCTGTCCTACAGCCCGTGAACGCCTCCCCATAAATTGTTCCATTAGTTGGCTAAACCCCGGCCAATTTGTCCCTAAAATCAGGGGGTGCTTAAGTTGCGCGCTTACGGCAACCTTTACGGTATGTTTTTGGCCCTTATGCCAGATTTCCATAGGCACAATAGGGTACGTGTGCACATCCACATGTATACACCTTATCCTCCCTTGTGTCGCGTGCCTCAACGCCCTTGGTCGAACCAGTTTCTGGTGGATCATGCACTGTTTGCAGCCCGAATCCACCATAACCCGGTGTGTACTCCCTTGTACCCTTACCGGGACGCAATACGTCTCCCCTGGATCGGGGGAGGCTGCTGGAGGCCCGGCAACCCGTATCACCTGGTCCACCTCCATGCGGCGCACTCCCGCCTCAGGTGACCGGGCTGTCCGCACCCCCAACACACCTGCCCTGGTGTTCGCAGTGCCGTCTGCGGGGGAAGCCCGCTATCAGCAGCGCTGGTACCCTGCTCATAGAACGCCGTGGGCCTTGTCGGTCGGGAACGGGGCCCCAATGGCGCTGTGGCCACCGGCGGTGCGGATCGTCTGCGCGGGGCCGGTGTGGGTCTTTCTGTCGGTCTTGGGGTCCCCTCCTCCCTCCGTGCGTCACGATGGACCGCCAGGTGATCTTCCGCCAGGTGATCTTCCGCCAGGTTTACCGCTTCGGTCAGGTTTTGCGGCCGGTGGTACCTCACCCACGCCGCGGTCCGTGTTGGGATGGAACTGCTTCAGCAAGATGAGCTCGAACATCTGGCTGTCCCGTTGTCCTGGCTGGAGCCATCTTGCTGCCGCATCCCGGAGCTGTTGCCCAAGAGCGAACGGTCGGTCCTCTGGTCCTAGTTTCAAGGACCTTAAGCGGCGCAGATGGTCTTCTGCCGTGCTGCCGACCCGGTCCAGGATTGCCCTCCTTAGGTGTTGGAACTCTACCCGGGCCGCTGCTGGTAGGCTGAGCGCCGCTCGCTGCGCCTCCCCTACTAGGAGAGGCAACAGCCTCACCCCCCACTCTTCTTGAGGCCATCCGCACGCTGTTGCGGTGGCCTCAAAGATGTCGACGTAGGCCTGTGGATCCTCGGCCTCCGCCATGCGCTGCATGGAGGCCTTCGCTCCGGCGCTTGGTGACCCCCCCCCCCTCTGTCAGCGACTGCAGCACCTGCGTCTGCTGCTGGCTCGCCGCGGATACTTCTGCCAGCACTCTCCCAAATGCCTCCAGTGGGGTCGGTGCAGTCATTCTGTTTGTCCTTTTTTTTTTCTTCTGGATTCGTTTAGCTGGGCGCAAATGTGAACGCGTCTGCAGCCGTTGGGTCGTTCTTGACCGAAGAGAGCACAGCCAGGCGGGTGCCGAGTACAGGGTTTTTATTTTTCACTTCACAATCTATATTTTTCAATGTTTTGCTTTTCAGCAATTAGTGGACTGCCGCTCCTTCCGTCCGCGTCTCTGCCTCGCGTCTGTTCCCCAACACCTTCTCATGGTCTCCCGCGCCCCTGTCATCGCTTCACAGCCGGCTCCTGTGCACGCCTCGCCCGCAGGGGAAGCGTCGACCACGCCCCTCCACAGTTTTCTTTAAAATGTCAATAAACTGTTCCATCAATCAAAGGAGAAAGGTGCAGTGAGTGTACAGCAGTACTTTTGTCTTATTATCCTCACCTACGTTCTGACTTTTATAAACAGGTGATGTCACCTGACTGTGGTGCAACGGTAGGGCGTCTGACTCCGGATCAGAAGGTTTCGTGTTTAAATCCTGTCAGGGTTATTTGCTTTTTCTTGACCGTTGAACCGGAGGTCTTGAGGTCAGCTTTTGCTCCCTACAAGTGGAATTGTTTTGGACATTTGACCTAAAGTTATAATCTGAGACTGGAGGGTTCTCAGATGGACACATGAAGGTAGAGGAAGGGAAGGTTGATCATGTGTTCATCAGATTGTGTTTGTGTGTCCAAGACTGTGAAGGCCACACCCACAAGGGGAGCGATGTCTCAGTGGTAGTGTTGAACTGCAGATGAAGAGGTCTCTGCTTCAAGTCCAGAAGTTCCCTCATGCGCAGTTTTAGTAGGAAATAATCCATGAATTGATGGTTTGAGAAGAATGAAGGTGTATAGTATGAAAAGTCAATAACTGGAAACACCTGTTTGCTTTGTTCACCTTTAAGGTTTCATGCAACTCAATCCAACACCCGTGCTTCTCCTTTTTAGTGGGCACCAGCTTCCATCCATTCTCTACCGCGGGGGCTGGTGCCTATCTCAGCTAAACGGCGGGCTAGACGGGGTACAAGTGGCCAACACAGACAGACAACATTCCCGCACCAAGGAGCATCTAGTGCTGCCAATCTACTAGATTGTGACTCCCAGTCCTTCAGTTGACGGATCACATCACGTCAAGGTCACCTCTCTTAGTCAGGCTGCACTCTAAACATCACATGTTGCGCTGCTGCATGGCCTCTGAGTCGCTGAAAGTTCATTGTAGATGATAAATCATGTCTCTCACCTGGATAGTAGAAGGTTGTGTACATAAACCTACAAGCTGGTCAACTTTGACATCCAACTTAGACCCGTAGATGGCCAGAATGACACGAAAAATACTTTTTTAAAACCTTCAGGAGGATTATGATGAATTGTTGATGTAAAGTGGAAGATATAAACATCCCATCAGTCTGTATCCCAGTGAGAGCAGACATTGTACAGTAAGTGACTGTTTTTTTATGTTTGTTGTCTCTCATCAAGTCTGACATGATTAGTAGTCTTCTTGTTGTTGGAGGGAAAGTGAGCGTTCTGATGTGTCTGTGACATTAGTACTTAAAATATGGAAATTCTACATCTTATTATGAAAGTTACTACATGAAACTATATACTTACATCATTTATATATTATCAATCAATCAATGTTTATTTATATAGCCCTAAATCACAAATGTCTCAAAGGACTGTACAAACCATTACGACTACGACATCCTCGGAGGAACCCACATAAGGGCAAGGAAAACTCACATCCAGTGGGCAGGGAGAGTCCCGTCCACAGGAAACCATCCCAAGCGGAGGCGGATCAGCATCGTAGAGATGTCCCAAACCGATACACAGGCGAGCGGTCCATCCTGGGTCCTGAAGAGCGGTCTATCCTGGGTCTCGACTCTGGACAGCCAGTACTTCATCCATGGTCATCGGACCGGACACCCTCCACAAGGGAGAAAAAGAAAAGAAGCGGCAGATCAACTGGTCTAAAAAGGAGATCTATTTAAAGGCTAGAGTACACAAATGAGTTTTAAGGTGAGACTTAAATGCTTCTACTGAGGTAGCATCTCGAACTGTTACCGGGAGGGCATTCCAGAGTACTGGAAGCCGAACGGAAAACGCTCTATAGCCCGCAGACTTTTTTTGGGCTTTAGGAATCACTAATAAGCCGGAGTCTTTTGAACGCAGATTTCTTGCCGGGACATATGGTACAATACAATCGGCAAGATAGGATGGAGCTAGACCGTGTAGTATTTTATACGTAAGTAGTAAAACCTTAAAGTCACATCTTAAGTGCACAGGAAGCCAGTGCAGGTGAGCCAGTATAGGTGTAATATGATCAAACTTTCTTGTTCTTGTCAAAAGTCTAGCAGCCGCATTTTGTACCAACTGTAATGTTTTAATGCTAGACATGGGGAGACCCCAAAATAATACGTTACAGTAATCGAGACGAGACGTAACAAACACATGGATAATGATCTCAGCGTCTTTAGTGGACAAAATGGAGCGAATTTTAGCAATATTACGGAGATGAAAGAAGGCCGTTTTAGTGACGCTTTTAATGTGTGACTCAAAGGAGAGAGTTGGGTCAAACATAATACCTAAATTTTTTTACCGAGTCACCTTGTTTAATTGTTTGGTTGTCAAATGTTAAAGTTGTATTGATAAATAGAGGTCGGTGTCTAACAGGACCGATAACCAGCATTTCCGTTTTTTTGGCGTTAATTTGCAAAAAATTAGCAGACATCCATTGTTTAATTTCATTAAGACACGCTTCCAGCTGACTACAATCCGGCGTGTTGGTCAGCTTTAGGGGCATGTAGAGTTGGGTGTTATCAGCATAACAGTGAAAGCTAACACCGTGTTTGTGTATGACGTCACCCAGCGGCAGCATGTAGATGCTGAAGAGTGCAGGGCCAAGGACCGAACCCTGGGGAACTCCACACGTTACCTTAACGTAGTCCGAGGACACACTGTTATGGGAGACGCACTGCACCCTGTCAGTAAGATAAGAGTTAAACCAAGACAGGGCTGAGTCTGACATATCAATTCGTGTTTTGATACGCTCTAATAAAATATTATGATCGACGGTATCAAAAGCAGCAACATAGATGACGCATCAGTCCAAAGGGGATCCAACACAGTAGCGAAATACTTATCGTGTGTATATTAATCCTTACTGGAGGTTTTTGGATGATTTTTAAAGCGTTTCATAGGTTGGTGTCAGTTTGAAACGTGCATACAAGTACAATGGAATACATCACTAATGAGTGTACAAAGCAAACGTCCTGACCTCATTTTGGCTCAGTGTGCCAAACACTGCACTAACAGGAAACATAGCAACTGACGTCAGTCAGTAGACTGACCAATCAGATAACTACTGGCACAGGGTATATAGCTGCTGTATAACAAACTCTCAGACAGATCGCTTTGGGTTTTCCTGGTACTACTGTTCAAGTGTACTAAACGATCTCCGCTCTCTGCAGACTGCGTTAAATAAAATACTTCTACTTGACTCAATTCCTGCCTCCTCGAAAAAAATTTTCCTGCTCCCGGCCTGGGTGAGACGGCACTTAAAATGCGTCTCAACAATTTGGGGACTCGTCCGGGATCGAGGGAGTTGTGAGGAGAACATTGAGAGGACCATTCGGACCTAAAAATGTTCTTCATGGACAAAGGACAAAGACACTAGCCGGCACTTACAAATAAGGTAAGCAGAAACCTGTTAAAACAAATTCTGCATATTGGAAACTACTAAAATAGTGTCCTGTCCTATGTACTTGTAAGAAAACATAAAAACTAAAAGAGTCAGTAGAAGTGTAACCCTAACCCTAACCCTAACCCTAACCCTAACTTCGATACAGGAGGAATACACAGTAACCTCGAGAGTGGCGTAACTCCACCTGAGATCCGACGGGGTCCAGGAGCGGTTAGTACCGCGGCTGGGTTAGAGTCCCGGGGGTTGAGGTCCCTAAATTCTAGTTGTTGTTACGATATGAAAACTCCAAAAACGTTTGGGAAAATGGGTTTATAAACCTTGGAGAGATTGAAATATCGCTGTATAAAACTCCTCAAAACAACAAAATAGGTTGTTTTACGTGGGAAAAATGAGGGGAGAAGACAAAATACAGTCGAAGGAAACTGCAGTTTAAAACAGAGACTGAGTAGTCTTTCGATAACACAACTTTAAGCTAAAGAAAATACTGTGTGGGTATCGAATGTGTATGTGCAATAACTTTGTGTGTGTATTTTAAGTGTTGTTGAGGTAAGAAGGGAAGTGGGGAGAATAAGACTCTGAGTAAATCGTTGTGTGAATACTCGTTGTGTGCTGGGTCTGCGGCTGATGAACTGACGGGATACCTAACGGTGCCAACGAACGTCGTTCATTCGCTACAGTTTAGGGCGGGGTGGGCGGTGAAAACCGTCCATATCTGACCAACAGACACGCAGCGAGGGCTAAATCACCCAGTTAATAAGCGAGACATCTTATTTTTGGAGTAAACGCTGTGGTTCTTGTGATAGGACACCCAGTGGGAGACCGGACCGACCTTTAGGGCCGGCCTAGAAGCTTGTCTCTCAGAGAACCGCAGTGGGCTAACACAGCTATCTCCGGGAAGATTGTTGTCGCAATAAAACTGTGGAGCTCAGAGTCTAGTTAAAAAATGGAAGGAGAGTTTGATAGAGAAATAGATGATGTTGGATGGGGCCCGGTCAGCCCATATGTCACCCTATTGACCCAAATTGGATCCACAGCTAATGCCCTAGCTGCCACATCAAAGCCAACAGATAAAGAGAAGAAAGTAACAAAAGCAAAACAAAAATTAGAACAACTTATTTAGGACATGGGGAAAACATTGGAACATATAGGGCCCTTAGGACAATTGATACTTGATAAGATGAACATAGCAGCTATAAAGAGAGATGAAGCGGAAGAGCAGGGAAAGATTTTAGGTTTGTTGCAGAAAGTCCAGTTGGAGGAAAAAGGAGCGCGACTGGGAGAAGGAGCGACGGGAGTGGGCTGAAATGTTGATCTGCTGGCAAAGCACGAAACATCTGCACCAAAAGGAGCTTCACTCCAAATCGGTAATTGCACCTCATGTCCCCACATGTCCTGCACCCTATGCGCCTCCAAACCACGGCATGTATCCCACATTTTACATTGAAAAAGGCACACTGAACATTGATCCGCCTGGCGGTCACGTAACCGACAAAGAATGTAGCTCGGACAAACTCTCGCTGCGCTCCATTAAATCCTCTACACCTGCGATGATCTCACTGCCGTTTCCACCGGCGCCTCCCTTATCAGCTGTACATAAATCACCTCAACCTATCGTAGTAACTGAGTCCGGGGAGGCTGGGTACACTGAATTTATGGATAAACAACTCAGAGAGAGATTTAAAGAAAAACAAGAAAGGTTTTCACAAGCAGTTACTAAGGGTTGATATGATGCAGCTGCGCTTCTGGGTGAGCCGTGAGATAAGAGTTGTCTTAGAAACAAGGGCATCTTTGAGCGTGTTCCGCCTTATCTCTTGGAATGTGCGTTCGCGCACACAAATAGGTGTGTGTGTGTGTGTGTGTGTGCGTGTGTGTGTGTGTGTGTGTGTGTGTGTGTGTGTGTGTGTGTGTCACTGATAGTTTTAGACGAATGAGAATAAACACATGCCCTTATTTTGTAGAATATCACACACGACAGGAAGTCAGAATACACAACTAACTAATAGACACAAACGATACTCTCATTAACTTATAGATAAGCCAACACTTGTGCAGTTCAAAGGATTCTTAGATAATCTTTAGTTGATTTAGAAAAGTTACTTAAATATACATAAAATAATGCGTATAAATCGTTGAAAAAGGGGTATTGATTAACATTTAATGGGACAATTGATGTTGTGGTTTTAAAACGTGATATGCATAATTGGGCTGAGCGGGATGACGATGATAAGACGGATGACAGAGTAACAAGGAAACGACTCCTTAAAAGTCAAAAGAACCGAAAGGACAAAAATCAGCTAAAGTATATTCAGCAGTGGGTGACCTTCCTTTTGAGTTCCAGCAGGCGGAGAAAAGAATCCGCAACAGATAAGAGACCAGACAGATGGACTCGGATGGTGGACAACGCGATGCTTCAAGGTCAATCCGGGGTGGAAACTGTTTCGCCTGTGCCCACAGCTGGACGCCCAGAAGGGGATACAAACAGACCTCTGCTGGACATAAGTGTCAATGGACAATGTTATCAGTTCGTGATTGACACTGGTGCCACCCACTCATTTCTGAATGCAAACGTGCCAAAGAAACTGTGTGCTTCCCTTCTGAAGGTCAAAGGCTTCGCTGAGGTCACAAGAAGGTTACCTGTCACCAAACCGCTTCCGGTTCAAATTGCTGGACACACACTGAAGCACCCCTTCGTGGTCGACCTGAACACACCGTGCCTGCTTGGTAATGACCTGCTTTACAAACTGTGCCCTGACATTCAATATCGCACAGAAGGGACCTTCCTGGTGTTACCTGACGGTACAACCACCAAGCTGCGGCACCACTATCAAGGCACCTCCATGAGCATGGGCTCATACCACAGCCTGGAGCACCAAACATGGCTGGGGCCTACTGAGTACCCCAACTCCTGCTGCAACTGTTCTATCAGTGAAAACCCTGGCTGACTGAGCTGTTTCCGTGTGCACCACCACCCGACCCGCCATTTGTTATGATCACAAGTAGACGACATATCAGGAGGCCTTTGACTCCTTTTTATATATATATATACATACATGTTGGAACTCAAGGTGTGGCTACTCACGTTGACATATCTGTGCAACAACTAGCATGGTGTAAGATAGACACCAACGCAGTCCCACATTGTTCCCTTGCTCTCTGTCCCCCCCTACGGAAACTAAAGACTTAGGTCCAATGATGAAACCACACAAATACCACATTATTAATTGTTTCAGTTGTCTGTTAAACACATAGCTATGGGCTGCACTTTGGACACTGCGGCTGTAGGCTACAAGGAGCTAGCAGCTACACAACAGCTGAGCTAAAACTACACATGACATTTAAGCATATCAAATAATTATAGTTGCTTATTACATGCACAAAGTAGTCAAGACAGAAGTCTAATAGAAAGTATTCGGTAACAAACGTGTCCGCATCATTCAACTTTCTACAACATGAGCTTGACTTAACGAATTAATGCGGCCACCAGGTGTGGTAGAATGTCAAATTACTATTGCAAAAGCATCCGCCATAAGGTTGGTGTTTTTCTAGCATTCGTGTCAACATAAATATAAGCATATTTTGTCGCCTTCACCAGGTTGAATAATTTACTTGACTATCAGCTAAACTTTTTCTTAGATGTTTCTGAAAGTAAAAGTATTATAAACACCTTTGATGTCACTTCTTAAGGCCAGTAAGTCCAAACTACAGGTAGTCCGGAAAGTCGTTTCCTTCTTAGGCAGACAGATCTCACAGGAAGGGTCCGGTTTATCACCAGAACACAGGGACACGATCCTACACCACCCTAAACCCAAAACAGGTAAAGACATGCTTTCTTTCCTTGGGCTTACGGGCTACAGCAGGAATTATGTCGCTAACTACACAGGCCTTACATCATCCCTTCGGGACCTCGTTCGCAAACACGGCATGCGAAAACTGTCTGCACAGCTTAATTGGACTACGGAAGCTGAGGTTTCGTTTATATCCCTCAAACAGCAACTTTCCCATGCGGCTGAACTTGCGATCCCCGACTACTCCTCCACCTTCTATCTTGATGTTTCTGGTACATCACACTGTGTCAACGGTGTGCTGTTCCAGAAAAAAGGGGGAGAGAGGAAAATATTGATGTACATCAGTACGATGCTCGACAGCATGGAAAAACGTCACCCAACGTGCACACAACATGTCGCGGGAATAGCAAAAATCATACAAAAAACAGCACACATTGTCATGGACCACCCACTGCACGTTCTAACCACTCACAGCGTTGTGGCATACGTCAATTCTGCAACATTCACGCTCACAGCGCGCAGACAGAGGCGACTAGCGAAAGTACTAGAAGCGCCAAACCTGACAGTCACACATGAGGGGGTTAACATGGCAGACCAAATGGGTACAGGTACACCACATCTATGTGCAGACAAGGTTCAGAAAGAGGAAAAAGTCAGACCAGACTTACAGGCAGAATCATTTGAGGGAGGAAGAAACTTGTACACAGATGGGTGTTGTTTCCGACATGAAAAACAAGGCCTAATCTCAGCCTATGCTGTAGTGGGGTAAAAACAGTTGTTGCAGACAAAATTGAGGGACCCCAGTCAGCACAGAGAGCAGAAATAATTGCTGTAATCAAAGCGTTGAAAGCAGGAGAGGACCAGGTAATCAACATTTACACTGACTCAGCTTATGCAATAGGGGCGGTACACATAGAATTGCCACAATGGCAAAGAACAGGATACCTTACGGCGTCCAACAAACCCATTAAGCATGAGGCAGAGATGAAAGAACTAGCGGAAGCACTGATGTTACCACAAAAGGTAGCCGTAATCAAATGTAAGGGTCATGAGAAAACACACTCGCACACGAAAATAGGAAATGAGGCGGCTGATGCAGCTGCGGAAAAAAGCAGCCGGATATGTACATAATATGATGATGCTCTGCTCTGACACTGAGACAACCCCAGATACCAATAGGGAACTTGTACATGTAAAAACGGAACAGAGTTAAACTTCACCGGAGGAGAAATCACTATGGCTGGCCAGAGGCTGCACAAAAACCGACGATTTGTGGCGAAGTCCGGATGGCCGGATTGTGCTACCACCTGGAATAAAAAACATAGCACTAACTGAGGCGCACGGAGTGGGACATGTCGGGGCTGCACAGATGCAGAGAAACCTCGAAAATTGGTGGCACCCATTTTTGAAAGATATGTGTAAATATCATGTACATACTTGCCCTGAATGCACCATGTATAATGCACGACCAACAGTCAGACCGCATCCTGGACGTTTCCCTCTCGAGACGAAAACAGGGAAAGAAATCATCATAGATTACACAGATATGGTGAAATCAGTAAAAGGGTACAGGTATATGTTGGTATGTGTGGATGCGTATTCAGGTTGGCCAGAGGTACTCCCTACAAAAAGGGAAGACAGTAAGACAGTGGTGAAGTTTTTGGTAAACCAGTATATCCCCAGACATGGTTTTCCTGAGAAAATCCGATCAGATAATGGTACACATTTCAAAAACCATGATCTGCAAAAGGTTGAAGAAATGCTGGGGTTGAAACACAGGTTTAGTTCGGTCTACCACCCACAATCCCAAGGAAAGGTTGAAAGAATGAACCAAACACTCAAATCTAAATTGGCAAAAATCTGTGCACAGACCAAAATGAATTGGCTAGATGCGCTACCCCTTGCCCTCATGTCTGTTCGAAGCTCAATAAACCAAAGTACGGCCTTTACTCCCTTTGAGCTGACCACAGGCAGGAGGTTTCCAGGGCCCCAGTCCAAGCTTATTGGAATCAAAGGTGATGATCAGTCATTAACCCACACGCAGTATTTCCATGCTTTACAAACCCTTGTTGCAGAGTATGCCAAGCAGGTGGGGGAGAGAAACAAGGAAGACACAGCGACTCCACCAAGCACAGAGTGGGTCCTACTGAAGGTGCTCAAGCGAAAGTGGACCGAACCCAGGTGGACGGGTCCATATCGAGTGACTGAACGCACCTCGCATGCTGTTCGGCTGAACGGCAAGGGAGACACGTGGTTCCACTGAAGCCAGTGTGCAGCGGCGGACGCCCCTGCACGCACGTTGAGAGAGACACGTACCGAGTTACGTGAACAACAACAACGGGAGAAGACCACCAATCAACAAGGGGCAGAATAATCCCCTGTTGGCATCAGGGTGAGGTAGTCTACCCAAAATCCCTGTGGGAGGAGGTGAAATAGCGCTCCTCTCCTACACGTGGTGTGCCAAACCACCAACCAGATTCGTCGAGGGACCAAGAAGATCGTGACAACCATCGACCTCCTTATTCTCTGTTGGTTTGGGGTACTCATGGTCTTTCTTTGGGCCCTGATACATCTGTCCATCACGGGTACAACTCAAGTTTAAGGTGCCACTAAGTATTAGTACTTAGTCGAATTTTTAAGTACATATTATACGATGTTTTGATTTGTGATCTCTTTAATAGAGATCAAAAGGGGGATTAATGAGTGTACAAAGCAAACGTCCTGACCTCAATTTGGCTCAGTGTGCCAAACACTGCACTAACAGGAAACAGATGTTTGAGCAACAACCAACTTAACAGGAGACCAAGGGAGGTTCCTAGACACGAGACACATAGCAACTGACGTCAGTCAGTAGACTGACCAATCAGATAACTACTGGCACAGGGTATATAGCTGCTGTATAACAAACTCTCAGACAGATCGCTTTGGGTTTTCCTGGTACTACTGTTCAAGTGTACTAAACGATCTCCGCTCTCTGCAGACTGCGTTAAATAAAATACTTCTACTTGACTCAAGTCCTGCCTCCTCAAATTGTTTTCCTGCTCCCGGCCCGGGTGAGACGGCACTTAAAATGCGTCTCAACAGTCACACACTTCCAAAATTCTGGTACTTTTTAGAGGCGGTATAGTACCGAACATTATTCATTAGTATCGCGGTACTATACTAATAATAATAATTATAATTTGTAACACACTTTACATTTGTTAAAATCTGACTTTATATCTCACAATCATGACTTTGTCTCTCACAATTGTGACTTTCTATCTCACAATTATGACTTTTTAGATCACAATTATGACTTTTTATCTCACAATTCAGACTTTTTATTTGACAATTATGACTTTTGATCTCACATTTATGACTTTGTATCTCACATTTATGACTTTTTATTTCATAACTATGACTTTTTATCTCACAATTATGACTTTGTATCTCACATTTATGACTTTTCATCTCACAATCTTGCCTTTTTATCTCACAATTATGACTTTTTATCTCACAATTCAGACTTTGTATCTCACAATTATGACTTTTTATTTCATAATTGAGACTTTTTGTCTCATAATTTATGACTGGTTATCTCATGATGTTGAGTTTCTTATCTCATAATTTTGACTTTCTTATCTGGTAATTTTTACATTTTGTATCTCATAATTATTACTTTTATTTAGTAATTTTGAGTTTCTTATCTCATATTTTTGACTTTTTATCTCTTCATTTCAACTTCTTCACAAGTGGGGGAAGAGTGGATCATGAGATCGACAGGCGGATCAGTGCGGCGTCTTCAGTAATGCGTACGTTGTACCGATCCGTTGTGGTGAAGAAGGAGCTGAGCCGGAAGGCAAAGCTCTCAATTTACCAGTCGATCTATGTTCCCATCCTCACCTATGGTCATGAGCTTTGGGTTATGCCCGAAAGGATAAGATCACGGGTACAAGCAGCCGAAATGAGTTTCCTCCACCGTGTGGCGGGGCTCTCCCTTAGAGATAGGCTGAGAAACTCTGTCATCCGGGAGGAGCTCAAAGTAAAGCCGCTGCTCCTCCACATGGAGAGGAGCCAGATGAGGTGGCTCAGGCATCTGGTCAGGATGCCACCCGAACGCCTCCCTGGGGAGGTGTTTAGGACACGTCTAACCGGTAGGAGGCCACAGGGAAGACCCAGGACACGTTGGGAAGGCTATGTCTACCGGCTGGCCTGGGAACGCCTCGGGATCCCCCGGGAAGAGCTGGACCAAGTGGCTGGGGAGAGGGAAGTCTGGTCTTCCCTGCTTAGGCTGCTGCTCCAGCGACCCAACCTCGGATAAGCGGAAGAAGATGGATGGATGGATGGATGGATAGATTTCAACTTTTTTTCAAATTTCACAATTAAAAAATGTCTTAGGTCATAATTATGCCTTTTACTTATCTTTCAACTATGATTTTCTTGTGTAATAATTTTGACTTTTTATTTCATAATTCAGACTTTCATTTTACAATAAAGGATACTCAGTGGCCTAGTGGTTAGAGTGTCCGCCCTGAGATCGGTAGGTTGTGAGTTCAAACCCTGGCCGAGTCATACCAAAGACTATAAATAAAAAATGGGACCCATTGCCTCCCTGCTTGACACTCAGGATCAAGGGTTGGAATTGGGGGTTAAATCACCAAAAATGATTCCCGGGCACGGCACCGCTGCTGCCCACCGCTCCCCTCACTTCACAGGGGGTGATCAAGGGGATGGGTCAAATGCAGAAGACACATTTCACCACACCTAGCCTGTGTGTGACAATCATTGGTACTTTAACTTAACTTTAATAATGACTTGTACCTCATGGTTTGGACTTTTTATTTCATCATTTAGATACTTTTTAATGTCATAACAAGGACTTTTGTTCAAATCTCCCAATGAAGACTTTCTCATCTCCTATTTAGGACTTTTTATCTTGCAACCTTTGGGCTATTTTTTCGTGCCTTCCATGAGAACTTTTTATCTTCTCATATTTTAAGGGACGTGTTTCCGCACCGACCACACGCGATGACGTCACAGCGAGGCACGCACCAGCCGGAAGTGTTCTGGCCGCGCCTGCGCAGTGAGTGGTCCAACATCAACATGAACGTTGGCGTCATCAAGTCGTCCAACATCAATTTTCTTCCATCAAGTCGTCCAACATCAATGTTCCCCTCATCAAGTCGTCCAACATGAATGTTGCCAGCAGCTCGGTGTCCACAACACGACGTAAGATTCTTTATTTCATATTCTTTTCTTGCACACTTTCTGCCAACTAGCGAGCAGCTAACGCTAACAAGGTGAGCTACTAATACTTTTCTTCTTCCTAACTTGTACAACTTTCATGTTTATTAAATTGCTCGAGGGACTAACTCCTTATTTCAATCATCACCTCGTCCTTCCTTGTCACGTCAGCTCGGCTACTTAGTCCTTCTGTTAGCCATGTTAGTTTAAGTGACAATATGTTTTATTATGCTAGTTAGCCGTGTTAGCTTAAGTCACCATCCATCCATCTTCTTCAGCTTGTCCGAGGCCTAAGCAGGGAAGCCCAGACTTCTTGAAACTTCAGTGACATTGTTTTTTGTGAGCTAGCTAGCCCTTGTGTTAACCATGTTAACATAAGTGACAATATTTTGTTTAAGTTAGTTAGTCCTTCAGTTAGTCATGTTAATTTACGTGATATTATTTTTTAATAAGCTAGTTAGCATGTTAGCATTAGTGACAGGATTTTTATGAAGCTAGTTTGCCCTTGTGTTAGCCATGTTAGCTTAAAGGCCTACTGAAATGAGATTTTCTTATTTAAAAGGAGATAGCAGGTCCATTCTATGTGTCATACTTGATCATTTCGCAATATTGCCCATTTTTTGCTGAAAGGATTTGGTAGAGAACATCCACGATAAAGTTCGCAACTGGGGAAAAGCCCTGCCTCTACCGGAAGTCGCAGACGATGACGTCACTCGTTGAGGGCTCCTCACATATTCACATTGTTTATAATGTGAGCCTCCAACAAAAAGTGCTATTCAGACCGAGAAAACGACAATTTCCCCATTAATTTGAGCGAGGATTAATGATTTGTGTTTGAGGATATTGATAGCGACGGACTAGAAAAAGATAAAAAATAAACACGATTGCAATCGCGTTGCATTGAGACGGATTCATATGTTTTTAGAGACATTTACTGGGATAATTCTGGGAAATCCCTTATCTTTCTATTGTGTTACTAGTGTTTTAGTGAGTTTAACAGTACCTGATAGTCGGAGGTGTGTGTCCACGGCCGTGTGTTGACGCGCAGTGTCTCTGTGAAGTCGACGGCAGCTGTACGGAAGGCGCAAGCTCAGCCGATCTCCGGTAAGAAGCGACTTTTTAACCACAATTTTCTCACAGACACCTGCTGGTTGACAAGTGGTCGGGATCCATGTCCGCTGTGATTCATAGTAAATTTTCACCTCTGTAAATTTTAAACAAGGAATCACCGTGTGTTTGTGTGGCTAAAGGCTAAATCTTCCCAACTCCATCTTGCTACTTTGACTTCTCCAATGTTAATTGAACAAATTGCAAAAGATTCAGCAACACAGTTCTCCAAAATATTGTGTAATTATGCCGTTAAAGCAGACGACATTTAGCTGTGTGTGTGCGTAGCGCTCGTACTTACTAAAAACCCGTGACGTCTTGTGTAGAGGAAACTCCTGGGAAATTTAAAATTGCAGTTTAGTAAACTAAAAAGGCATTATTGGCATGTGTTGCAATGTTAATATTTCATCATTGATATATAAACTATCAGACTTCGTGGTGGGTAGTAGTGGGTTTCAGTAGGCCTTTAAGTGCCATATATTTTATGAAGCTATTTAGCCCTGGTGTTAGCGTAAGTGACGTGATGAATATGACTGGGAAGAAGACGGGTGTGATGAAAGCATTGAAGTGACAGAGAGATGTCTGCTTGTGTGGCAGGGAAGCGTGAGGCAGAGCGCTCGGTCAACTGGACGGTGGAGGAGACTCAGGTGCTGCTGTGCGCCTGGAGCGACGAGCGCGTCCAGAAGAGTCTGTCGGAAAACCTGCGCAACCGCCACGTGTTCAAGCATCTGTCGGCCCGCATGAGCGACATGGGCTTCTGCCGCAGTCCTCACCAGTGCCGCCTGCGCGTCAAGACCCTGAAGGCCAACTACGTGCGCGCCAAGCTGCAGAGGAGCGCCCACAGCTCTCAGCTCTGCAACTTCAAGTACTTCCAGGAGATGGACGCTGTGTTGGGGAGGAGGGCGGACACTTTGGAGGACGTGTCTACTCCGGACCCCGCAGACAGGACGGTGGGGTCTTTCGTCGGGCGTTACCTCAGTTCTCCGGGGAACGCCGCCGGAGAACATTTCAGTTCTTCCGAGGAGCCAGGAGGCCGGCAGATGTGGCCGCTGGACTTTCAAGTCAAGCTGGAGAACGAAGACGATTCCGAGTTCAGCGACCTGGGATTCATGCAGGGACCGGGAGAGAGACCACCCCAGGGTTTTGTGGGATCCAGCATCCGTCCTGAGCCTGCCGGTGAGTCCACTTTGCTTGGAAATGTCTTTTCCTGCCATTAGATGGCAGGAAAAGACAAACAAATAGTATGTCGGCCTGTTCTTTCACCTTCGTCATTATCTTCCTTTTTATGCTCTACTCACTCTCTACAAAACTCTATTTGAAGCACATCTAAACTACTGTGATGTCATCTGCTGGAACACCTTCCCGAGTTACCTTCACAAATTACAATCCATGATAGGGGCCCTGTCATGGTCCAAGTTGAATGCCCCCAATTCAGATTTATTTCATAATGATCATCTCTTAAGACTGCCAGCATTGAATATTTATCACAATGCTTGTCTAAGCTATCAAGTCATCCACAGGCTGAATCTCAGGCTCTGTAGCTTGTTTCCTATCTACCATCCTTAGCATGCCCACAACACTCCCAACTTTCACCTGATATAAGGTAAACATGGTCTACTGGCTTGTACTGCTCCAAGTCTTGTATGCAGGGGACTAAAAATCTGGAACCGACTTGATGAGATTCTCAGGATGCTGTATTCATTCTCCAACTTCAAAGAGAAAGTGAAATCATAGCTATTAACCACCTATTTCTAATGCCTCATGTGAATGGCTAGTGCTCTTTTAGAGGAGTAGCATTGTCACATGTGGCTTCAAGGTAGACTACTGTTGGGTTATGTATGTATGTATGTATGTATGTGTGAGTGTATGCTTGCTTTTGTGCTCCTATTTTGTGCTTGCCATCATGTCTCAGCATCCCATGCATATACTGACCTCTGGACCCCTTTCCAGAAGTTTCTTCTAGCTTATCTGGTGGACCCATTCAATTACCACCATCCTTAAATGGATATGCACTACTGTTGTAATCGTTGTATGGTATTGTCAATAGATCCTACTCAGTGGCTTAGTGGTTAGAGTGTCCGCCCTGAGATCGGTAGGTCGGAAGTTCAAATCTCGGCTGAGTCATACCAAATACTATAAAAATGGGACCCATTACCTCCCTGCTTGGCACTCAGTGTTAAGGGTTTGAATTGGGGGTTAAATCACCAAAAATGATTCCCGGGCATGGCACAGCTGCTGCCCACTGCTCCCCTCACCTCCCAGGGGGAGATAAAGGGTGATGGGTAAAATGCAGAGAATAATTTCGCCACACCTAGTGTGTGTGTGACAATTATTGGTACTTTAACTTTAAAACTCGAATGTAAAACATTAGAAGCTCTCAAAATGAAAATAATCAAAACATCAACAAAGTTTAGTTTTTTGATTAAAAATGTAAATAATACTAACTTATGAGTAAATATAAATAGTTACAACAAAAATAATTACATGTGTAACTGATCATGACTATTTTTGACATGTAAGATCAGGGGCCCCACGCATTTTCCATGGATGGCCACATATTGACAAATCACAGAACGCGGTGGCCATTTTGGTAATTTTTATTTTCAAAACAAGTACAATACGTGCATTGTTTTCAAAGAATGAGAAAGTAGAAATTGTGTGTGAACGCCAAAAAGCCAAAGCCGAACAAAAACGTATAACAAAAACATAAGCTAGCATACTAACATACTTACACTAAGCATGAGTGAAATACCAACATGTATGACACAGAGGTTTATATCTGATAAATACGCTCAAAAAGCTATCATGCTAATGTTAACATGCTGAAATACTAACTTGGTCCAATGCCAAAATGTATTACTCCCAGGTGTGTCATTCATTTCAAATGCTAGCCTGCTAACATTGTCAGTACAAAAATATGTGTGAGGAGTATACTTTTGAAAAGAGCAAACCAAGCTAGCATGCTAATATTAGAATGCTGTGGGCCCTTAAAGAAATTACCCACAGGTTGCAAATGCCCCCCGGGCCGCACTTTGGACACCAATACTGCTGTTGTTTTTACGGGGGAGAGAAGAAAGCAAAACAATGTCATGAGAAAAATGTCAACTGTTGGAACTAATAATCATTTATTAACAGAGGTATGTTTTTAGCATTGTGTTACAACATGAACTTGACTTCCTAGACTCTTTGGAAAAAAGCAGCATGCACTAAGGACCCCTCCTACCTGGGCTAGACATAGAACACACAGATGATGACCTCGGCATGCACTAAGGACCCCTCCTACCTGGGCTGGACATAGAACACACAGATGATGAACTCAGCATGACTTAGTACATCTTACAAAGTACTTGTCTCCGTCAGTTTTAGTCAAAAGTGGCTGGAGACTGAGGGCAACAGTGTGTGTGTGTGTGCGTGCGTGCGTGCGTGCGTGCGTGCGTGCGTGCGTGCGTGCGCGCGCTATATCTTCACACTTAATTTAAAAGGTTGTAGTCGGGCCTGTATGAGATGCTAGGAAAGTGGCAGAAAACTCAGGGTAACATTGTGTGTGTGCTCCATCACAGCTCCGCCCGTGGACATCGTGAGCTCGCCCTCGCCCGCACATCCTCCGGCGCCCTCGCCCGAGGCATCCACGGGGCCCGGCACTGAGGGCGTGCGTCCGGAAGCGGTCCTGGCTCACCTGTCGCGGTGTTTCCGGCAGCTAGTGTCAGAGACTCGGGGCCTGCTGGTGCAGCTGGACCAGCAGAGGCAGGATCAGGCCCGCTGGCACCAAGACCTCCTGAGCCAGTGGGCGCAGCGCGAGGAGCGGCGGCAGAGGGAAGCGGCGGAGAGGGAGGAGCGGCGGGAGAAAGCCCACATGGAGCATCAGGTCCGGGTCCTGGAGCTCCTCACCAGCCTGGCCAGAGAACAAGGTGGCAGAGTCCAGGAGCACAAATGATGCCAACTAGGACCTCAGCTTTATTGTCATCATTCATCACATCACCATTAACTCACTTCCTCACACTCTCATCTTCCAGTCTTAATTAATCACAAGAGCATTCACGCTTTTCACGGCCTTCAGCAGCCTTTGGAAAGATGCCATTCAA
The DNA here is from genome assembly GCF_033978795.1 of Nerophis ophidion. Classification (NCBI taxonomy): domain Eukaryota; kingdom Metazoa; phylum Chordata; class Actinopteri; order Syngnathiformes; family Syngnathidae; genus Nerophis; species Nerophis ophidion. The sequence goes on along the minus strand of NC_084611.1, from coordinate 46,308,757 downwards.
CAATAATCATCATTTTCTTCATATTATTGTTCATTTTTCATGGCTTTTGTGTGCTCACAATGTATTACTATTCAACTTGCTGTGCTAAAGTGGAGACAAGTTGGTTGCATTTGAAAGACATTATTATTATGATTATTAGTATTATTATGATGATTGTGATTATGATGATCCGCTCTCCAATAATAAGAAAGTCAATGTTTATTTAATATATGCAAAATGTGTTATGTCTGGTGACTTTTGAACTGAGAACATTAAAAAACCAGATGTGATGTCAGGTGTGCTCCTCTTTTGTGTCCCACATCATCTGTCATCTTCTTTTGTGTCCCACATCATCCGTCATCTTCTTTTGTGTCCCGCATCAGCTGTCACCTTCTTCTGTGTCCCGCATCATCCTTCATCTTCTTTTGTGTCCCGCATCCTCCGTCATCTTCTTTTGTGTCCCGCATCCTCCGTCATCTTCTTTTGTGTCCCGCATCATCTGTCATCTTCTGTTGTGTCCCGCATCATCTGTCATCTTCTTTTGTGTCCCGCATCATCTGTCATCTTCTTTTCTGTCATCTTCTTTTGTGTCCCGCATCATCTGTCATCTTCTTTTGGGTCCTGCATCATCTGTCATCTTCTTTGGACACCTTCTCTTACATACAACAGCTCAAGTCTGACACATCAGTCTCCTTGGACGTATCTTCGCTCATCCAAGCGGACTGGACACTGGCCGAGAGTTGGTTGTCTCTGGCCATGCTCCCTCCATCCCAGCGGACGATGGCGTGGAACACAGCAGAGGCCACCACAGTGTATATGTTTTGTTTTACTTTTTATTCATAGCTGTATGTAGAAGTGGCTGCTTGCATCCGCTGCTTTAATGTCTTTCATGTCCTTTGTGTTTTTGTGATGTTTGATGTTTCCCTCTTACATGTGTAAGAGGGAAACAGGGAAGTTTACTATGGCTATGAGTTTCTGTTGTTTTTTTCCCTTGGCCTCAGTCTGGACCCCCTCTCCAGGGCCCAGGCTTAGACCGATTTTATTTTATTGTATTTTAATTTTCTATCTCCCCGCCCACCCCCACACACACACACTTTTTTTTTTTACCTGTATCTCACCTTTTTTGTAAGGGGCGCTGGAAGCCGGCAGACCCGTCAGCCATCCTGTTCTGTCTCCCTGTAATGTTTGTCTAATCTTGAATGGGATTGTGCCGAAAATTTTTATTTTCCTGAAGGAATAAATAAAGTACTATCTAATCTATCTTAAGTAAAACACTTACTGTCAAATAACAAATAAATGTCAAGTAAAATACTTTCTGTAGAGTAAAAATACAATAAATACATGTGGAGTAAAAAACTTCCTGTAAAATAAAAATAATAAGTACGTGTCAAATAAAATACTTCAGGTCTGCTTAATGAGGCTTCCATGACGGTCCCAGCTGGACCCTGGAACTCTGTTTGTCTTTGCATTGTTTCCTGAGGAACACATAGTGTGACACAAAAGACAGGTCCACCAATAAAGAACTATTACCTTTTGGAAATTCAACAACATACAAATGTGCTTGAGTACAATAAATAACAAAAGTGTTAAGTGCAATAACTAACAGGTGTTGAGTGAAGTAAAAATAAATAGGTGATGTTCAAGCGGAGAAAGAGAAACAAAAGAGGAAGGGCGTGTCTAGGGCGTGGCTCTCTCCTCTGATTGGTCGCCACTTTGCCCGCCCTCTAATGCTTGACTGTTGTTTGGATGAACACATGAATTCTTCTTCTTCTTCTTCTACTAGAGGAAGTGGTGACTTGTCCAGGGTGTATCCCGTCTTCCGCCCGATTTTAGCTGAGATAGGCACCAACGACCCCCGCAACTCCAAAAGGGAATAAGCGGTAGAAAATGGATGAATGGATGGATGGAAAGGAGACACGCACGTGAAAGGTAAAAACAATGATTGTGTATTTTGTTATATTCTCTCTCTCTCTCTCTCTTTCTCTCTCTCTCTCTCACACACACACACACACATAGACAGACAAAAAGGCAGACACACACACACAGACAGACACACACACACACACACAGACAGACACAAACTGACACACACACACACATAGACAGACAAAAAGGCAGACAAACACACTCACACAGACAGACAGACACACACACACACACACACACACACACACACAAACATATAGACAGACAAAAAGGCAGACACACACACACAGACATTCACACAGACAGACACACACACACACGCACAGACAGACACAAACTGACACACACACACATAGACAGACAAAAACGCAGACACACACACACACACAGACAGACAGACACACACACACACAGACACACACACACACACACACACACACACACACACACACACACACACACACACACACCTTCTGGCTAAGAGGATTGTCCCAGAAAAAGTTCAAGTAAAGTTAATCCTCTTGACTTCACCTCATTTATTTGTATTATTTATTATATATTTGCATGATACATTTACATATTATATAATTTATATATTTGATTGTCTGCTTGTGGACTAAAACAAGGTATTAATATTATTATTGTTATAAAAATTAATAGTAGTATTGTCATAATGTTGTTGTTGTGTTGACGAGGGTGAATCTTTGGACACTAAAGCTTCCATCCCATTCCCACTCCTTGGCTGAGGATTCCAATCACAATCAATTCCCGATTCACAGCGATTGTCACAATGTCTTATTTGAATATAATCACCATAATGTCACAATGTGTTATTTGAATATAATCATCATAATGTCACAATGTGTTACTGGAATAGAATCATCACAATGAAACCTTTTCCAAAGGTTGCAGTGAGATGGCATGAAAACGTATTTTTAACAATCCATTCTTATTCAAACAAACAAACAAAGGATGCATTTCTTTTAGAATCAATCTTTGAAAGTTACGAATTGATTTAGAATCGGGATTAATAAGAATTGTGATTTGGATGTCGATCCAATTTTAGTGCCCCCATACTCTCAAGTGCATACCTGGGAAATGAGCTAGAAAAAAAACAAGCAAACATGCTAACGTCAGCGTGAAATGAGCTATTATGTTAACAGTTAGAATGCATCATGTAGCTAATTACAGGCACTGGAGGTCTAGATTTGTAAAATGAGCTAGAAAAAAAAGAAAACATGCTAACGTCAGTGTGAAATTTGCTAAAAAAATTATAACATGCATACTACATGGTTAGCATGCATCATCTGCCAAAATACATGATACTTGTCAAAAAACTAGCATCTCTAAGTTAGCGTGAAATAAACTAAAAAAGCTAACTGTTAGCATAGCTCATGTACCAAAACACATGATTCTGAAGGGGTACACCTGGAAAATGAGCTGACAATTTCCAGTTAGCATGAAACTAGATAACATGCTAACATTAGCATCAAAGCTAACATGCCGACTTGTGGAAGGGAATGTCTGGGATATAAAAGTGGATTGTGTTGAAGCTTTGCAGACGATTTGACTTCTTTTTTCACTTCCAATTGCTCAAAAAGGGAATTCCTGGAAATGTTGGAGTTTTGAGGGGAAAAAAGTGTTCAATGATTGAATCAAACATTTTGAAAGGTTGAAAAAAATGGCAAGAAAAATATGAATCATGGAATACTTTATGGATCATTTTAGCATTCACACAATAAAAGGTAAAACGATGATAAATAACTTCCATCAGCTGAGAAGTGAAAGTGAAAGTGAACGCATCATCACATGACACAAGAGAGGAAATCATTTGAGCGACAGGAATCTTCTCAGCACAAACATTTCACTTCACATTTACACAAGCAGTCAAGTTGTCACCTTGTGGAAATGCTAACTGAAACTAATCCTTTAGTTGTCACCATGTGGAAATGCTAATTGAAACTAATCCTTTAGTCGTCACCTTGTGGAAATGCTAACTGAAACTAATCCTTTATTTGTCACCTTGTGGAAATGCTAACTGAAACTAATTCTTTAGTTGTCACCTTGTGGAAATGCTAACTGAAATTAATCCTGCATGTCCAACATTCAATAGACTGCAAAGACAAGATATTTAACATTTCAACTGGTAAACTTTGTTAATTTTTTTGGCAAATAATCATGAACTTAGAATGTAATAGCAGCAACACGTGTCAAAAAAGGCATTTTTACCAGTGTGTTACATTTCCTTTTCTTTGAACAACACTCAGTGCAGGTTTGGGAACTGAGGAGAAACATTTTTGAAGTGGAAGCTTAAGTTGTTCAACAGTCTCCCGGCTCATATTTTAGCCTTCACACATTTTTGATGTCTGGACTACAGGCAGGCCAGTCTAGTACCCGCACTCTTTTACTATGAAGCCACGCTGTTGTAACAAGTGGCTTGGCATCGTCTTGCTGAAATAAGCAGGGGCGTCCATGATAACGTTGCTTGAATGGCAACATATGTTGCTCCAAAAGCATTGAATATCAGTACAACTAGGATAACGCTATTTGGTAACAGTAGAAGAGAAAGTCAAACACAAATACAAATAGACGGAATATAAATTGAAAGAGTAAATGAAACCAAATTTGTAGGTATAATGATTGATGATAAATTGAACTGGAAATCTCATGTAAAAAATATACAACATAAAGTAGCAAGAAACACGTCAACAATGAATAAAGCCAAATATCTTCTAGCCCAAAAATCACTTCATATTCTCTACTGCTCACTAGTGTTACCATATCTGAGTTACTGTGTAGAAATATGGGGGAAAAATTACAAAAGTACACTTCATTCACTAACAGTGTTACAAAAAAGATGAGTTAGAATAATACATAATGTTGGATATAGAGAACATACAAACCCTTTATTTATTGAATCAAAGATACTGAAATTCCACGACGTAGTGGAATTGCAAACAGCTAAAATTATACACACAGCAAACTATTACCTGCCACCCAAGAATATACAACAATTCTTCTCAAAAAAAGAAGAGAAATATAATCTTAGACAAAAATGTAATTTAAAACATTTGTACGCACGTACAACACTTAAGACCTTCAGTATATCAGGATGTGGAATTAAATGATGGAATGGATTAAGCAAAGCAATCAAACAATGTACTAATATGATCCACTTCAAGAAACTCTTCAAACTTGAAGTGTTTACAAAGTACAAAAAAGAAGAACCAAGATAAACATTCTGAATTTATTCACCCACTCATTCTTTCATTCTCAAAATAATCTTACTTATCTCATCGTATAGAATAAAACTTACTTTACCCATTATTTATTTATTATTTTTATTGTGATTCCTTATGGAGTATATTGTGAATACATTGAGAACAGGAAGTGAACAAAAGTTTTAGCAACTGTTATGTAAAAGAAAAGGGGTAGGATTAAATAAGCTCTGCTTCTTACTACTCCTTTTCCAACATGTTGAAAAGAGAAACTGGAAATTGTGATGTATCATGTTGTATGCTTGCATGTTCGAAATAAACTCAAACTCAAACTCAAAGCTGTATGTACCTTTCAGCATTAATGGTGTATTCACAGATGTGTAAGTTAGCCATGCTTTGGCCACTAATACACTCTCTTACCATCACACATGCTGCCCAGAACACTTTCACCCTACAACAGTCCCTATGGTTATTTTACTCTTTGGTCCACAGTTTCCAAAAATAATTTGAAATGAAGACTCGTCAGACCACAGAACACATTTCCATCTTAGATGAACTCAGGCCCAGCGAAGCATTTCCGAGTGTTGTTGATAAAAGGCTGTAGCTTTGCACAGTAGAGTTTTAACTTGTACTTACAGATGTTGCGACCAACTAGTTACTGACAGTGGTTTTCTGAAGTGTTCCTGAGCCCATGTGGTGATATCCTTTATACACTGATGTGGCTTTTTGATGCAGTAGCACCTGAGGGATGGAAAGTGCGTAATATCATGGCTTACGTGCAGTGATTTCTCCACATTCTCTCAACCTTCTGATGATATTGCGGCGCGTAGATTGTGAAATCCCGAAATTCCTTGTTGAGAAATGTTGTTCTTAAACAATTTGCTCAGACATTTTTTGACAAAGTGGTGACCCTCGCCCCGTCCTTGTTTGTGAATGAGTGAGCATTTCATGGAAGCTGCTTTTATAGCCAATCATGGCACCCACCTGTTCCCAATTAGCTTGTTCACCTGTGGGATGTTCCAAATAAGTCTTTGATGAGCTTTTTCAGTCTTTTTTGCCACTTGTGCCAGCTTTTTTGAAACATGTTGCAGGCATCAAATTCCAAATAAGCTAATGTTTGCCAAAAATAGCAAAGTTTCTCAGTGTGAACATGAATTATATTGTCTTTGCAGTCTATTCAGTTGAATATGAGTTGAAAAAGATTTGTTAGTATTTCCACAAAGTGACAACTCCGCTGCTGTTGTAATTTGAGCACACATCATATGAAAGTAGGTCAATTAAGTTGCTGAGATGATGTCATCATTACATTTGCTCAGTTAGTTAGTTAGTTAGTTAGTTAGCCAGCTAGTTAGCAACATAACTCAAAAAGCATTTTTAGAGATGGAAACGTCAGAAATTAAATGATGTTAGACATTCAGACAAAGTGTGTTTAGCATTATGTCATGCTAACATGTCAACTAAGCATGTTTAAGTTATGTTAACACAATAACATGACAACTAAGTGTGGTTAGGCTATGCTAATACGCTAGCATGACAACTAAGTGTGTTTAGGCTATGCTAACTTGTCTACAAAAAGTGTTTAGGCTATGCTAATACGCTAACATGACAACTAAGTGTGTTTAGGCTATGCTAACTTGTCTACAAAAAGTGTTTTGATTGTGCTAACATGACAACTAAGTGTGTTTAGGCTATGCTAACTTGTCTACAAAAAGTGTTTTGATTGTGCTAACACGCTAACATGACAACTAAATGTGTTTAGGCTATCCTAACTTGTCTACAAAAAGTGTTTAGGCTATGCTAATACGCTAACATGACAATTAAGTGTGTTTAGGCTATGCTAACTTGTCTACAAAAAGTGTTTTGATTGTGCTAACACGCTAACATGACAACTAAGAGTGTTTATGCTATGCTAACACGCTAACAAGCCATCAAAGTGTGTTTATGCTATGCCAGCAGATCAGCAAAAGATTCTGGTGCGCGGTGTAGCTGCCACATGATCTTCTTCTTCTTGTCAGTGTTCTCCTTCTCATGATAATGAAGGTTCCGTGTGTTCTGGCAATGCTTACTTATTGGGGACGTCGCTCTGTTTACAAAGTCACTTTAGGGGACTTTTGACGTTATGGGGACAAAAATACAGGTCCCCTGAAGGGAAACATTTTTTAAACAATAGTCAGATCCATTCTGAAGATGCCTAAATCATTTTATAGCTTTCTTTTTTTTCCCAATAAAACATGTTTACTGCTTAGTTTGGGTGTGAGACATTTGCACAGCAGCGTCCCTCATAGGGCTGTAGCTGGTACTGCACTCGCTGTTGGGCTCATATCCCTACACTGATTACCAATCCACCACACCTGTTGGGTTTATATTATTACCAATCCACCACACCTGTTGTGCTCATATCCCTACACTGATTACCAATCCACCACACCTGTTTGGCTCATACCCCTAGTGAGGTAGTTAGGTGTTGTGTATTTAGCATTGCTCCTAGAAAGCTTTTGAATCATGTTATGTTGCCTTTTTTTTTTGACATTTGGACTGAAACTTATATATTTTACTACAAAGAGTTAAAAATGTATTTTTGGGTGGCGAACCTTTTCCATCAGGTGCACTTTGTGTTGCTTTTTTTGGGCATTTGGACTGGTTTATAGTCCAAGTAGCTCTAATTTAATGTTAATTGGTTTTCTATAAGGACTTCTAAGAAGTTATATGTATTGTGTTGTCCTGAAGTCAATTGCTAATATTGTTTACATAATTACTTGATAATATGTTTTTATTAGTGACTCCAATGCTTTCATTTGGAGCTAAAGTTGTTTACATTTATTGTACGTTGTAATCGGTAAACAGCAGTTAGATGATGTAACTTCCGCTAAGTGACTTCCTGTTGGGTGACTTCCGGTATTCGTTGGAAAGCACGTCATGCATGTTGCGGTCTTCTCTCGTAATTTCCAGAGGTGTGGACTCGAGTCACATGACTAGGACTCGAGTCAGACTTGAGTCATGAATTTGATGACTTTAGACTCCACTTGACACAATGTGAAAATACTTGCAACTCGTTTTAGACTTTAACATCAATGACTTGTGACTTCACTTGGACTTGAGCCTTTTGACTTGACATGACTTGCTACTTTCCCCAAAACCCAAAGATTAAAAAGTTATTAGGGAGCGCTTCGTATTTTTCATTGTGTACCTGTCTATAAGCGTTGCGTGTGTCAGCCTGTGCGCTGTCAGTACAATAGCCAATCAAATTAGAACTACGTTGTTTTCATCCTACAGCCTTTCATCCAATCAATTTGCAGGAAAACCAACGAAGAAGAATGTCCAAACCACACGCCAGTGAACAAAAACTGATCCATCCATCCATTTTCGACCGCTTATTCCCTTTTGGGGTCGCGGGGGGCGCTGATACCTAAAATAATTTCGTTTGGGTATAAAAATTACGAGGTGGTCAACACAAAACGATTTGCAGTATGCAGCACATGCGGTTCGAAATTTACTGATGGAGAGGCAACAACTTCCAACTTCGTCCGACATTTGAAGTTGCACAAAGAAAGGTAAGTTTTGAATGTAAGCTAACGTTTATTGGCTAAGTAATGTGACTTTTATTTGCTGTGTAGTTAAATCAGTGAGGCTGTAAAGTCACTGCTAAGGATACGTTATTACAAACACGGAAATCTGTTGCAGTTCACTACCTTATTCATACTTTTTGTTCAGTGATTTTTTTTTTTACTCAGGGTTATGTTAGTCAATATATCACACAAAGTAACGCAACGTTAGACGGCGGTCAGCAGCACCGTGTATTTTAGCCACCTAAAAAAAGACAAAAATTGTAAAATAAAGGTCAGTTTAAATGTATACTATATTATGAATATGTGTACCACTTTAGCTAGCTTTCCGACATACTGCTGGTTGTTTACCTCAGGGGTCCCCAACCACCGGTATCGGGCCGTGGATCGATTGGTACCGGGCCGAATGAGATATTAAGAAAAACAAAGCATTTTTTTTAATTAAATCAACATAAAAAACACAAGATACAATTACAATTAGTGCAATAACCCAAAACAACCTCCTTCCCCCATTTACTCCCATTCACACTCATTTGCACAAAAAGGTTGTTTATTTCTGTTATTAATATTTCTGGTTCCTACATTATACATCAATATAGATCAATACAGTCTGCAGGGATACAGTCCATAAGCACACATGATTTTATTTTTTTACGACAATTTTTTTTTTACATAATGTAAATAATTCAATGTATATACTCCAATGATCAACTTGTGTGATGACTGTATTATGCTGATAGTATATATTTGTACCATGAATTGATTAACGTGGAACCCGACTTAAACAAGTTGCCATGGTGGCATCATACTATGCCCCCATCGTGCACAAATGACTGACGGACTCTTGGTCAATTTGGTCTTTTGCAAATGCAATTCAGCATAGGGCCCTGACATATAAAAAGTACAACTTTTTTGTTATGTTCATGTATATGTCATGTTTTTTCAATGTTAACACTTTTGTACAAATAAGTACAGTTGCACTTTATTTTTCAAATGTGTTTATTCTGTAAAGGAATGAGTCAGATGTTTAAAATGACTGATTGATAGTGCTATTATAAAGTGCAAAGTCAGCACAATTTTCTTTCCTGCAATTTAAATTGCACTTGTTTTAATACATAAATACAGAGTTTGAAAAGCACAATCTTTGTTAATATATTAGTCTGTGGTTAAAAGGACTTGAAAGGACTCGAAACTCAAAATGCAGGACTTGGGACTTGACTTGAGACTTTCCAGTCTTGACTTCGGACTTGACTCGGGATTTGCCTGTCTTGACTCGAGACTTGACTCGGACTTGAGGGCAAAGACTTGAGACTTGTGACTTGCAAAACAATGACTTGGTCCCACCTCTGGTCATTTCTGTTGCCATCCTATACAAAGCGGCAAGGAAGCAATGCTGTAAATTGTCTTAAATAAGTTAACATGTCAGACACGTTAAAAAAGTGTAATAGTGCCGATATGTTGAATATAATTTTCGAATCGGATACAATGTGTTCAAGTCATTCAGGCGGACGGGAGTCTCCCTCTGCTGGACATTTTTGGACATTACTGTTACATTTTATATGTCATTGTGTAGACAAATATGTACAGAGGCAATAAGTGTGTTTGTGTCTCTTTGTTCTTTTCACCATCTTGTCTATGAAGAATTGTCAAAAGTAAATGGTCAAGCTTTCAACGACATTCTCTTCATTGACTCCGGTTTGGCTTGGTGTTGAGTTGGCGTTTTTACACGTCTCACGAGAACACTAATTGTATAGTTATGATGGAAATTAAAAACACATGGACTTGGACGTAAGAAGCATAACACCTGATGTCACTGGAACAGAGGAAACCTGCTCAAGTCAGGAAACAATTGATACCGTTGCGCTCCAGTCAAAAAACATGGACAAAGAGTTTACAACAAAATACATTATTGCTTGTATTGTAGTAAACCTTATGGAGAGATGGCACGACTTCTACAAAGTGCACACAAAAACAGATTGGAAGTAGCCACAGCTCTTAGCTTTCCAACAAGTTCCATGGAGAGAAGGAAACAGCTCGACTATATTCCTAATAAAGGGAACTATGCTCACAATGCTGCTATTATGGAGTTGGGGAAGGTTAACTAGTGCCATTCAAACCGCCACCTAAAGAAGCTAAAGGAGATGACTTCATGCACTGTGCACATTGCCAAGGACTGTTTAGCAGAAAGGTACTGTGGAGACACATGCTAAACATGCTTTCAACTGTGCTAAACAAGACACACAGAGATTGAGCAGCTGGACAACTTTCTTGGCCATATTAGAATCAATCGCGAGTTCTATAGACTTCCTGAAAAGACACTGCAGCTGGCAAAAATCAGCAAAGTCTTGATGGTACTCGAGCAAGGTCGACTATCAGAGTTCCATGGCAAGAACTTAAAAGAAATCACAATTGGTCCAAATGTTAAGTTGTTATCTTTGTTGTTTCCTTTGTCTACAATTTTGTCCATCCTTTTGTTTGGTTTGAACTCAATTATAAACTTAACATGGTTTGTGTCACACAGAAAGTGTTGTGGAAACTGAAGAGGAAGATCTTACCAGAGAGGACGACCACTATTCATTTCCTGATAATGGTATGTAATACTCATTTTTGTGGTTTATTAAATGTGGCCTATGGTAACCATGACACTTAATGTTTATTATATTGAACCCACAGAGGAGGGGGGCTTTCCAACCACTGAGGATGAAGAAGGGGATGGATCATCAGGACATAGTGCAGTGACACTTTCTTCCAAAGGTAAACTATGTACATAAACTGTTTTTTTACTCAAGTTTTATCAGTCTTTGTTTTCTCACAAATAATGCAAATGCATATGTGTGCATTGTTCTCTGTGGCTTAGAGACATTATAGCAAACACATGTATAACTTCATTTCTTAATCTCCTTTTACTTCTTTTTATTTTCCTACACATATTTAGTATGGTGACTTGCAGGTCTTGCTGCCAAGAAAAGGCGAGCCTGGACAGGGAAAGAGGTGAAGGCTGTGGAGAAGCACATGAAGCCATTCATCCCTTCTGGTATTGTAGCGGCAAAGAGGGACTGTTTCAAATGTTGGAGGGCCCAACCGGAAGCTCTCCAAAAGCGGGAATGGGAAGCATTGAAGTTGTATGTGTACAAGCATCGAAGTTGTATGTGTAGAAGCATTGACGTAATACATGTACGAGCATTGAAGTTGTACATGTACGAGCATTGAAGTTGTACATGTACGAGCATTGAAGTTGTACATGTACGAGCATTGACGTTGTACGTGTACGAGCATTGAAGTTGTACGTGTACGAGCATTGAAGTTGTACGTGTACGAGCATTGAAGTTGTACGTGTACGAACATTGAAGTTGTACGTGTACGAGCATTGACGTTGTACGTGTACAAACATTGAAGTTGTACGGGTACGAGCATTGAAGTTGTAAGTATACGAACATTGAAGTTGTACGCGTACGAGCATTGAAGTTGTACGCGTACGAACAATGAAGTTGTACGCGTACGAACAATGAAGTTGTACGCGTACGAACAATGAAGTTGTACGCGTACAAGCATTGAAGTTGTACGTGTACAAGCATTGGAGTTGTACGCGTACCAACATTGAAGTCGTACGCGTACGAGCATTGAAATTGTACGCGTATAAGCATTGTTGTTGAACATGTACGAGCATTGAAGTTGTACGTGTACGAGCATTGACACATTGTACGTGTACGAGCATTGACGTTGTACGTGTACCAACATTGAAGTTGTATGTGTACAAACATTGAATTTGTACGTGTACGAGCATTGAATTTGTACGTGTACGAGCATTGAAGTTCTAAGTGTACAAGCGTTGAAGTTGTAAGTGTACAAGCATTGAAGTTCTAAGTGTACAAGCGTTGAAGTTGTAAGTGTACAAGCATTCAAGTTGTAAGTGTACAAGCATTCAAGTTGTAAGTGTACAAGCATTCAAGTTGTACGTGTACAAGCATTCAAGTTGTACGTGTACAAGCATTCAAGTTGTACGTGTACAAGCATTCAAGTTGTACGTGTACGAGCATTCAAGTTGTACGCGTACGAGCATTCAAGTTGTACGCGTACGAGCATTCAAGTTGTACGCGTACGAGCATTCAAGTTGTACGCGTACGAGCATTCAAGTTGTACGCGTACGAGCATTCAAGTTGTACGCGTACGAGCATTCAAGTTGTACGCGTACGAGCATTCAAGTTGTACGCGTACGAGCATTGAAGTCGTACGCGTACGAGCATTGAAGTCGTACGCGTACGAGCATTGAAGTCGTACGCGTACGAGCATTGAAGTCGTACGCGTACGAGCATTCAAGTCGTACGCGTACGAGCATTCAAGTCGTACGCGTACTAGCATTGAAGTCGTACGCGTACGAGCATTGAAGTCGTACGCGTACGAGCATTGAAGTCGTACGCGTACGAGCATTGAAGTCGTACGCGTACGAGCATTGAAGTCGTACGCGTACGAGCATTGAAGTCGTACGCGTACGAGCATTGAAGTCGTACGCGTACGAGCATTGAAGTCGTACGCGTACGAGCATTGAAGTCGTACGCGTACGAGCATTGAAGTCGTACGCGTACGAGCATTGAAGTCGTACGCGTACGAGCATTGAAGTCGTACGCGTACGAGCATTGAAGTCGTACGCGTACGAGCATTGAAGTCGTACGCGTACGAGCATTGAAGTCGTACGCGTACGAGCATTGAAGTCGTACGCGTACGAGCAATGAAGTCGTACGCGTACGAGCACTGAAGTCGTACGCGTACGAGCACTGAAGTCGTACGCGTACGAGCACTGAAGTCGTACGCGTACGAGCACTGAAGTCGTACGCGTACGAGCAATGAAGTCGTACGCGTACGAGCACTGAAGTCGTACGCGTACGAGCACTGAAGTCGTACGCGTACGAGCACTGAAGTCGTACGCGTACGAGCACTGAAGTCGTACGCGTACGAGCACTGAAGTCGTACGCGTACGAGCACTGAAGTCGTACGCGTACGAGCACTGAAGTCGTACGCGTACGAGCACTGAAGTCGTACGCGTACGAGCACTGAAGTCGTACGCGTACGAGCACTGAAGTCGTACGCGTACGAGCACTGAAGTCGTACGCGTACGAGCACTGAAGTCGTACGCGTACGAGCACTGAAGTCGTACGCGTACGAGCACTGAAGTCGTACGCGTACGAGCACTGAAGTCGTACGCGTACGAGCACTGAAGTCGTACGCGTACGAGCATTGAAGTCGTACGCGTACGAGCATTGAAGTCGTACGCGTACGAGCACTGAAGTCGTACGCGTACGAGCACTGAAGTCGTACGCGTACGAGCACTGAAGTCGTACGCGTACGAGCACTGAAGTCGTACGCGTACGAGCACTGAAGTCGTACGCGTACGAGCACTGAAGTCGTACGCGTACGAGCACTGAAGTCGTACGCGTACGAGCACTGAAGTCGTACGCGTACGAGCACTGAAGTCGTACGCGTACGAGCACTGAAGTCGTACGCGTACGAGCACTGAAGTCGTACGCGTACGAGCACTGAAGTCGTACGCGTACGAGCACTGAAGTCGTACGCGTACGAGCACTGAAGTCGTACGCGTACGAGCACTGAAGTCGTACGCGTACGAGCACTGAAGTCGTACGCGTACGAGCACTGAAGTCGTACGCGTACGAGCACTGAAGTCGTACGCGTACGAGCACTGAAGTCGTACGCGTACGAGCACTGAAGTCGTACGCGTACGAGCACTGAAGTCGTACGCGTACGAGCACTGAAGTCGTACGCGTACGAGCACTGAAGTCGTACGCGTACGAGCAATGAAGTCGTACGCGTACGAGCACTGAAGTCGTACGCGTACGAGCACTGAAGTCGTACGCGTACGAGCACTGAAGTCGTACGCGTACGAGCACTGAAGTCGTACGCGTACGAGCACTGAAGTCGTACGCGTACGAGCACTGAAGTCGTACGCGTACGAGCACTGAAGTCGTACGCGTACGAGCACTGAAGTCGTACGCGTACGAGCACTGAAGTCGTACGCGTACGAGCACTGAAGTCGTACGCGTACGAGCACTGAAGTCGTACGCGTACGAGCACTGAAGTCGTACGCGTACGAGCACTGAAGTCGTACGCGTACGAGCACTGAAGTCGTACGCGTACGAGCACTGAAGTCGTACGCGTACGAGCACTGAAGTCGTACGCGTACGAGCACTGAAGTCGTACGCGTACGAGCACTGAAGTCGTACGCGTACGAGCATTTAAGTCGTACGCGCACGAGCATTTAAGTCGTACGCGCACGAGCACTGAAGTCGTACGCGCACGAGCACTGAAGTCGTACGCGCACGAGCACTGAAGTCGTACGCGCACGAGCACTGAAGTCGTACGCGCACGAGCACTGAAGTCGTACGCGCACGAGCACTGAAGTCGTACGCGCACGAGCACTGAAGTCGTACGCGCACGAGCACTGAAGTCGTACGCGCACGAGCACTGAAGTCGTACGCGCACGAGCACTGAAGTCGTACGCGCACGAGCACTGAAGTCGTACGCGCACGAGCACTGAAGTCGTACGCGCACGAGCACTGAAGTCGTACGCGCACGAGCACTGAAGTCGTACGCGCACGAGCACTGAAGTCGTACGCGCACGAGCACTGAAGTCGTACGCGCACGAGCACTGAAGTCGTACGCGCACGAGCACTGAAGTCGTACGCGCACTAGCATTGAAGTCGTACGCGTACGAGCACTGAAGTCGTACGCGTACGAGCACTGAAGTCGTACGCGTACGAGCACTGAAGTCGTACGCGTACGAGCACTGAAGTCGTACGCGTACGAGCATTGAAGTCGTACGCGTACGAGCATTGAAGTCGTACGCGTACGAGCATTGAAGTCGTACGCGTACGAGCATTGAAGTCGTACGCGTACGAGCATTGAAGTCGTACGCGTACGAGCATTGAAGTCGTACGCGTACGAGCAATGAAGTCTTACGCGTACGAGCACTGAAGTCGTACTAGTACGAGCACTGAAGTCGTACGCGTACGAGCACTGAAGTCGTACGCGTACGAGCACTGAAGTCGTACGCGTACGAGCACTGAAGTCGTACGCGTACGAGCACTGAAGTCGTACGCGTACGAGCACTGAAGTCGTACGCGTACGAGCACTGAAGTCGTACGCGTACGAGCACTGAAGTCGTACGCGTACGAGCACTGAAGTCGTACGCGTACGAGCACTGAAGTCGTACGCGTACGAGCACTGAAGTCGTACGCGTACGAGCACTGAAGTCGTACGCGTACGAGCACTGAAGTCGTACGCGTACGAGCACTGAAGTCGTACGCGTACGAGCACTGAAGTCGTACGCGTACGAGCACTGAAGTCGTACGCGTACGAGCACTGAAGTCGTACGCGTACGAGCACTGAAGTCGTACGCGTACGAGCACTGAAGTCGTACGCGTACGAGCACTGAAGTCGTACGCGTACGAGCATTTAAGTCGTACGCGTACGAGCACTGAAGTCGTACGCGTACGAGCACTGAAGTCGTACGCGTACGAGCACTGAAGTCGTACGCGTACGAGCACTGAAGTCGTACGCGTACGAGCACTGAAGTCGTACGCGTACGAGCACTGAAGTCGTACGCGTACGAGCACTGAAGTCGTACGCGTACGAGCACTGAAGTCGTACGCGTACGAGCATTTAAGTCGTACGCGCACGAGCACTGAAGTCGTACGCGCACGAGCACTGAAGTCGTACGCGCACGAGCACTGAAGTCGTACGCGCACGAGCACTGAAGTCGTACGCGCACGAGCACTGAAGTCGTACGCGCACGAGCACTGAAGTCGTACGCGCACGAGCACTGAAGTCGTACGCGCACGAGCACTGAAGTCGTACGCGCACGAGCACTGAAGTCGTACGCGCACGAGCACTGAAGTCGTACGCGCACGAGCACTGAAGTCGTACGCGCACGAGCACTGAAGTCGTACGCGCACGAGCACTGAAGTCGTACGCGCACGAGCACTGAAGTCGTACGCGCACGAGCACTGAAGTCGTACGCGTACGAGCACTGAAGTCGTACGCGTACGAGCACTGAAGTCGTACGCGTACGAGCACTGAAGTCGTACGCGTACGAGCACTGAAGTCGTACGCGTACGAGCACTGAAGTCGTACGCGTACGAGCACTGAAGTCGTACGCGTACGAGCACTGAAGTCGTACGCGTACGAGCACTGAAGTCGTACGCGTACGAGCACTGAAGTCGTACGCGTACGAGCACTGAAGTCGTACGCGTACGAGCACTGAAGTCGTACGCGTACGAGCACTGAAGTCGTACGCGTACGAGCATTTAAGTCGTACGCGTACGAGCATTTAAGTCGTACGCGTACGTGCTCGTACGCGTACGAGCACTGAAGTCGTACGCGTACGAGCACTGAAGTCGTACGCGTACGAGCACTGAAGTCGTACGCGTACGAGCACTGAAGTCGTACGCGTACGAGCACTGAAGTCGTACGCGTACGAGCACTGAAGTCGTACGCGTACGAGCACTGAAGTCGTACGCGTACGAGCACTGAAGTCGTACGCGTACGAGCACTGAAGTCGTACGCGTACGAGCATTTAAGTCGTACGCGTACGAGCATTTAAGTCGTACGCGCACGAGCACTGAAGTCGTACGCGCACGAGCACTGAAGTCGTACGCGCACGAGCACTGAAGTCGTACGCGCACGAGCACTGAAGTCGTACGCGCACGAGCACTGAAGTCGTACGCGCACGAGCACTGAAGTCGTACGCGCACGAGCACTGAAGTCGTACGCGCACGAGCACTGAAGTCGTACGCGCACGAGCACTGAAGTCGTACGCGCACGAGCACTGAAGTCGTACGCGCACGAGCACTGAAGTCGTACGCGCACGAGCACTGAAGTCGTACGCGCACGAGCACTGAAGTCGTACGCGCACGAGCACTGAAGTCGTACGCGCACGAGCACTGAAGTCGTACGCGTACGAGCACTGAAGTCGTACGCGTACGAGCACTGAAGTCGTACGCGTACGAGCACTGAAGTCGTACGCGTACGAGCACTGAAGTCGTACGCGTACGAGCACTGAAGTCGTACGCGTACGAGCACTGAAGTTGTACGCGTACGAGCGCATTACGGCCTACAAAAGAAGGTTGCAGCTAAATTAGATCCTTTATTGATCCCACAACAGGGAAATTTGGGTTACTTTGTTTACGTGTTTCAAATATTGGTAAAAGAGAAAATAAATTTTCTTGAAAAGTAAAACGTGTTATGCTGACATGAGTAGTACTCTCTTTCTCTATGCTAGACATCTGTACGCACAACTCATAGAGTTTTTCTTTGTCTCCAGAAGTGATGATCAAAAACTTGGTCCCCATTCCAAATGATAACGTGTGTGTGTGTGTGTGTGTGTGTGTGTGTGTGTGTGTGTGTGTGTGTGTGTGTGTGTGTGTGTGTGTGTGTGTGCGCCACCTAGACTGCTTCTGTAGGAAGTAGCCACACCCCTAATATTTGAATAATTATACAAATATATCACAAACAATAATCTATGGGTATGAATACACATGTATAAATAACAATAATGAATAATAATACACATTATGAATCATAATAATTAATAATAAATATATATAATAATGAATAATAACACATTATAAATAATAATAATTAATAATAAATACATATAATAATGAATAATAATACACTTAATGAATAATAATAATGCACGTGTGTCATTAACAATTAAATGTCAATAATAATCCATTTACTGGCAGGACTATTCAGGACCAGTTCTCTGGTCTTGACCTGTCAATCATCTTCTTTTGCAGGACAAGATGCCTCAGACTCTGCCCTCCTCGGGCCAGGACAACAAGAACTTGGACCAGATCAAGGACCAGGTCTACGCTGGACTCTACTACCATGACAACAACCTGGCGTCCGGGTCCTTGGAGGCCCTCATTCATCACCTGGTTCCCACTTTGGACTACTACCCTGATGTGAGTATCAGCAGCTACACAGCAGCTAAGCCCACAGTAGCACACAAGCTAAACATACACTACGTAATAATACAACAGCACATGTTCAATATAAACAACTATCAATGCGATGCTAGCAACAAAGTGGATGTTTGGATATGCTAACATGTCAAAAAAGTGTGTGTTTGGATATTGGGATGGCGTGGCGCAGTGGTAGAGTAGCCATATCCAACCCAAGGGTCCCTGGTTTAATCCACACCTAGTACCAACCCCGTCACGTCCGTTGTGTCCTGAGCAAGACACTTCACCCTTGCTCCTGTTGGGTGCTGGTTAGCGCCTTGCATGGCAGCTCCCTCCATCAGTGTGTGAATGTGTGTGTGAATGGGTAAATGTGGAAGTAGTGTCAAAGCGCTTTGAGTACCTTGAAGGTAGAAAACTGCTATACAAGTACAACCCATTTATCATTATTTATTTATATGCTAACATGTCAACAAAGTGTGTGTTTGGATATGCTTACATGCTGACATTTCAACAAAGTGTGTGTTTGGATATGCTAACATGCTAACATGTCAACAAAGTGTGTGTTTGGATATGCCAACATGCTAACATGTCAACAAAGTGTGTGTTTGGATATGCTTACATGCTGACATTTCAACAAAGTGTGTGTTTGGATATGCTAACATGCTAACATGTCAACAAAGTGTGTGTTTGGATATGCTAACATGCTAACATGTCAACAAAGTGTGTCTTTGGATATGCCAACATGCTAACATGTCAACAAAGTGTGTGTTTGGATATGCTAACATGCTAACATGTCAACAAAGTGTGTGTTTGGATATGCCAACATGCTAACATCTCAACAAAGTGTGTGTTTGGATATGCCAACATGCTAACATTCCAACAAAGTGTGTGTTTGGATATGCCAACATGCTAACATGTCAACAAAGTGTGTGTTTGGATATGCTAACATGTCAACAAAGTGTGTGTTTGGATATGCTAAAATGCTAACATTTCAACAAAGTGTGTGTTTGGATATGCCAACATGCTAACATGTCAACAAAGTGTGTGTTTGGATATACTAACATGTCAACAAAGTGTGTGTTTGGATATGCTAACATCCTAACATTTAAACAAAGTGTGTGTTTGGATATGCTAACATGCTAACATGTTGTAACAAAACAGTTCAGGGTGTCCCTCCAGTGTTTCCGTAGGGCTGTGACGTAAGAGGTCTATAAAGGTGGGTTGTTGAAGAAGGTGCACTCAGGCAGACTGACACGCTGGGTACAGGAGAGAACAATAAAGAAGTGGTGGAGACCGGACCTGCTCTCATGACTCCCTGTTATTATTTTATTATAACAGTACACTCAAAATATGCGAACCCAGGACAGTTGGCTACAATGTCAACAAAGTATGGGTTTGACTATGCTAAATCTAAAATGTCAACAAAATGTGTGTTTGGCTATGCTAACATGCTATTATGTCAAAGTGTGTTTTGATTATGCTAACATGTTGACAGGTCAAAAGAGTGTTTGGGCTATGGCAACATTCTAACATTTCAAAGTGTGTTTTGGCTATGCTAACATGTTGACATGTCAACAGAGTGTATTTGGGCTATTCTAACATGCGAGCATGTCAAATTGTGTTTTGATCATGCTAACATGTTGACATGCCAACAAAGTGTGTTTGGGCTTTGCTAAGACGCTAGCATGTCAAACTGTTTGGGCTATGCTAACACGCTAGCATGTCAAAGTGTGTTTGGGCTATGCTAACACGCTAGCATGTCAAAGTGTGTTTGGGCTATGCTAACACACTAGCATGTCAAAGTGTGTTGGGGCTATGCTAACATGCTAACATGTCAATCAAGCCACAGGACTGCAGAACTTTGCTTTTATTCAGTAACGTCCTCACCTTCTTCCTGGAAGTGCTGGTACTCACAACTTTGCTTGGCCCCATTATTTGGCAAACTGGATCATGGTGTTGATGTTTGGCACACAAAAGGACAATGATGAAAAGTTGTCCTCATTGTCCCCCACAGAGGACGTTCATCTTCACCTTCCTACTCAGTTCCCGCCTCTTCATCCCGCCGCACCAGCTGCTGGCCCAGGTGTGTCATCTGTGGGCGGAGCAACACGGAGCGGGCCACGCCCCAGCAGAGCAGGTGTGTCACCTGTGGGTGGAGCAGCAAGGAGCAGAACAGGTGGGCTGACTTGCGAGGCGTGTCCTGACCAGGTGTGTTTTCACCTGTTGTGTGCCAAGATCCTGCAGCTTCTGACGGACTGGACAGAAACCTTCCCTCAGGACTTCAGAGACCAGCGTATGATGTGTGCTCTGAAGGAGGTCACGCTGCACCTCTACAGCCGAGACCAGGTAGGCTCAAGTAGGCGTGTCCTAGCACACACCAGGTAGACTCAAGTAGGCGTGTCCTAGCAAATACCAGGTAGTCTCAAGTAGGCGTGTCCTAGCACACACCAGGTAGTCTCAAGTAGGCGTGTCCTAGCGCACACCAGGTAGGCTCAAGTAGGCGTGTCCTAGCAAATACCAGGTAGTCTCAAGTAGGCGTGTCCTAGCACACACCAGGTTGTCTCAAGTAGGCGTGTCCTAGCACACACCAGGTAGGCTCAAGTAGGCGTGTCCTAGCAAATACCAGTACCCTCAAGTAGGCGTGTCCTAGCACACACCAGGTAGTCTCAAGTAGGCGTGTCCTAGTGCAGACCAGGTAGGCTCAAGTAGGCGTGTCCTAGCAAATACCAGGTAGTCTCAAGTAGGCGTGTTCTAGCACACACCAGGTAGTCTCAAGTAGGCGTGTCCTAGCACACACCAGGTTGGCTCAAGTAGGCGTGTCCTAGCAAATACCAGGTAGTCTCAAGTAGGCGTGTCCTAGCACACACCAGGTAGTCTCAAGTAGGCGTGTCCTAGCACACACCAGGTAGTCTCAAATAGGTGTGTCCTAGCACATACCAGGTAGTCTCAAGTAGGCGTGTCCTAGCACACAGCAGGTAGTCTCAAGTAGGCGTGTCCTAGCACACACCAGGTAGGCTCAAGTAGGCGTGTCCTAGTGCAGACCAGGTAGGCTCATGTAGGCGTATCCTGGCACATTCCAGGTAGTCTGAAGTAGGCGTGTTTTAGCGCAGACCAGGTTGGCTCAAGTAGGCTTGTCCTAGGACACACCAGGTAGTCTCAAGTAGGCGTGTCCTAGCACACACCAGGTAGTCTCAAGTAGGCGTGTCCTAGCACACACCAGGCAGGCTCAAGTAGGCGTGTCCTAGCAAATACCAGGTAGTCTCAAGTAGGCGTGTCCTAGCACACACCAGGTTGTCTCAAGTAGGCGTGTCCTAGCACATACCAGGTGGTCTCAAGTAGGCGTGTCCTAGCACTCACCAGGTGGTCTCAAGTAGGCGTGTCTTAGCGCAGACCAGGTAGGCTCAAGTAGGCGTGTCCTAGCACACACCAGGTAGTCTCAAGTAGGCGTGTCCTAGCACATACCAGGTATTCTCAAGTAGGCGTGTCCTAGCACAGACCAGGTAGGCTCAAGTAGGCGTGTCCTAGGACACACCCGGTAGTCTCAAGTAGGCGTGTCCTAGCACACACCAGGTAGTCTCAAGTAGGCGTGTCCTAGCACACACCAGGTAGTCTCAAGTAGGCGTGTCCTAGCACATACCAGGTAATCTCAAGTAGGCGTGTCTTAGCGCAGACCAGGTAGGCCCAAGTAGGCGTGTCCTAGGACACACCGGGTAGTCTCAAGTAGGCGTGTCCTAGCACACACCAGGTAGGCTCAAGTAGGCGTGTCTTAGCACACACCAGGTAGTCTCAAGTAGGCGTGTCCTAGCACATACCAGGTGGTCTCAAGTAGGCGTGTCCAAGCACACACCAGGTAGTCTCAAGTAGGCGTGTCCTAGCACATACCAGGTAGTCTCAAGTAGGCGTGTCCTAGCACACACCAGGTAGTCTCAAGTAGGCGTGTCCTAGCACACACCAGGTAGTCTCAAGTAGGCGTGTCCTAGCACACACCAGGTAGTCTCAAGTAGGCGTGTCCTATCACATACCAGGTAGTCTCAAGTAGGCGTGTCCTAGCGCAGACCAGGTAGGCTCGAGTAGGCGTGTCCTAGCACACACCAGGTAGGCTCAAGTAGGCGTGTCCTAGCACACACCAAGTAGGCTCAAGTAGGCGTGTCCTAGCACACACCAAGTAGGCTCAAGTAGGCGTGTCCTAGCACATACTAGGTGGTCTCAAGTAGGCATGTCCTAGCACACACCAGGTAGTCTCAAGTAGGCGTGTCCTAGCACATACCAGGTAGTCTCAAGTAGGCGTGTCCTAGCACACACCAGGTAGTCTCAAGTAGGCGTGTCCTAGCACACACCAGGTAGTCTCAAGTAGGCGTGTCCTATCACTAACCAGGTAGTCTCAAGTAGGTGTGTCCTAGCACACACCAGGTAGTCTCAAGTAGGCGTGTCCTAGCACACACCAGGTAGTCTCAAGTAGGCGTGTCCTAGCACACACCAGGTAGTCTCAAGTAGGCGTGTCCTATCACTAACCAGGTAGTCTCGAGTAGGCGTGTCCTAGCACACACCAGGTAGTCTCAAGTAGGCGTGTCCTAGCACACACCAAGGAGGCTCAAGTAGGCGTGTCCTAGCACACCAGGTAGTCTCAAGTAGGCGTGTCCTAGCACATACCAGGTGGTCTCAAGTAGGCGTGTCCTAGCACACAACAGGTAGTCTCAAGTAGGCGTGTCCTAGCACATACCAGGTAGTCTCAAGTAGGCGTGTCCTAGCACACAGCAGGTAGTCTCAAGTAGGCGTGTCCTAGTGCAGACCAGGTAGGCTCAAGTAGGCGTATCCTGGCACATTCCAGGTAGTCTCAAGTAGGCGTGTTTTAGCGCAGACCAGGTTGGCTCAAGTAGGCGTGTCCTAGCACACACCAGGTAGTCTCAAGTAGGCGTGTCCTAGCACACACCAGGTAGGCTCAAGTAGGCGTGTCCTAGCAAATACCAGGTAGTCTCAAGTAGGCGTGTCCTAGCAAATACCAGGTAGTCTCAAGTAGGCGTGTCCTAGCAAATTCCAGGTAGTCTCAAGTAGGCGTGTCCTAGCACACACCAGGTAGGCTCAAGTAGGCGTGTCCTAGAAAATACCAGGTAGTCTCAAGTAGGCGTGTCCTAGCACACACCAGGTAGGCTCAAGTAGGCGTGTCCTAGGACACACCAGGTAGTCTCAAGTAGGCGTGTCCTAGCACACACCAGGTAGGCTCAAGTAGGCGTGTCCTAGCACATACCAGGTAGTCCCAAGTAGGCGTGTCTTAGCGCGGACCAGGTTGGCTCAAGTAGGTGTGTCCTAGGACACACCAGGTAGTCTCAAGTAGGCGTGTCCTAGGACATACCAGGTAGTCTCAAGTAGGCGTGTCCTGGCACACACCAGGTAGTCTCAAGTAGGCGTGTCCTAGCAAATACCAGGTAGTCTCAAGTAGGCGTGTTCTAGCACACACCAGGTAGTCTCAAGTAGGCGTGTCCTAGCACACACCAGGTAGGCTCAAGTAGGCGTGTCCTAGCAAATACCAGGTAGTCTCAAGTAGGCGTGTCCTAGCACACACCAGATAGGCTCAAGTAGGCTTGTCCTAGTGCAGACCAAGTAGGCGTGTCCTAGTGCAGACCAGGTAGGCTCAAGTTGGCGTATCCTAGCGCATACAAGGTAGGCTCAAGTTGGCGTATCCTAGCACATACAAGGTAGGCTCAAGTAGACCTCTCCACACACCAGGTAGGCTTAAGTAGGCGTGTCCTGGTGCAGGCATGGTAGTCTCAAGTAGGCGTGTCCTAGCACACACCAGGTTGTCTCAAGTAGGCGTGTCCTAGCACACACCAGGTTGTCTCAAGTAGGCGTGTCCTAGCACACACCAGGAAGGCTCAAGTAGCCGTGTCCTAGTGCAGACCAGGTAGGCTCAAGTAGGCGTATCCTAGCACATACAAGGTAGGCTCAAGTAGGCGTGTCCTAGCACACACCAGGTAGTCTCAAGTAGGCGTGTTCTAGCACACACCAGGTAGGCTCAAGTAGGCGTGTCCTAGCGCAGCCCAGGTAGGCTCAAGTAGGCGTGTCCTAGCACACACCAGGTAGTCTCAAATAGGCGTGTCCTAGCACATACCAGGTGGTCTCAAGTAGGCGTGTCCTAGCACACACCAGGTAGTCTCAAGTAGGCGTGTCCTAGCACATACCAGGTAGTCTCAAGTAGGCGTGTCTTAGCGCAGACCAGGTAGGCTGAAGTAGGCGTGTCCTAGCACACACCAGGTAGTCTCAAGTAGGCGTGTCCTAGCACATACCAGGTGGTCTCAAGTAGGCGTGTCCTAGCACACACCAGGTAGTCTCAAGTAGGCGTGTCCTACCACATACCAGGTATTCTCAAGTAGGCGTGTCCTAGCACAGACCAGGTAGGCTCAAGTAGGCGTGTCCTAGGACACACCCGGTAGTCTCAAGTAGGCATGTCCTAGCACACACCAGGTAGTCTCAAGTAGGCGTGTCCTAGCACACACCAGTTAGTCTCGAGTAGGCGTGTCCTAGCACACACCAGGTAGTCTCAAGTAGGCGTGTCCTAGCACATACCAGGTAGTCTCAAGTAGGCGTGTCTTAGCGCAGACCAGGTAGGCTCAAGTAGGCGTGTCCTAGGACACACCGGGTAGTCTCATGTAGGCGTGTCCTAGCACACACCAGGTAGGCTCAAGTAGGCGTGTCCTAGCACACACCAGGTAGTCTCAAGTAGGTGTGTCCTAGCACATACCAGGTGGTCTCAAGTAGGCGTGTCCAAGCACACACCAGGTAGTCTCAAGTAGGCGTGTCCTAGCACATACCAGGTAGTCTCAAGTAGGCGTGTCCTAGCACACACCAGGTAGTCTCAAGTAGGCGTGTCCTAGCACACACCAGGTAGTCTCAAGTAGGCGTGTCTTAACACACACCAGGTAGTCTCAAGTAGGCGTGTCCTATCACATACCAGGTAGTCTCAAGTAGGCGTGTCCTAGCGCAGACCAGGTAGGCTCGAGTAGGCGTGTCCTAGCACACACCAGGTAGGCTCAAGTAGGCTTGTCCTAGCACACACCAAGTAGGCTCAAGTAGGCGTGTCCTAGCACACACCAGGTAGTCTCAAGTAGGCGTGTCCTAGCACACACCAGGGGGTCTCAAGTAGGCGTGTCCTAGCACACACCAGGGGGTCTCAAGTAGGCGTGTCCTAAAACACACCAGGTAGTCTCAAGTAGGCGTGTCCTAGCACATACCAGGTAGTCTCAAGTAGGCGTGTCCTAGCACACACAGGTAGTCTCAAGTAGGCGTGTCCTAGCACACACCAGGTAGTCTCAAGTAGGCGTGTCCTAGCACACACCAGGTAGTCTCAAGTAGGCGTGTCCTATCACATACCAGGTAGTCTCAAGTAGGCGTGTCCTAGCGCAGACCATGTAGGTTCGAGTAGGCGTGTCCTAGCACACACCAGGTAGTCTCAAGTAGGCGTGTCCTAGCACACACCAAGTAGGCTCAAGTAGGCTTGTTCTAGCACACACCAGGTAGTCTCAAGTAGGCGTGTCCTAGCACACACCAGGTAGTCTCAAGTAAGCGTGTCCTATCATATACCAGGTAGTCTCAAGTAGGCGTGTCCTAGCGCAGACCCGGTAGGCTCGAGTAGGCGTGTCCTAGCACACACCAGGTAGTCTCAAGTAGGCGTGTCCTAGCACACACCAAGTAGGCTCAAGTAGGCGTGTCCTAGCACACACCAGGTAGTCTCAAGTAGGCGTGTCCTAGCACATACCAGGTGGTCTCAAGTAGGCGTGTCCTAGCACACACCAGGTAGTCTCAAGTAGGCGTGTCCTAGCACATATCAGGTAGTCTCAAGTAGGCGTGTCCTAGCACACACCAGGTAGTCTCAAGTAGGCGTGTCCTAGCACACACCAGGTAGTCTCAAGTAGGCGTGTCCTAGCACATACCAAGTAGTCTCAAGTCGGCGTGTCCTAGCGCAGACCAGGTAGTCTCAAGTCGGCGTGTCCTAGCGCAGACCAGGTAGGCTCGAGTAGGCGTGTCCTAGCACACACCAGGTAGTCTCAAGTAGGCGTGTCCTAGCACACACCAGGTAGTCTCAAGTAGGCGTGTCCTAGCACACAACAGGTAGTCTCAAGTAGGCGTGTCCTATCACATACCAGGTAGTCTCAAGTAGGCGTGTCCTAGCGCAGACCAGGTAGGCTCGAGTAGGCGTGTCCTAGCACACACCAGGTAGTCTCAAGTAGGCGTGTCCTAGCACACACCAAGTAGGCTCAAGTAGGCGTGTCCCTACAGTTCCAGTTTTGGGTGGGAATGACAAGTGTTTATAGATGTTTTCCACACAGGACATCACCATGTTAGTGACACTTAATGCTAGTGACAGTTAGTTGTCAGTATGGTCATTTGGGTAAAAACTCTCAATGGAATCTTCAGTTAGCTGTCCCTAAGAACTGGACCTTCAAGTCCTAACCTAGGATCTGGTCCTTCATGTCCTAACCTCATGAGAAGGTTTCCTTCCAAGAAGTGTGAGGTTTTTGGGAGCAGGTTACTGACCCCAGAACTGGATTCTGACATTGATTAAGGTGTTTCTCAGAACTGGATTCTGACATTGACTGAGATGTTTCACAGAACTAGATTTTGACATTGACTGAGGTGTTTCCCACTTTAAAGAAAAAATGCAAATGGCCTCTTAAATTCCTGAACCTTTTCCTTCGGATGACATTCATGTGGCACTTTGTAGTCCAGAACAGGCGGAAGGTTCTCTAGTCCAAGCAGGTCGAATTCCAGTCTGTGGATTCTGTGATTCCTAGAAGAGAATTTCAAACCCGGTGTTCCGTGTTTCCTCGTTGAGGTCTACAGGGAGGCGGTGAGTCAGTTGAGTCTCGGTCTGACCAGGAGGCTGGCGGTGCTGGACCAGTACCAGGAGGCCCTGGTCAAGATCAACCCGCGCCTCTCCCTTGTCCAAGCCAAGCCCCGGCGGGACCTGCTGTCCATCTGCAAGCACCCCTGCACCGTGGCCCAGCAGCTGACCCACGTAGAACTGGTGAGAACCGCAGCTTGGGACTGCGATAAAGCAGGTACAGCTCAGACGAGGAAGTCCACTACAGTCCCTAAGAACCGTAAGCGGCTCCGTGAGATCGAATCATCACTTGAGCAGAATTCACTAAAAAGTCTGAAAGTCTGCGCCAACACGAGCGAAGAGGCCAATGAGTGTCAAGCCCCGCCCCTAAGAGCAGTCCTTCATGTCCACAATGTTCCCAAAGTCCTCGTGAGCTGGAAATATATCTTTTTATCAATATATATTTATTGGGGGGAAAGAAACATTTCAAACATTTATATTCAAATAGAATCTTGGGGAAAAAAAGATCAAATAAAGAAAGTAGGGATATCCGATAATATCGGACTGCAGATATTATCGGCCGATAAATGCTTTAAAATGTAATATCGGAAATTGGTTTCAGAAAGTAAAAACTTGTGACTTTGTAAAGCGCTGATGGACAATACAGAGCAGCGTTTCATCTTGTGGACACTTCCTGCACGATTGATTAAAATATATCATTGGAAAAAAGAAATACAGTCTTTTTTAAAATAAATATTTGTATTAAAACCAAATATTCAAAGAAAAAAATGATAAATTAAAGAAAGCTTTGAAAATGTATATTAAAATATAAAATCCTTGGGGAAAAAAGAAAAAAACTTTTTTAAACAAATATTTGTATTAAATAAAGTATGATCATTTTAGGGAAGAAAAGACCAAATGAAGAAAAGTGTTTTTAATAAAAATAAATAAAATACCATTGGGAAAAAAGCAAACAACTTAAAAAATATACACATTTGTATTAAAATATAATATTATTGGACAAAAAAGAAATACTTTTTTTTTTCAAATGTTTAAGTTAAACTATAATACAATTATAAAAAAAAGAACAACGAAAAAGTATTTTAAAATATATATATATATATATTATTGGAAAACAAAGTAACATTAAAACATTATTTATAAAAAAATATATTATTGGGGAAAAAAAAGATAAAATAAAGAAACAATTAAAAAAATATTTTAAAATGGAAAATCATTGGGAAAAAAATTAATAAATATTGCACAAATCTATATTGTGTTCTACACTATCCTGTTATATCTCACTTTCTATATTGTGTTTTGTCATAAACATTACTTCATTCATTAAATAAATAATAGAAAAGAAGATATTTTGATGTAAATGTATTCAGTTATAAAATTCATTCACTTTCTTCTTTCCTT
This sequence comes from Nerophis ophidion, assembly GCF_033978795.1. Classification (NCBI taxonomy): domain Eukaryota; kingdom Metazoa; phylum Chordata; class Actinopteri; order Syngnathiformes; family Syngnathidae; genus Nerophis; species Nerophis ophidion. The sequence continues at coordinate 46,279,857 of NC_084611.1, read as the reverse complement.
CATGAATGTAAACTTTACTGCTGCCATGTCCCGGCTACACGTGGACTTCTCTAAATGTTCATCCTTTCTGATTTTAATGTGGAAAAAGACACAAAAAGTGTGTCAACGCCGAGACTGATAGTATGATAAGAAAAAAGACAGAAACCTTTTTAAAAAAAAATGTTATTGGAAAAAAAGATAAAATATATATATTTTTTCATTAAAATATAAAATAATTTGGAAAAAAATAAACATTTTTCTAAACAACTATTCATATTAAGATATAATATTAGGGAAGAAAGCTATTGTGGTGCGGTACAGCTCGGTTGCTGTGCCAGCAACTTCAGGGTTGCAGGTTTGATCCCCGCTTCCACCATCCTAGTCACTGCCGTTGTGTCCTTGGGCAAGACATTTTACCCACCTGCTCCCGGTGCCACCCACACTGCTTTAAAAAAATGTAACTTGGATATTGGCTTTCACAATGTAAAGCGCTTTGAGTAACTGGAGAAAAGCGCTATATTAATGAAATTCACTTTACCTTTTTTTAAAAACATTTCTACGAAAATATAATTGAAACCTTTTTAATTTGTATTTGTATTAAAATGTAATTTTTGTATTAAAATATAATAATATTTGTATTAAAATGTAATATCTGTATTAAAACATAATAATCTTTGTATTAAAATGTAATATTAGTATTTAAATGTAATATCTGTATTAAAATGTAATTTTTGTATTAAAATGTAATAATTTTTGTATTAAAATGTAATAATTTTTGTATTAAAATTTAATAATTTTTGTATTAAAATGTAATAATATTTGTATTAAAATGTAATATTTGTATTAAAACGTAATAATATTGGGCAAAAAATTTTTTTATTTTCAAATATTGAAGTTAAAATATAATAAAAAATAAATCTTGTGCCTGCAGGAGCGACTGAGCTACATCGGCCCTGAAGAGTTTGTGCAGGCCTTTGTGTGCCAAGACCAGGACATGGACCAGGACCAGGTAAAGGTCTTCTCTCGCAGACTACATCCATTATGCAACATCTTGCTGGTCCACACGTTGTGGACTCTGGCTGGGCTGGGTCAGGTGACTAAACACTCCTCCAGTCCTGCAGGGATTTTGGATCTTGCTGGTCCACACGTTGTGGACTCTAGAAGGGCTGGGTCAGGTGACTAAACACTCCTCCAGTCCTGCAGGGATCTTGGATCTTGCTGGTCCACACGTTGTGGACTCTGGCAGGGCTCGGTCAGGTGACTAAACACACCTCCAGTCCCGCAGGGATTTTGGATCTTGCTGGTCCATACGTTGCGGACTCTGGCTGGGCTGGGTCAGGTGACTAAACACTCCTCCAGTCCTGCAGGGATCTCAATTCATGCTGCACCTTGTCGCCTAGCAACCAGCTGCCAGGCAATAGGCTGTTTTTTGACGAGGGGGGGTTAAGTTATCCATTGTGCCTCGGACCGACCCACCTACATGCATGGGGCTGTGAGATCCTATGTGGACTGGCAGACTCTACGTGAACTGGCAGACCCAGACCTTATGTGGACTGGGAGACTCTTTGTGGACTGGGAGACTCTTTGTGGACCGGGAGGATCTATTTGGACTGGGAGACCCTATGTGAACTAAGAGACCCTATGTGAACTAAGAGACCCCATGTGAACTAAGAGACCCCATGTGAACTAAGAGACCCCATGTGGACTGGGCGACCCCATGTGGACTGGGCAACCCCATGTGGACTGGGAGACTCCATGTGGACTGGGAAACCCTATGTGGACTGGGTTCTGAAGTGAATATAGGACATGTGCTGAGGTTAGAACTGTTTGTGTGATTTCAGGGTCAGAAGAAGACCAGCAACCTGGGGGCCTACGTGGACTGGTTCAACAGACTCAGCTACCTGGTGGCCACAGAGATCTGCTTGGTCAGTTGCTAACCTCCTATGCCGCTAACCATGCTAGCATAGCATCTTTATTTGATACACTTGCTCCTACCTGTCGGCCTCTGGCTCATAAACACTTTATAAGGGGACAACTGCTTACAGTCAACCCACCTGTTTGATTGTAAACTTGCTAATGCTAATAGTAATGTCAATTAGCATTGAACTAAAGTGTAGCCAGAAAATGTCAGAAGATGTTTCTGAGTGGAAAGGCTTTCACACTCCATGTTTTGCAGCCGCTGAAGAAGAAGCACAGAGTCCGAGTCCTGGACTTCTTCATCCATGTGGCGCACGAGTGCTTCAACATCGGCAACTTCAACTCCCTCTTGGCCATCTTGTGTAAGTTGATGTCTTTTTCATCCTTGTGCGTGCGTGGGATTGTGTTTGCACACTCATGCACTTCTTGTCCTGGTCACCCAGGGCCACAGATAGCATCTTCTACTTCTACTTACTCTTTTGATGTCCCTTCCACTCTCACCAAATACTCCTCTACTATTAGCACCAACATCATAGTTGTACTATTAGCACCAACATCATAGTTGTACTCTTAACACCAACATCATAGTTGTAGTATTAGCACCAACATCATAGTTGTAGTATTAGCACCAACATCATAGTTGTACTCTTAGCACCAACATCATAGTTGTAGTATTAGCACCAACATCATGTCATCAGTAGGCGTTTACTTGTACTATTAGCACCAACATCATAGTTGTACTATTAGCACCAACATCATAGTTGTAGTATTAGCACCAACATCATAGTTGTAGTATTAGAACCAACATCGTGTGATCAGTAGGAGTTTACTTGTACTATTAGCACCAACATCATGTGATTAATAAGTGTGGCACAGTCCTGGGATTCTGCTCAGTCGTGTGATTTAAGGTCTCTGTAAAGTCACCAATGGTATTTTGCTAAGAGGTCAAGTTTGAAATCTCCACATAAGAACAATTATTTTCACTTACAGTTGCCTGAACCCAGACCTCAAACCGCCTGTGTGAGGTTTTGTGTTCATGCAGCAAGTTAGATCTTCCAACAGCAAACATTCATGTCACAATACAAGGCCAAGAAAAAAACAAGTAAAACAAGCCATCATGTATAAAACCCTGAAGACGAGGATGTGGAATAAACCTCAGGGGGCACAAAGGTTTGGATGAAGACGGAGGGTGCACAACGGTTTGGATGAAAAGGCGGGGTGAAAATCGGTTTGGATGAAGAGGGAGGGTGCACAACGGTTTGGATGAAAAGGGGGGGTGCACAACGGTTTGGATGAAGAGGGAGCGGGCACAACGGTGTGGATGAAAAGGGAGGGTGCACAGAGGTTTGGATAAAGAAAAAAGGTGCACAACAGTTAGGATGAAAAGTGGGGGTGCACAAAGGTTTGGCTGAAGAGGGCAGGTGCACAAAAGTTTGGATGAAGAGGGAGGTTGCACAAAGGTTTGGATGAAGAGGGAATGTGTACAATGGTTTGGATGAAGAGGGAAGGTGCAAAAAGTTTTGGATGAAGAGGGAAGGTGCACAAAAGTTTGGATGAAGAGGAAGGGGGCACAAAGGTTCATCATCATCATCATCATCATTTATTTTTATTCCTTTCATGAAAATGCATATTTACAAGCCACGTACAATTGACACTTTCATTGTTTTTTTTGTTTTTTTTTCTTATACATTTCCATGATCAGAAAGGAGCAGATGGAAGAAAAATATTCTTAAAGGTTTGGATAAAGAGGGAGGTGCACAAATGTTTGGAAAAAGAGGGAAGGTGCAAAAAGGTTTGGGTGAAGAGGGAAGGTGCACAAAAGTTGGGATGAAAAGGGAGGGTGCACAAAAGTTTGGATGAAGACGGAGGGTGCACAAAGGTTTGGAAAAGAGGGAGGTGCACAAATGTTTGGAAAAAGAGGGAAGATGCACACCTGTTTGGATGAAGAGGGAAGGTGCACAACAGTTTGGATGAAAAGTGGGGGTGCATAAAGGTTTGGATGAAGAGGGTGGGTGCACAAAAGTTTGGATGAAGAGGGAGGTTGCACAAAGGTTTGGATGAAGAGGGAATGTGCACAAAGGTTTGGATGAAGAGGGAATGTGCAAAAAGTGTTGGATGAAGAGGGAAGGTGCACAAAAGTTTGGATGAAGAGGGAGGGTGCACAAAGGTTTGGATAAAGAGGGAGGTGCACAAATGTTTGGATGAAGAGGGAAGGTGCACACCTGTTTGGATGAAGAGGGAAGGTGCACAACAGTTTGGATGAAAAGTGGGGGTGCACAAAAGTTTGGATGAAGAGGGCGGGTGCACAAACGTTTGGATGAAGAGGGAGGGGGCACAAAGGTTCATCATCATCATTTATTTGTATTCCTTTCATGAAAATGCATATTTACAAGCCACATACAATTGACACTTTCATTGTTTTTTTTCGTTTTTTTCTTATACATTTCCATGATCACAAAGGAGCAGATGGAAGAATAATATTCTTAAAGGTTTGGATAAAGAGGGAGGTGCACAAATGTTTGGAAAAAGAGGGAAGGTGCAAAAAGGTTTTGATGAAGAGGGAAGGTGCACAAAAGTTGGGATGAAGAGGGAGGGTGCACAAAAGTTTGGATGAAGAGGGAGGGTGCACAAAGGTTTAGATAAAGAGGGAGGTGCACAAATGTTTGGATGAAGAGGGAAGGTGCACACCTGTTTGGATGAAGAGGGAAGGTGCACAACAGTTTGGATGAAAAGTGGGGGTGCACAAAGGTTTGGATGAAGGGGGTGGGTGCACAAAAGTTTGGATGAAGAGGGAGAGTGCACAAAGGTTTGGATGAAGAGGGGGTGCACAAATGTTTGGATGAAGAGGGAAGGTGCACAAATGTTTGGATGAAGAGGGAAAGTGCACAAATGTTTGGATGAGGAGGGAAGTTGCACAAATGTTTGGATGAAGAGGAAAGGTGCACAAATTGTCACGATCCGTGACTCGGATCGTTTATGGTTTTGCCCTTTTTATATGTCTTTGTTCATGTTTTGTTTCTGGACTCTGACGATCCTTGTTTGAGCACTTCCTTGTTTGTGTTAGTCACCATGGCAACGTATTGTGTTCCTCCGCACGGGCTCCTGTCACACACCTGTTTCTAATAATTATTTGTGTATTTAAGCCCACCTGATTCCTTAGTTCGTCCTCGGTCCATTGTGTGCTTTTCGCAACACGTCACGGTTTGTATTTGGTATCATAGATTGTTTTGTGCTAAGTTCCGCCTTAGCTTCACGTGCGTGTGGCACGTCGTTTAATGTTTTCTGTTTCCTGCTACGTGTTAGCATTAGCTTTCCGTGCATTGGCACGCGCTTTGTTTTTCCCCTTTTTGCACAAGTGTTCTTTTGTTTTATTATATTAAAACTTTGTCGTACCTGCAATCCTGCTGACTGGTCGTGTGTGCATCCACGAAGTGGCAGCTCCGCGGAGCAAGTGCGCCGCGAAGCGTGACACAAATGTTTGGATGAAGAGGGAGGGTGCACAAATGTTTGGATGAAGAGGGAGGGTGCAAAAAGGTTTGGATGAAGAGGGAGGGTGCAAAAAGGTTTGGATAAAAAGGGAAGGTCCAAAAAGGTTTGGATAAAGAGGGAAGGTGCACAAAGGATCCAAGCAGATGTTAGGAGGATTGCTTTATAGAACTCAATGAGGTGAAGGGGCGGGGTCACTAGCATGGCAGCTGGCCAATGGCGCCACATACGAACCAGCAGTAGCTGGTTAAGGACAATGGAGGGATAGACAGACAGACAGAGAGGGAGGGCGGGGCATGAGAAGACGCCATGTACTGAGGCAGCCATCTTTTTTTTGTATGTGACAGCCGGCATGAACATGAGTCCCGTGTCCCGCCTCAAGAAGACCTGGAGTAAAGTCAAGACGGCCAAGTTTGAGATCCTGGAGGTAAGTTCTAACACTGGACACCATCGCTCCTTTGAAGTGCCGCCGTGCCAAAGCCACCCCTGAGTGCTGCTTGAGTGACGTCACTCGTGCTGCCAGGCGCCAATTGAGAGCAGAGAGGAAATGGAAAAAAAAAGGCTGCATTTGTCTTTTACCATTCTGAAATAGAGCCTGTTGTCCTTTCAGACTGATGAACAGATACATACATATATATATATATATATACACAGTAAATTCTATAGTGTAAAATCAACACTTAAAGAGTTAAATTTAACACTACTCAAACGTCTATTTGGTCATAACCTGAGCTGGTGTTAAATTTACTCTTTCCATAGTGTTAAATTTATAGAGTTAAATGAACACTAAATAGAGTCAAAATTGTAACACTGTTGAGTGTTGTTCAACTTATTACTCTTGAGTAGTGTTGATAAAGTACTCTTCTGTGGTGATAATTGTACACCAAGTTAAATGTATTTGCTCATTACACTGCTTTGGTGTTGAAATAAAACTCTGATAAGGTTTGATAATACACTAATATGATGATTATTCACTCCCTTGCAGTGAAGAAAAAAAATATATAGTAAACAGTAAAAATGTGCTAAACATTGCAGTTTTTATAAAACCTCACACTATTTCTGAAAAAAAAAAAATGGTGCTCATTCTACTTGATTTACTCTTGTGCAGTGTCAAATTAAGTCTCACCAACTTTGTCTTGTAAATAGCAAGTGAGTGCAAAACACAGTAATACAATATCATACGTTTAGTAACCTTTATTTATTTGTCAGGCAGGACAATCAACTTTAGGGAGAGAATACATAAAGGGTGAACTTAGGTCTGCATGAAATGGCAATATGGGACAACATACAATGTGGAACATGATGTTACACACGCCATTTGAACATCAAATGGTTTGGAGTAAGGCATGAATGTGTACATGTTGTGGAGCATTGTGTGGTATGATGTCGCAAACACAAAGTGTGCTTTAAACAGTTAATCAAAAGCACCAAGAGAGGAGTGTGACCTGCAAGGTACGGCATTCTTGTCGAGAATTATGAAGAACTCGTGGATTGTATTCTTCCTCACTCCAACAGCCAGGAGATAGGGTTGAGTGGTGGTAATAATGGTGTCAAGATGTTCTAGGATGCTTTATCCAGTCTATGGAGAGAATAATAAAAAATCGACATGGTTGTGGTTATATAATACAAATGATTATATAAATTATTGTAAACTAAATATCCTTCATTAGAGAACAATACAAACCTTTTTGAAGACCACAAGATGCTTCTCAGCCCGGGATGCAGAAACTTCTTCTGGCCTCTTCCGACCTAGATCAGTCGGTGGGATCAAGTGTAAGAGCAGCAAAATTGATGAGAGGTCGCTGTCCCAACCTGAAACAGAAAACGTTTGATAGCCTAAGCTCAAAGATGGAGGGAAGCTTTCTGCATTGATGGAAGATCTTCTTTTTGAATGTGGTTGGCCACTTCTCCAGAAACTTGCACGATTAATCCTCTCCAAACATTAGAACAAAATCCTGTTCAACTTGTAGTGGGAAGTTAGTTACCAATTTTAAAATTACACAGTAAACGACAGTTAAAATGTGCAATAGTTGTACAACATTAATACAGAAAATGTTGATGAGATAATTACCAAGCCATTGATGTCTTTAAAACGAGGAAAATAAGATAGAATGTTGCTTGACTGCTGTTGGTCCAGGACCATGCTATGCCGATGGGCACATGTCAGCTTCATCTTTTTGATGACCATGTCCACGTCAGCCGAATGTTTCATCAGTGACATCGCTTCCAAGACAGGACAATCTCTGGATGGAATTGGGTAACTCGTCCAACAGTTGGTCCTCCCGACTTGTCTTCATCAGATGATCCTTCCGCCAAAGCTAAACAATATAGGGACATACGACTCATGACAGTCACATACAGTTCAAAACACTTTGTCAGCTGAATGTGACCCAACTTTTATGAAAAAATGTTTGGCTATTGGCTGAAAAGCATTGCAACAAATGCAACAAAACCAATAAGTGCTCATATGACTATTATATTCAATACATTTTTCAAGAATAATATAGGATTACCTCCAAATGATGATCGCCTTTTTTTAGCACTGCATCTCTGAATAGTTTTTATTCTCCATAAAAATGTTCCTTTAAAATAATTGCAAAAATAGGCACTATTAGTCACAACATACTTTGGGACAACTCAAAATAAAGACAATAACAATCAAGAGTGTGTAACCCACATAGCCATTCTTGGAAAATGGGTCTCTGAGGTTGGGGAACAAGTTCACAATTCCTTGTGCATACATTTCCTTCACCTGTCTTGACGGAGAAGTACTTAAAAAAAAAAATCACATTTAAGTTTATTCGTCATACACACGTTTTATAAGATGAAGTGAAATGTTTATTATTTACTTTAGATTACTCTGAAACCTAAATATGAACACATGTCCCAATCAAAACCAATAAACAGCTTACCCATTCTTCTCCGGCATCTCAGCTGACAGTATATTCACCACCAATTTTCTTCTGCTCTGTTCTGTCAAGGACTTAGTTTGGTTGTATTCATTTATTATATATTTCTCCACCTGATTTCTTGGTAAGAATGGATTTCAACAGCTGAAATAAAAATATCAAACCAAAATATAAAACAGTTTAAGAAATCTATATTTAGTACAATACAATGTTAAAATCTGGACAGAACTTAAACATAGCCTTCATACGATGCAATTTACGATCATTGTTTGAACCATTTGAATCCTTGTTCAATAGAAAGTATTAGTGCCTGTATGAAGTCTTACTTGCATAGCTTCAGAGTCCAGCCTCTGACTCTTTCTGGTAGGCGTGTCTTCAAGGATGATTGTGTCTGAGTCCGATGAACAAACGGATGATTGTGACTTTGGAGAGGTTACCATGGAGACAGATTCTAACCACCATTGCAAAAGGAGAAATAAGACATGTTGGACACAATTTGCTCATAAAACCACACCTAATCTAATGGAGAATATTGGTTTACTTTAAAAAAAAAAGCTACTTAGCTTGATTATAAATAAAGATTTACCTCTTCTCAATATTGGAATAAAAAGTTTAATATAGCTTACAAATTTAAAGCGGTAACAAACCTGTTTTGTATTTGATGGTTAGTACCACAGAGGCTGGATCCTTCACAATTTCTTCAAAAACATCATCATCTATCTCAGTCCCTGAACTGTCAACAACTTTGACACCTTCATTTACAGCTGGGACAGCGAATTAGGCAATGCTAGGAAACAGAAAAAAAGCAGAAATTGACAGGTCATTTGATATATTTTTTAAATGAGTTTCAAATCAGTTATTTTGAAGCGAAACATACAGCCAAAGTTTAAAGGCCCAGTCAAAACAAATACTGTATACACAAATATAAGAAAAATGATCATTAGAAAAACCTAATGACTTGATACTCCTATATATAATTTCAAATAGGGCTACCAAAAAAAAGGGCCAACAAATGTGAAATTGCACACTCAATTAAAAAAACACATTAAATTAAACATGATTTATGATACCTGTAATCTTATCTGCATATCTTCACGCTGGTAAGCTAACAGGTGATTATTTAGTAACCTTGCCATTAACAATGTAGAAGCAAAAATATTTACACACACACCTCATGATTTTGTGCTCTGGCCACCCACGCTCAATAGTGCCAAGACCAGGGTTACTCACTATTTTTTTCGCCACATCTCCAGAGCATAACTGTGTACAATTTACATATTAAATATTCTATTTCATATAATGTTTGAAATTGTCCCACATCCCTCACAAAAACGAAGTCTGAGGTGGCTAACATTTAAGCTAGCATTCACTGGGTGACATTAGCCCTCTTAGAATACCATATTTTTTAGATACAAAACCGTACACAAATAGCTTCATTACATATTGAGCAACAATATAAAGTAAATTCTGACATGATGCTACAAATTACAAATAATTGATTTAGTAAGAGAGGAGAAGCAACTTACCACAGTCCTTAAACATTCAGAAAATGGCTTCCAGAACATTCTTCAGGGTGTGGACACGAGGAGGGGCTGGAGGGCGGGGCTAATCAGTGTACCTCTAACACTGTCTCGTTCAACGTTGGAAATCAACACCAACACTGGGGGACGTTTTACTCCAGCTGTTGTTGTAATAACTCTGATAGATATAATGCATGTTAACACTGCATATTTAACACTGGGGATTTTACTGTGTATATAGGGAATAAGCGGTAGGAAATGGATGGATGGATGGATATATATATATATATATATATATATATATATATATATATATATATATATATATGTATGTATGTATGTATGTATGTAAGTATATATATGTATATATATATATATGTATATATATATATATATATGTATATATATGTATATATATATATATATATATATATATATGTATATATATATATATATATATATATATATGTATGTATGTATGTGTATATATATATATATATATATATATGTATATATATATATATATATATATATATATATATATATCAATCAATCAATCAATGTTTACTTATATAGCCCTAAATCACTAGTGTCTCAAAGGGCTGCACAAACCACTACAACATCCTCGGTAGCCCCACATAAGGGCAATGAAAACTCACACCCAGTGGGACGTCGGTGACAATGATGACTATGAGAACCTTAGAGAGGAGGAAAGCAATGGATGTTGAGCGGGTCTAACATGATACTGTGAAAGTTCAATCCATAATGGATCCAACACAGTCGCGAGAGTCCAGTCCAAAGCGGATCCAACACAGCAGCGAGAGTCCCGTTCACAGCGGAGCCAGCAGGAAACCATCCCAAGCGGAGGCAGATCAGCAGCGCAGAGATGTCCCCAGCCGATACACAGGCAAGCAGTACATGGCCACCGGATCGGACCGGACCCCCTCCACAAGGGAGAGTGGGACATAGGAGAAAAAGAAAAGAAACGGCAGATCAACTGGTCGAAAAAGGGAGTCTATTTAAAGCAGGGGTGCCCATTACGTCGATCGCGAGCTACCAGTCGACCGTGGGGGGTGTGTCAGTCGATCTCCAGCCAGGCTTTTAAAAAAAAATAGACCTAAAAATTAGTGATCATCAATCTTCACCAAGACGTCACTTAAATGACATTCACGGTACCGGAGGGTCTTGTGAGATGACGCTGGCTGCTGCAAGATCATTATCATGAAAATATGACCGAGAGGAAGGCGAGAAACACTTTTTATTTTAGCAGACTCTCGCGCCGTACCTTCCGTCAAAACTCTAAAGGCCGACTGCACATTTCCTATCTTCACAATAAAAGCCCTGCTTCATGCTGCCTGCGCTAACTAAATACAGAGTCTCGGAAAACTGGCGTGCACAAGCGATCCCTCAGAAAGCTGGCGTGCACATCACTTGTGCACGCCAGCTTTCCGAGACTCTTATTTTGTTAGCGCAGGCAGCATGAAGCAGGGCTTTTATTGTGAAGATAGGAAATGTGCAGTCGGCCTTTAGAGTTTTGACGGAAGGGACGGCGCAAAAGTCTGTTGAAATAAAAAGTGTTTCTCGCCTTCCTCTCTGTCATTTTTTCATAATAATGAACTGGCAGCAGCCAGCGTCATCTCACAAGACCCTCGGGTGCCGTGAATGTCAATCAAGCAAGCTACGGAATTTGTTGAGAAATGTTGTTGTAAAACTGTTCGACAATTTGCTTACAAATTGGTGACCCTCACCCCAGCCTTGTTTGTGAATTACTTAGCATTTCATGGAAGCTGCTTTTATACCCAATCATGGCACCCACCTGTTCCCAATTAGCCTGCACACCTGTAGGATGTTCCAAATAAGTGTTTGATGAGCATTCCTCAACTTTATCAGTATTTATTGCCACCTTTCCCAACTTTTTTGTCACATGTTACTGGCATCAAATTCTAAAGTTAATGATTATTTGCAAAAAAAAAAATCTTTTTTATCAGTTTGAACATCAAATATGTTGTCTTTGTAGCATATCCAACTAAATATGGGTTGAAATGATTTGCAAATCATTGTATTCTGTTTATATTTACATCCAACACAATTCCCCAACTCATTTGGAAACGGGGTTTGTATATATATGAACACACACATATATATGTATGTATATATATATATACATATACATATATATATATATATATATATATATATGAACACACACACACACACATATATGTCTTG
>NC_084611.1:46182817-46265317 GCF_033978795.1 Nerophis ophidion | reverse complement strand
AGGTGTGACTTAGTAGGATATGTACAGCCAGCAGAAAACATAGTGAGTTCAGATATCATAAGAACAAGTATATACATTAGAAATACATTTGATCCAGTCGGGTTTCAAAGTCCTCCACAGCACAAAGTCAGTGCTTCTAAAAGTAACTAACGATATCAAAATATGCCTCATTTGTTGTGATGTTTCTTGAACTATTTGGAAAAAAAGACATAAAAATAACTAAAAACTTGTTGAAAAATAAACAACTGATTCAATTATAAATATTTCTACAAATAGAACTAATCATCAACTTAAAGTGCCCTCTTTGGGGATTGTAATAGAGATCCATCTGGATTCATCAACTTCATTCTAAACATTTCTTCCCAAAAAAAGAAATCTTTAACATCAATATTTATTGAACATGTACACAAAAAATCTAGCTGTCAACACTGAATATTGCATTGTTGCATTTCTTTTCACAATTTATGAACTTACATTCATATTTTGTTGAAGTATTATTCAATAAATATATTTATAAAGGGTTTCTGAATTGTTGCTGTTTTTAGAATGTTTATAAAAAATCTCACGTACCCCCTGGCATACTTTCAAGTACCCCCAGGGGTACGCGTACCCCCATTTGAGAACCACTGCACTAAAACAACACCTCCAGGCAACTTCAACCCTAGACTAACACCCCCCCATCCCACCTCCCAGGACTGTAAATAATCAAATATAAATTATCACATGTATATACTTGTTGTTACGCTTTCTGAGCTCACAATGTCCACTGCTGGCTGTACATATCCTACCAAGTCACACCTACACTGTTTTAATGTCCATTTCTCACATGATATCATTGTTGATGACTGAAGTATGCATATATCAACCTTACCTGTGTTGTTATCTTTTAAGCTGCCTATTGTGTAGCACTTTAGCTCCCCCTGTGCTGAAGTTTAAATGTGCTTTATAAAGTTGATTGGTCATGTGTCCTTTCCAAATGTGGACGGAGTTTTGGTCACCTCACAATTTGGAGTGTCCCAATACTTTTATTTACCCATGCAGCTCTGTGCCCTCAGCGCCAGATGGATGCTTCCGGAAACTTCTACAACTACAGGACATCTCTGCGCGGCGCCACCCAGAGGTCACGGAGCGCCAGCAGCAGCAGGGAAAAGGTGAGGCCTGGAAGGTCATATTACCACAGCACTTTGTCCAGACCTGCACTAAGCTGTTATCATCCTGGGAACTTTTTATTGCTTTCATTCTACAATTAATATCATCTCCTCGGAAGGAGTCACAAAATAAAAGCATGTTTAAAGTCCTCATTATATATATATATATATACATATATATATATATATATATATATATATATATATATATATACAAATGAATTAAACAATAAATGAGGTCGTTAATATCATCTCGTAAAATAAAAGCATGTCAAAAGTCCTCATTATGGGAAAAAACAGTAGTACAGTATATACAATGTATATTAATGAATACAATTATAAAATATACTGTATAAACACATGTGTAAAAGAATGAATAAAAAAGCAATAAATGTCATTGTTAAAAAAAAATAAAACCGTAGCAAAATATATTTTTATATATAATTTAAAAAAAGATAATTAAAAATGATGAATGACACAAATTGTACAATCAAAAATTTGAAAGTATTTCACCACTGGAAATAAATCAACAATATGTATGCATTAAAAATGCATGATTTACAAAAATACTTCAAAATAATCTGTAATCTATAAATAGTAAGACTATGTGTTACGTCTTCGAGGGCGCATGGCTTCGATTGTTGTGTTCCTCAGCAACGCAGGAAGCAAGCAGAAGTAGCGTGGAGGTAAGATTAAGTATTTTTAATATAATTAAAGCAGCATCAACAAAATACAAACTGAGGACGCTAACAAGCGTGGAGCAAAACCAAAATGTCACCAAAGTGAAAACACGAGGAATGCTAGTCTATACAAACTTACTATTGCAAGGAGAAGAAACAGGAGAACGTAAATGTTGCCTTCAGCAAACATTGACTCAGCAACTATTGCTGGGTGACAGCACACTATAAAGAGAGGTGATGAACCAAAACACCTGGTGGGAACACTAATTGCAAAACTAAAACAGGTGAGGCGAATTAGTGCCCATGGAAACCGACAGTAAACAGGGAAAGAGGGTGCACCCAGGAAAGAGAATAACACAGAAAAACTACCAAACATAAATCATGCCATCACCGGGGTAACGGGTCATGACACTATGTTCAGTATTAATGATACAATTTCCCTTGTGGATCAATAACATTTGTCTCGTCTGATATTTCAACTCATGAAAAAGTGCATCAATCCAATAAAAAACAAATGAATCAAATATTTATACAACAAACACAAATATATATGTAAACACAAGTAGTCTTGTGATGTATATGTATGTATATATATATATATATATATATATATATATATATATATATATATATATATATATATATATATATAAACGTTGTGTTTCCCTCAGATGGTGGTGGTGCCCTTCTTCAGCCTGCTGGTGAAAGACATCTACTTCCTCCAGCAGGCGTGTGCCAGCCGCCTGCACAACTCACACCTCAACTTCCAGGTCAGAATCAGAATAGTTTTAATTGCCATTGTTTGAGAAGTGGTTCACAAAGTAGGAATTTGACTTGGTGCAACATAAAAGACAAATACCACAGAATAGGTAATAAGATGATCCTGTTCTTGTTCATGGGTCTGAAGGTGGGAGATGTGGGTCTGGATGGACCTGAGGGGAGTTTGATTCTACTTTTATTGTGAAGGCTTAATCTTGTTTCCTGCTGACATGTGCAGAAGTTGTGGGAGATGGTACTCTTATTGTGAAGGCTGAATCTTGTTTCCTGCTGACATGTGCAAAAGTTGTGGGAGATGGTGCTCTTATTGTGAAGGCTGAATCTTGTTTCCTGCTGACGTGTACAGAAGTTGTGGGAGATGGTACTTTTATTGTGAAGGCTGAATTTTGTTTCCTGCTGACATGTGCAGCGGTTGTGGGAGATGGTACTTTTATTGTGAAGGCTGTATCTTGTGACCTGCTGACGTGTGCAGAAGTTGTAGGGGATGGTACTTTTGCTGTGATGGCTAAATCTTGTTTCCTGCTGACATGTACAGAAGTTGTTGGAGATGGTACTCTTATTGTGAAGGCTGAATCTTTTTTCCTGCTGACGTGTACAGAAGTTGTGGGAGATTGTACTTTTATTGTGAAGGCTGAATCTTGTTTCCTGCTGACATGTGCAGAAGTTGTGGGAGATGGTACTTTTATTATGAAGGCTAAATCTTGTTTCCTGCTGACATGTGCAGAAGTTTTGGGAGATGGCACTATTATGGTGAAGGCTGAATCTTGTTTCCTGCTGACATGTGCAGACGTTTTGGGAGATGGTACTTTTAATGTGAAGGCTGAAGCTTGTTTCCTGCTGACATGTGCAAAAGTTTTGGGAGATGGCACTATTATTGTGCAGGCTGAATCTTGTGTCCTGCTGACGTGTGCAGAAGTTGTGGGAGATGGTACTTTTATTGTGAAGGCTAAATCTTGTTTCCTGCTGACATATGCAGAAGTTGTTGGAGATGGTACTCTTATCGTGAAGGCTGAATATTGTTTCCTGCTGACATGTGCAGAAGTTTTGGGAGATGGTAGTTTTAATGTGAAGGCTGAATATTGTTTCCTGCTGACGTTTGCAGAAGTTTTGGGAGATGGCACTATTATTGTGAAGGCTGAATCTTGTTTCCTGCTGACATATGCAGAAGTTGTGGGAGATGGTACTTTTATTGTGAAGGCTAAATCTTGTTTCCTGCTGACATGTGCAGAAGTTGTGGAAGATGGTACTCTTATTGTGAAGGCTTAATCTTGTTTCCTGCTGACATGGGCAGAAGTTGTGGGAGATGGTAATTTTATTATGAAGGCTAAATCTTTTTTCCTGCTGACATGTGCAGAAGTTGTGGGAGATTGTACTTTTATCGTGAAGGTTGAATCTTGTTTCCTGCTGACATGTGCAGAAGTTGTGGGAGATGGTACTTTTATTATGAAGGCTAAATCTTGTTTCCTGCTGACATGTGCAGAAGTTTTGGGAGATGGCACTATTATTGTGAAGGCTGAATCTTGTTTCCTGCTGACATGTGCAGAAGTTGTGGGAGATGGTACTTTTATTGTGAAGGCTTAATCTGGTTTCCTGCTGACATGTGCAGAAATTTTGGGAGATGGTACTTTTAATGTGAAGGCTGAATATTGTTTCCTGCTGACGTGTGCAGAAGTTTTGGGAGATGGTACTTTTATTGTGAAGGCTGAATCTTGTTTCCTGCTGACATGTGCAGAAGTTTTGGGAGATGGTACTTTTAATGTGAAGGCTGAATATTGTTTCCTGCTGACGTGTGCAGAAGTTGTGGGAGATGGTACTTTTATTGTGAAGGCTAAATCTGGTTTCCTGCTGACATGTGCAGATGTTTTGGGGGATTGTACTTTTATTGTGAAGGCTGAATCTTGTTTCCTGCTGACATGTGCAGAAGTTTTGGGAGATGGCACTATTATTGTGAAGGCTGAATCTTGTTTCCTGCTGACATGTGCAGAAGTTTTGGGAGATGGTACTTTTAATGTGAAGGCTGAATATTGTTTCTTGCTGACGTGTGCAGAAGTTTTCGGAGATGGTGCTTTTATTGTGAAGGCTGAATCTTGTTTCCTGCTGACATGTGCAGCGGTTGTGGGAGATGGTACTTTTATTGTGAAGGCTGAATCTTGTTTCCTGCTGACATGTGCAGAAGTTGTGCGAGATGGTATTTTTATTGTGAAGGCTGAATCTTGTTTCCTGCGGACATGTGCAGAAGTTGTGGGAGATGGTACTTCTATTGTGAAGGCTGAAGCTTTTTTCCTGCTGACATGTGCAAAAGTTTTGGGAGATGGTACTTTTATTGTGAAGGCTGAATCTTGTGTCCTGCTGACGTGTGCAGAAGTTGTGGGGGATGGTACTTTTACTGTGAAGGCTAAATCTGGTTTCCTGCTGACATATGCAGAAGTTGTTGGAGATGGTACTTTTACTGTGAAGGCTAAATCTGGTTTCCTGCTGACATGTGCAGAAGTTGTGGGAGATGGTACTTTTATTGTGAAGGCTAAATCTGGTTTCCTGCTGACATGTGCAGAAGTTTTGGGAGATGGTACTTTTAATGTGAAGGCTGAATATTGTTTCCTGCTGACGTGTGCAGAAGTTTTGGGAGATGGTACTTTTATTGTGAAGGCTGAATCTTGTTTCCGGCTGACATGTGCAGAAGTTTTGGGAGATGGTACTTTTAATGTGAAGGCTGAATATTGTTTCCTGCTGACGTGTGCAGAAGTTGTGGGAGATGGTACTTTTATTGTGAAGGCTAAATCTGGTTTCCTGCTGACATGTGCAGAAGTTTTGGGAGATTGTACTTTTATTGTGAAGGCTGAATCTTGTTTCCTGCTGACATGTGCAGAAGTTTTGGGAGATGGCACTATTATTGTGAAGGCTGAATCTTGTTTCCTGCTGACATGTGCAGAAGTTTTGGGAGATGGTACTTTTAATGTGAAGGCTGAATATTGTTTCCTGCTGACGTGTGCAGAAGTTTTCGGAGATGGTGCTTTTATTGTGAAGGCTGAATCTTGTTTCCTGCTGACATGTGCAGCGGTTGTGGGAGATGGTACTTTTATTGTGAAGTCTGAATCTTGTTTCCTGCTGACATGTGCAGAAGTTGTGCGAGATGGTATTTTTATTGTGAAGGCTGAATCTTGTTTCCTGCGGACATGTGCAGAAGTTGTGGGAGATGGTACTTCTATTGTGAAGGCTGAAGCTTTTTTCCTGCTGACGTGCAAAAGTTTTGGGAGATGGTACTTTTATTGTGAAGGCTGAATCTTGTGTCCTGCTGACGTGTGCAGAAGTTGTGGGGGATGGTACTCTTATTGTGAAGGCTAAATCTGGTTTCCTGCTGACATATGCAGAAGTTGTTGGAGATGGTACTCTTATTGTGAAGGCTGAATCTTGTTTCCTGCTGACATGTGCAGAAGTATTGGGAGATGGTACTTTTAATGTGAAGGCTGACTATTGTTTCCTGCTGACGTGTGCAGAAGTTTCAGGGAGATGGTACTTTTATTGGGAAGGCTGAATCTTGTGTTCTACTGACATGTGCAGAAGTTGTGGGAGATGGTACTTTTATTGTGAAGGCTGAATATTGTTTCCTGCTGACATGTGCAGAAGTTGTGGGAGATGGTACTTTTATTGTGAAGGCTGAATCTTGTGTCCTGCTGACAAGTGCAGAAGTTGTTGGAGATGGTACTCTTATTGTGAAGGCTGAATCTTGTTTCCTGCTTACATGTGCAGAAGTTGTGGGAGATTGTACTTTTATTGTGAAGGCTGAATCTTGTTTCCTGCTGACATGTGCAGAAGTTGTGGGAGTAGGTACTTTTATTATGAAGCCTAAATCTTGTTTCCTGCTGACATGTGCAGAAGTTTTGGGAGATGGTACTTTTATTGTGAAGGCAGAATCTTGTTTCCTGCTGACATGTGCAGAAGTTGTGGGAGATGGTACTTTTATTGTGAAGGCTAAATCTTGTTTCCTGATGTTATGTGCAGAAGTTCTGGGAGATGGTTATTTCAATGTGAAGGCTGAATAATGTTTCCTGCTGACGTGTGCAGAAGTTTTGGGAGATGGTGCTTTTATTGTGAAGGCTGAATCTTGTTTCCTGCTGACATGTGCAGCGGTTGTGGGAGATGGTACTTTTATTGTGAAGGCTGAATCTTGTTTCCTGCTGACATGTGCAGAAGTTGTGGGCGATGGTATTTTTATTGTGAAGGCTGAATCTTGTTTCCTGCTGACGTGTACAGAAGTTGTGGGAGATTGTACTTTTATTGTGAAGGCTGAATCTTGTTTCCTGCTGACATGTGCAGAAGTTGTGGGAGATGGTACTTTTATTATGAAGGCTAAATCTTGTTTCCTGCTGACATGTGCAGAAGTTTTGGGAGATGGTACTTTTAATGTGAAGGCTGAATATTGTTTCCTGCTGACGTGTGCAGAAGTTTTGGGAGATGGTACTTCTATTGTGAAGGCTGAAGCTTGTTTCCTGCTGACTTGTGCAAAAGTTTTGGGAGATGGCACTATTATTGTGAAGGCTGAATCTTGTGTCCTGCTGACGTGTGCAGAAGTTTTGGGAGATGGTACTTTTATTGTGAAGGCTAAATCTTGTTTCCTGCTGACATATGCAGAAGTTGTTGGAGATGGTACTCTTATCGTGAAGGCTGAATCTTGTGTCCTGCTGACAAGTGCAGAAGTTGTTGGAGATGGTACTCTTATTGTGAAGGCTGAATCTTGTTTCCTGCTGACGTGTGCAGAAGTTTTGGGAGATGGTACTTTTATTGTGAAGGCTGAATCTTGTTTCCTGCTGACATGTGCAGAAGTTGTGGGAGATGGTACTTTTATTGTGAAGGCTGAATCTTGTGTCCTGCTGACAAGTGCAGAAGTTGTTGGAGATGGTACTCTTATTGTGAAGGCTGAATCTTGTTTCCTGCTGACATGTGCAGAAGTTGTGGGAGATGGTACTTTTATTATGAAGGCTAAATCTTGTCGCCTGCTGACATGTGCAGAAGTTTTGGGAGATGGCACTATTATTGTGAAGGCTGAATCATGTTTCCTGCTGACATGTGCAGAAGTTGTGGGAGATGGTACTTTTATTGTGAAGGCTGAATCTTGTTTCCTGCTGACATGTGCAGAAGTTGTGGGAGATGGTACTTTTATTGTGAAGGCGGAATCTTGTGTCCTGCTGACAAGTGCAGAAGTTGTTGGAGATGGTACTCTTATTGTGAAGGCTGAATCTTGTTTCCTGCTTACATGTGCAGAAGTTGTGGGAGATTGTACTTTTATTGTGAAGGCTTAATCTTGTTTCCTGCTGACGTGTGCAGAAGTTTTGGGAGATGGCACTATTATTGTGAAGGCTGAATCTTGTTTCCTGCTGACATGTGCAGAAGTTGTGGGAGATTGTACTTCTATTGTGAAGGCTGAAGCTTGTTTCCTGCTGACATGTGCAAAAGTTTTGGGAGATGGTGCTTTTATTGTGAAGGCTGAATCTTGTGTCCTGCTGACGTGTGCAGAAGTTGTGGGAGATGGTACTTTTATTGTAAAGGCTAAATCTTGTTTCCTGCTGACAAGTGCAGAAGTTGTTGGAGATGGTACTCTTATTGTGAAGGCTGAATCTTGTTTCCTGCTGACATGTGCAGAAGTTTTGGGAGATGGTACTTTTAATGTGAAGGCTGAATATTGTTTCCTGCTGACGTGTGCAGAAGTTTTGGGAGATGGTACTTTTATTGTGAAGGCTGAATCTTGTGTCCTGCTGACATGTGCAGAAGTTGTGGGAGATGGTACTTTTATTGTGAAGGCTGAATCTTGTTTCCTGCTGACATGTGCAGAAGTTGTGGGAGATGGTAATTTTATTTTGAAGGCTAAATCTTGTTTCCTGCTGACATGTGCAGAAGTTGTGGGAGATGGTACTTTTATTGTGAAGGCTTAATCTTGTTTCCTGCTGACATGTGCAGAAGTTGTGGGAGATGGTACTTTTATTATGAAGGCTAAATCTTGTTTCCTGCTGACATGTGCAGAAGTTTTGGGAGATGGTGCTTTTAATGTGAAGGTTAATCTTGTCGCCTGCTGACATGTGCAGAAGTTTTGGGAGATGGCACTATTATTGTGAAGGCTGAATCTTGTTTCCTGCTGACATGTGCAGAAGTTGTGGGAGATGGTACTTTTATTGTCAAGGCTAAATCTTGTTTCCTGCGGACATGTGCAGAAGTTGTGGGAGATGGTACTTTTATTGTGAAGGTTATATCTTGTTTCCTGCCGACATGTGCAGAAGTTGTGGGAGATTGTACTTTTATTGTGAAGGCTGAATCTTGTTTCCTGCTGACATGTGCAGAAGTTGTGGGAGATGGTACTTTTATTGTGAAGGCTAAATCTTGTTTCCTGCTGACGTGTGCAGAAGTTGTGGGAGATGGTAATTTTATTGTGAAGGCTAAATCTTTTTTCCTGCTGACATGTGCAGAAGTTGTGGGAGATGGTACTTTTATTGTGAAGGCTTAATCTTGTTTCCTGCTGACATGTGCAGAAGTTGTGGGAGATGGTACTTTTATTATGAAGGCTAAATCTTGTTTCCTGCTGACATGTGCAGAAGTTTTGGGAGATGGTACTTTTAATGTGAAGGCTGAATTTTGTTTCCTGCTGACGTGTGCAGAAGATTTGGGAGATGGTACTTCTATTGTGAAGGCTGAAGCTTGTTTCCTGCTGACTTGTGCAAAAGTTTTGGGAGATGGCACTATTATTGTGAAGGCTGAATCTTGTGTCCTGCTGACGTGTGCAGAAGTTGTGGGAGATGGTACTTTTATTGTGAAGGCTAAATCTTGTTTCCTGCTGACATATGCAGAAGTTGTTGGAGATGGTACTCTTATCGTGAAGGCTGAATCTTGTTTCCTGCTGACATGTGCAGAAGTTGTGGGAGATGGTACTTTTATTGTGAAGGCTAAATCTTGTCGCCTGCTGACATGTGCAGAAGTTGTGGGAGATGGTACTTTTATTGTGAAGGCTAAATCTTGTTTCCTGCTGACATGTGCAGAAGTTTTGGGAGATGGTACTTTTAATGTGAAGGCTGAATATTGTTTCCTGCTGACGTGTGCAGAAGTTTTGGGAAATGGTGCTTTTATTGTGAAGGCTGAATCTTGTTTCCTGCTGACATGTGCAGAAGTTGTGGGGGATGGTACTTTTATTGTGAAGGCTAAATCTTGTTTCCTGCGGACATGTGCAGAAGTTGTGGGAGATGGTACTTTTATTGTGAAGGCTAAATCTTGTTTCCTGCTGTCATGTGCAGAAGTTGTGGGAGATGGTACTTTTATTGTGAAGGCTAAATCTTGTTTCCTGCTGACATGTGCAGAAGTTTATGGGAGATGGTACTTTTATTGTGAAGGCTAAATCTTGTTTCCTGCTGACATGTGCAGAAGTTGTGGGAGATGGTAATTTTATTTTGAAGGCTAAATCTTTTTTCCTGCTGACATGTGCAGAAGTTGTGGGAAATGGTACTTTTATTGTGAAGGCTGAATCTGGTTTCCTGCTGACATGTGCAGAAGTTTTGGGAGATTGTACTTTTATTGTGAAGGCTGAATCTTGTTTCCTGCTGACATGTGCAGAAGTTTTGGGAGATGGCACTATTATTGTGAAGGCTGAATCTTGTTTCCTGCTGACATGTGCAGAAGTTTTGGGAGATGGTACTTTTAATGTGAAGGCTGAATATTGTTTCCTGCTGACGTGTGCAGAAGTTTTCGGAGATGGTGCTTTTATTGTGAAGGCTGAATCTTGTTTCCTTCTGACATGTGCAGCGGTTGTGGGAGATGGTACTTTTATTGTGAAGGCTGAATCTTGTTTCCTGCTGACGTGTGCAGAAGTTGTGCGAGATGGTATTTTTATTGTGAAGGCTGAATCTTGTTTCCTGCGGACATGTGCAGAAGTTGTGGGAGATGGTACTTCTATTGTGAAGGCTGAAGCTTTTTTCCTGCTGACATGTGCAAAAGTTTTGGGAGATGGTACTTTTATTGTGAAGGCTGAATCTTTTGTCCTGCTGACATATGCAGAAGTTGTTGGAGATGGTACTTTTACTGTGAAGGCTAAATCTGGTTTCCTGCTGACATGTGCAGAAGTTGTGGGAGATGGTACTTTTATTGTGAAGGCTAAATCTGGTTTCCTGCTGACATGTGCAGAAGTTTTGGGAGATGGTACTTTTAATCTGAAGGCTGAATATTGTTTCCTGCTGACGTGTGCAGACGTTTTGGGAGATGGTACTTTTATTGTGAAGGCTGAATCTTGTTTCCGGCTGACATGTGCAGAAGTTTTGGGAGATGGTACTTTTAATGTGAAGGCTGAATATTGTTTCCTGCTGACGTGTGCAGAAGTTGTGGGAGATGGTACTTTTATTGTGAAGGCGAAATCTGGTTTCCTGCTGACATGTGCAGAAGTTTTGGGAGATTGTACTTTTATTGTGAAGGCTGAATCTTGTTTCCTGCTGACATGTGCAGAAGTTTTGGGAGATGGCACTATTATTGTGAAGGCTGAATCTTGTTTCCTGCTGATATGTGCAGAAGTTTTGGGAGATGGTACTTTTAATGTGAAGGCTGAATATTGTTTCCTGCTGACGTGTGCAGAAGTTTTCGGAGATGGTGCTTTTATTGTGAAGGCTGAATCTTGTTTCCTGCTGACATGTGCAGAAGTTGTGCGAGATGGTATTTTTATTGTGAAGGCTGAATCTTGTTTCCTGCGGACATGTGCAGAAGTTGTGGGAGATGGTACTTCTATTGTGAAGGCTGAAGCTTTTTTCCTGCTGACATGTGCAAAAGTTTTGGGAGATGGTACTTTTATTGTGAAGGCTGAATCTTGTGTCCTGCTGACGTGTGCAGAAGTTGTGGGGGATGGTACTCTTATTGTGAAGGCTAAATCTGGTTTCCTGCTCACATATGCAGAAGTTGTTGGAGATGGTACTCTTATTGTGAAGGCTGAATATTGTTTCCTGCTGACATGTGCAGAAGTATTGGGAGATGGTACTTTTAATGTGAAGGCTGACTATTGTTTCCTGCTGACGTGTGCAGAAGTTTTGGGAGATGGTACTTTTATTGGGAAGGCTGAATCTTGTGTTCTGCTGACATGTGCAGAAGTTGTGGGAGATGGTACTTTTATTGTGAAGGCTGAATATTGTTTCCTGCTGACATGTGCAGAAGTTGTGGGAGATGGTACTTTTATTGTGAAGGCTGAATCTTGTGTCCTGCTGACAAGTGCAGAAGTTGTTGGAGATGGTACTCTTATTGTGAAGGCTGAATCTTGTTTCCTGCTTACATGTGCAGAAGTTGTGGGAGATTGTACTTTTATTGTGAAGGCTGAATCTTGTTTCCTGCTGACATGTGCAGAAGTTGTGGGAGTAGGTACTTTTATTATGAAGCCTAAATCTTGTTTCCTGCTGACATGTGCAGAAGTTTTGGGAGATGGTACTTTTAATGTGAAGGCTGAATATTGTTTCCTGCTGACGTGTGCAGAAGTTTTGGGAGATGACGCTTTTATTGTGAAGACTGAATCTTGTTTCCTGCTGACATGTGCAGAAGTTGTGGGAGATGGTACTTTTATTGTGAAGGCTAAATCTTGTTTTCTGCGGACATGTGCAGAAGTTGTGGGACATGGTACTTTTATTGTGAAGGTTATATCTTGTTTCCTGCTGACATGTGCAGAAGTTGTGGGAGGTGGTACTTTTATTGTGAAGGCTAAATCTTGTTTCCTGCTGACATGTGCAGAAGTTGTGGGAGATGGTGCTTTTATTGTGAAGGCTAAATCTTGTGTCCTGCTGACGTGTGCAGAAGTTGTGGGAGATGGTACTTCTATTGTGAAGGCTAAATCTTGTTTCCTGCTGACATATGCAGAAGTTGTTGGAGATGGTACTCTTATTGTGAAGGCTGAATATTGTTTCCTGCTGACATGTGCAGAAGTTTTGGGAGATGGTACTTTTATTGTGAAGGCTGAATCTTGTTTCCTGCTGAAATGTGCAGAAGTTTTGGTAGATGGTACTTTTAATGTGAAGGCTGAATATTGTTTCCTGCTGACGTGTGCAGAAGTTTTGGGAGATGGTACTTTTATTGTGAAGGCTGAATCTTGTTTCCTGCTGACATGTGCAGAAGTTGTGGGAGATGGTACTTTTATTGTGAAGGCTGAATCTTGTTTCCTGCTGACATGTGCAGAAGTTGTGGGAGATGGTACTTTTATTATGAAGGCTAAATCTTGTCGCCTGCTGACATGTGAAGAAGTTTTGGGAGATGGCACTATTATTGTGAAGGCTGAATCTTGTTTCCTGCTGACATGTGCAGAAGTTGTGGGAGATGGTACTTTTATTGTGAAGGCTAAATCTTGTTTCCTGCTGACATGTGCAGAAGTTTTGGGAGATGGTACTTTTAATGTGAAGGCTGAATATTGTTTCCTGCTGACGTGTGCAGAAGTTTTGGGAGATGACGCTTTTATTGTGAAGACTGAATCTTGTTTCCTGCTGACATGTGCAGAAGTTGTGGGAGATGGTACTTTTATTGTGAAGGCTAAATCTTGTTTTCTGCGGACATGTGCAGAAGTTGTGGGAGATGGTACTTTTATTGTGAAGGTTATATCTTGTTTCCTGCTGACGTGCAGACGTTGTGGGAGGTGGTACTTTTATTGTGAAGGCTAAATCTTGTTTCCTGCTGACATGTGCAGAAGTTGTGGGAGATGGTGCTTTTATTGTGAAGGCTAAATCTTGTTTCCTGCTGACATGTGTAGAAGTTGTGGGAGATGGTACTTTTATTGTGAAGGCTAAATCTTGTTTCCTGCTGACGTGCAGAAGTTGTGGGGGATGGTACTTTTATTGTGAAGGCTAAATCTTGTTTCCTGCTGACATGTGCAGAAGTTTATGGGAGATGGTACTTTTATTGTGAAGGCTAAATCTTGTTTCCTGCTGACATGTGCAGAAGTTGTGGGAGATGGTACTTTTAATGTGAAGGCTGAATATTGTTTCCTGCTGACGTGTGCAGAAGTTTTGGGAAATGGTGCTTTTATTGTGAAGGCTGAATCTTGTTTCCTGCTGACATGTGCAGAAGTTGTGGGGGATGGTACTTTTATTGTGAAGGCTAAATCTTGTTTCCTGCGGACATGTGCAGAAGTTGTGGGAGATGGTACTTTTATTGTGAAGGCTAAATCTTGTTTCCTGCTGTCATGTGCAGAAGTTGTGGGAGATGGTACTTTTATTGTGAAGGCTAAATCTTGTTTCCTGCTGACATGTGCAGAAGTTTATGGGAGATGGTACTTTTATTGTGAAGGCTAAATCTTGTTTCCTGCTGACATGTGCAGAAGTTGTGGGAGATGGTAATTTTATTTTGAAGGCTAAATCTTTTTTCCTGCTGACATGTGCAGAAGTTGTGGGAAATGGTACTTTTATTGTGAAGGCTGAATCTGGTTTCCTGCTGACATGTGCAGAAGTTTTGGGAGATTGTACTTTTATTGTGAAGGCTGAATCTTGTTTCCTGCTGACATGTGCAGAAGTTTTGGGAGATGGCACTATTATTGTGAAGGCTGAATCTTGTTTCCTGCTGACATGTGCAGAAGTTTTGGGAGATGGTACTTTTAATGTGAAGGCTGAATATTGTTTCCTGCTGACGTGTGCAGAAGTTTTCGGAGATGGTGCTTTTATTGTGAAGGCTGAATCTTGTTTCCTTCTGACATGTGCAGCGGTTGTGGGAGATGGTACTTTTATTGTGAAGGCTGAATCTTGTTTCCTGCTGACGTGTGCAGAAGTTGTGCGAGATGGTATTTTTATTGTGAAGGCTGAATCTTGTTTCCTGCGGACATGTGCAGAAGTTGTGGGAGATGGTACTTCTATTGTGAAGGCTGAAGCTTTTTTCCTGCTGACATGTGCAAAAGTTTTGGGAGATGGTACTTTTATTGTGAAGGCTGAATCTTTTGTCCTGCTGACATATGCAGAAGTTGTTGGAGATGGTACTTTTACTGTGAAGGCTAAATCTGGTTTCCTGCTGACATGTGCAGAAGTTGTGGGAGATGGTACTTTTATTGTGAAGGCTAAATCTGGTTTCCTGCTGACATGTGCAGAAGTTTTGGGAGATGGTACTTTTAATCTGAAGGCTGAATATTGTTTCCTGCTGACGTGTGCAGACGTTTTGGGAGATGGTACTTTTATTGTGAAGGCTGAATATTGTTTCCTGCTGACGTGTGCAGAAGTTGTGGGAGATGGTACTTTTATTGTGAAGGCGAAATCTGGTTTCCTGCTGACATGTGCAGAAGTTTTGGGAGATTGTACTTTTATTGTGAAGGCTGAATCTTGTTTCCTGCTGACATGTGCAGAAGTTTTGGGAGATGGCACTATTATTGTGAAGGCTGAATCTTGTTTCCTGCTGATATGTGCAGAAGTTTTGGGAGATGGTACTTTTAATGTGAAGGCTGAATATTGTTTCCTGCTGACGTGTGCAGAAGTTTTCGGAGATGGTGCTTTTATTGTGAAGGCTGAATCTTGTTTCCTGCTGACATGTGCAGAAGTTGTGCGAGATGGTATTTTTATTGTGAAGGCTGAATCTTGTTTCCTGCGGACATGTGCAGAAGTTGTGGGAGATGGTACTTCTATTGTGAAGGCTGAAGCTTTTTTCCTGCTGACATGTGCAAAAGTTTTGGGAGATGGTACTTTTATTGTGAAGGCTGAATCTTGTGTCCTGCTGACGTGTGCAGAAGTTGTGGGGGATGGTACTCTTATTGTGAAGGCTAAATCTGGTTTCCTGCTGACATATGCAGAAGTTGTTGGAGATGGTACTCTTATTGTGAAGGCTGAATATTGTTTCCTGCTGACATGTGCAGAAGTATTGGGAGATGGTACTTTTAATGTGAAGGCTGACTATTGTTTCCTGCTGACGTGTGCAGAAGTTTTGGGAGATGGTACTTTTATTGGGAAGGCTGAATCTTGTGTTCTGCTGACATGTGCAGAAGTTGTGGGAGATGGTACTTTTATTGTGAAGGCTGAATATTGTTTCCTGCTGACATGTGCAGAAGTTGTGGGAGATGGTACTTTTATTGTGAAGGCTGAATCTTGTGTCCTGCTGACAAGTGCAGAAGTTGTTGGAGATGGTACTCTTATTGTGAAGGCTGAATCTTGTTTCCTGCTTACATGTGCAGAAGTTGTGGGAGATTGTACTTTTATTGTGAAGGCTGAATCTTGTTTCCTGCTGACATGTGCAGAAGTTGTGGGAGTAGGTACTTTTATTATGAAGCCTAAATCTTGTTTCCTGCTGACATGTGCAGAAGTTTTGGGAGATGGTACTTTTAATGTGAAGGCTGAATATTGTTTCCTGCTGACGTGTGCAGAAGTTTTGGGAGATGACGCTTTTATTGTGAAGACTGAATCTTGTTTCCTGCTGACATGTGCAGAAGTTGTGGGAGATGGTACTTTTATTGTGAAGGCTAAATCTTGTTTTCTGCGGACATGTGCAGAAGTTGTGGGACATGGTACTTTTATTGTGAAGGTTATATCTTGTTTCCTGCTGACATGTGCAGAAGTTGTGGGAGGTGGTACTTTTATTGTGAAGGCTAAATCTTGTTTCCTGCTGACATGTGCAGAAGTTGTGGGAGATGGTGCTTTTATTGTGAAGGCTAAATCTTGTGTCCTGCTGACGTGTGCAGAAGTTGTGGGAGATGGTACTTCTATTGTGAAGGCTAAATCTTGTTTCCTGCTGACATATGCAGAAGTTGTTGGAGATGGTACTCTTATTGTGAAGGCTGAATATTGTTTCCTGCTGACATGTGCAGAAGTTTTGGGAGATGGTACTTTTATTGTGAAGGCTGAATCTTGTTTCCTGCTGAAATGTGCAGAAGTTTTGGTAGATGGTACTTTTAATGTGAAGGCTGAATATTGTTTCCTGCTGACGTGTGCAGAAGTTTTGGGAGATGGTACTTTTATTGTGAAGGCTGAATCTTGTTTCCTGCTGACATGTGCAGAAGTTGTGGGAGATGGTACTTTTATTGTGAAGGCTGAATCTTGTTTCCTGCTGACATGTGCAGAAGTTGTGGGAGATGGTACTTTTATTATGAAGGCTAAATCTTGTCGCCTGCTGACATGTGCAGAAGTTTTGGGAGATGGCACTATTATTGTGAAGGCTGAATCTTGTTTCCTGCTGACATGTGCAGAAGTTGTGGGAGATGGTACTTTTATTGTGAAGGCTAAATCTTGTTTCCTGCTGACATGTGCAGAAGTTTTGGGAGATGGTACTTTTAATGTGAAGGCTGAATATTGTTTCCTGCTGACGTGTGCAGAAGTTTTGGGAGATGACGCTTTTATTGTGAAGACTGAATCTTGTTTCCTGCTGACATGTGCAGAAGTTGTGGGAGATGGTACTTTTATTGTGAAGGCTAAATCTTGTTTTCTGCGGACATGTGCAGAAGTTGTGGGAGATGGTACTTTTATTGTGAAGGTTATATCTTGTTTCCTGCTGACGTGCAGACGTTGTGGGAGGTGGTACTTTTATTGTGAAGGCTAAATCTTGTTTCCTGCTGACATGTGCAGAAGTTGTGGGAGATGGTGCTTTTATTGTGAAGGCTAAATCTTGTTTCCTGCTGACATGTGTAGAAGTTGTGGGAGATGGTACTTTTATTGTGAAGGCTAAATCTTGTTTCCTGCTGACGTGCAGAAGTTGTGGGGGATGGTACTTTTATTGTGAAGGCTAAATCTTGTTTCCTGCTGACATGTGCAGAAGTTTATGGGAGATGGTACTTTTATTGTGAAGGCTAAATCTTGTTTCCTGCTGACATGTGCAGAAGTTGTGGGAGATGGCCAAACATGTCAGTGAGTTCATCAGCTGGAAGAATGTGGAGTGTCCCTTTGATAAGGACCGCAGGATTCTCACACACCTGCTGACCTCACCTGTCTGCTCTGAAGATGGTCAGCGCACGCACGCACACACACACACACACACACACACACACACACACAATGTATTTTTTATTTTTGTGGCAATAAATAAAAGTGGTTTGATTGTGAGTGTGAATGTTGTCTGTCTATCTGTGTTGGGCCTGCGATGAGGTGGCGACTTGTCCAGGGTGTACCCCGCCTTCCGCCCGATTGTAACTGAGATAGGCGCCAGCGCCCCCCGCGACCTCAAAAAGGGAATAAGCGGTAGAAAATGGATGGATGGATATTTCATCTGAAATAATCCACTCATATTTTATCTGAAATAATCTATTCATATCTGATTCTGCTAATAGAAATGATCAGGCACACTTTTGGGACACTTTATTTTGAATTAATTTGCAAGGGAAAAGAAACAATACAGGCAATTATGTTTTAAATAAAATACATACAACATTGAAACCCAGAACTAAGCCCCTGTTTGTCATGTGCAGCGTTGTATTTGGCGTCGTACGAGAGTGAGGGTCCTGACAACAACATGGAGAAGGACAGGTGGAAATCCATCAGGTGAGCCTGACTCCGCCCACTTGACCACACCTCCTTGCACGGTGCTTATCAATACAAAAACACAGATATATATATATATATATATACAGTGGGGCAAAAAAGTATTTAGTCAGCCACCGATTGTGCAAGTTCTCCCACTTAAAATGGTGACAGAGGTCTGTAATTTTCATCATAGGTACACTTCAACTGTGAGAGATAGCATCAGAAAAAAAAATCCAGGAATTCACATTGGAGGAATTTTAAATAATTTATTTGTAAATTATGGTGGAAAATAAGTATTTGGTCAATAACAAAAATTCAACTCAATACTTTATATTATAACCTTTGTTGGCAATAACAGAGGTCAAACTATTACTATAGGTCTTTACCAAGTTTGCACACACAGTAGCTGGTATTTTGGCCCATTCCTCTATGCAGATCTTCTCGAGGGCAGTGATGTTTTGGGGCCGTCGCCGAGCAACACAGACTTTCAACTCCCTCCACAGATTTTCAACGGAGTTGAGGTCTGGAGACTGGCTAGGCCACTCCAGGACTTTCAAATGCTTCTTACGGAGCCACTCCTTCGGCGGAGTGTTTGGGATCATTGTCATGCTGGAAGACCCAGCCACGTTTCATCTTCAAAGCTTTCACTGATGGAAGGAGGTTTTGGCTCAAAATCTCACGATACATGGCCTCATTCATTCTTTCCTTAAAGGGGAACATTATCACAATTTCAGAAGGGTTAAAACCAATAAAAATCAGTTCCCAGTGGCTTATTTTATTTTTCAAAGTTTTTTTCAAAATTTTACCCATCATGGAATAGTCCGAAAAAAGGCTTTAAAGTGCCTGATTTTTGCTATCTGTAAATCCACCGTCCATTTTCCTGTGATGTCACATAGTGATGCCAATACAAAGAAACATTGCAGATAGAACAGCAAGATATAGCGACATTAGCTCAGATTCAGACTCTGATTTCAGCGGTTTAAGCGATTCAACAGATTATGTATTGAAACGGATGGTTGGAGTGTGGAGGCAGATAGCGAAAATGAAATTGAAGAAGAAACTGAAGCTATTGAACGAATAGCTATTGAAGCTCTTCGTTGATCGCCTTCGAACCAACAATTGCATCTTTTGACCACTGGAGCAACTTAAATCTGTCGATTGGTAAGTGTTTGTTTGGCATTAAATGTGGGTGGAGGAAAAGGCTGGATGCAAATATAACTACAGATGTACATACAGCTAGCCTAAATAGCATGTTAGCCTCGATTAGCTGGCAGTCATGCCGCGACCAAATATGTCTGATTAGCACATAAGTCAAAAACATCAACAAAACTCACCTTTGCGATTTTGTTGACTTTATCGTTGGAAATGCTTCTGCTTTGAGTGTCGCAGGATATCCACTCATCTGTATGCCATGTCTGTCGTAGCATCGCCGGTAAAATGTGCAGCCCAAACAAGGGACTTTCGCATCTTTTAACAGAGGTGCAACTTAAATCCGCCGATTAGTATGTGTTTGTTTGGCATTAAGTGTGGGTGGAGGGAAAGGCTGGATGTAAATATAGCTACAAATAAGGCATAACGATGCAATATGTACATACAGCTAGCCTAAATAGCCGTTTAGCATCGATTAGCATGCCGTGTTAATCGATGCACACTCCACGTAAATCAACTTGAATCGTCCCTGATCGTGTTGTTACACCCTCCGACAACACACCGACGAGACATGATGTCTCCAAGGTACAGAAAACTGTCGAAAAAACGGAAAATAACAAAGCTAATTTGACTTGTGTGTGTAATGTGTTTGAGAAAATGATGGATTGTGACGTCACGGGTGAAAGGTCATCGCTCCGACAGCGAACAATTGAAAGGTGTTTAGATCGCCAAATTCACCCTTTTAGAGTTCGGAAATCGGTTAAACAACCATATGGTCTTTTTTCTGCAACATCAAAGTATATAGTGACGCTTACATAGGTCTGGTGATAATGTTCCCCTTCAACACGGATCAATCGTCCTGTCCCCTTAGCAGAAAAAACAGCCCCAAAGCATGATGTTTCCACCCCCATGCTTCACAGTAGGTATGGTGCTCTTGGGATGCAACTCAGTATTCTTCTTCCTCCAAACACGACTAGTTGAGTTTATACCAAAAAGTTCTATTTTGGTTTCATCTGACCACATGACATTCTTCCAATCCTCTGCTATATCATCCATGTGCTCTCTGGCAAACTTCAGACGGGCCTGGACATGCACTGGCTTAAGCAGGGGGACACATCTGGCACTGCAGGATTTGATTCCCTGTCGGCGTAGTGTGTTACTGATGGTAACCTTTGTTACTTTGGTCTCAGCTCTCTGCAGGTCATTCACCAGGTACCCCTGTGTGGTTCTAGAATTTTGGCTCACCATTCTCATGATCATTTTGACCCCACGGGATGAGATCTTGCGTGGAGCCCCGAAACAAGGGAGATTATCAGTGGTTTTCTATGTCTTCAATTTTCTGGTAATTGCTCCCACAGTTGATTTTTTCACACCAAGCTGCTTGCCTATTGTAGATTCACTCTTCCCAGCCTGGTGCAGGTCTACAATTCTTTTCCTGGTGTCCTTTGACATCTCTTTGGTCTCGGCCATAGCGGAGTTTGGAGTCTGACTGTTTGAGGCTGTGGACAAATGTATTTTATACAGATAACGAGTTCAAACAAGTGCCATTAATACAGGTAACGAGTGGAGGACAGAAGAGCTTCTTAAAGAAGAAGTTACAGGTATGTGAGAGCCAGAGATCTTCCTTGTTTGAAGTGACCAAATACTTATTTTCCACCATAATTTACAAATAAATTCTTTAAAATTCCTACAATGTGAATTCCTGGATTTTTTTTTCACATTCTGTCTCTCACAGTTGAAGTGTACCTATGATGAAAATTACAGACCTCTGTCATCATTTTAAGTGGGAGAACTTTTTGCCCCACTGCATATATATATATATATATATACTGTATATATGTATATATATATATATATATATATATATATATAATGTATGTATGTGTGTGTGTGTGTATGCATAAGCCACACATTGCACCAATCAATAAATGATCAAATATTGCATCAATCAATAAAGCTGATTAAGTTTCTGAATAATTCTTATTTCAGATCCACTTTGCTGAACCAAGCATGAGTTTGCTCTTAAAAAGGAAAAAGAGACAATCTTTTTTTGGCTGACTTGTTGTTTCCATGACAACGTGTCTTCAACCACAAAAGGACGCTATCTTAATAAGTGGGCAGGGCTCATTTTGGCCTCCCCGCCCCCTGAGCTACAGGTTAGCTGCCAGCTAGCTAACACAAGCTAGTAGCTGTGTTAGTGTGGCAGAACAGGTAGGGAGACTTGCTGTGGACACTCAGTGTGGGAGAAAAGGTAGGGAGAGTTGCTGTGGACACTCAGTGTGGGAGAAAAGGTAGGGAGACTTGTTGTGGACACTCAGTGTGGGAGAAAAGGTAGGGAGACTTGCTGTGGACACTCAGTGTGGGAGAAAAGGTAGGGAGACTTGCTGTGGACACTCAGTGTGGGAGAAAAGGTAGGGAGACTTGCTGTGGACACTCAGTGTGGGAGAAAAGGTAGGGAGACTTGCTGTGGACACTCAGTGAGGTGAGGAGATGAAAGCTAGCTTCATGCTAGCGTTGGTGTGATGTCATCACTACTTGATAGCAATCATTTGTTTTCTAGAAGGTGTGACCTTGTTTGTCCTTCATGACAACATCAGCAGGTTATTGATGTCATGCAAGTGTTATTATTTAATGTATCACGTCATACCACTTTAACATTGGTAGCAGACTTTTATTTTAAAGGTTCAGAGTAAATCACGTCATGACTAATTTTTTTCTTCCTCCAAACACGACGAGTTGAGTTTATACCAAAAAGTTCTATTTTGGTTTCATCTGACCACATGACGTTCTCCCAATCCTCTGCTGTATCATCCATGTATCCGTTTTGGTATAAACTCAACTTGTTGTGTTTGGAGAAAGAAGAATATTGAGTTGCATCCCAAGAACACCATAACTACTGTGAAGCATGGGGGTGGAAACATCATGCTTTGGGGCTGTTTTTCTGCTAAGAGGACAGGACGATTGGTCCGTGTTAAGGAAAGAATGAATGGGGCCATGTATCGTGAGATTTTGAGTCAAAACCTCCTTCCATCAGTGAGAGCTTTGAATGGTTGACCAAATACTTATTTTCCACCATAATTTACAAATAAATTCTTTAAAATTCCTACAATGTGAATTCCTGGATTTTCTTTGTACCTATGATGAAAATTACAGACCTCTGTCATCATTTTAAGTTGGAGAACTTGCACAATCGATGGTTGACTAAATATTTTTTGCGCCACTGTAGATATATATATATATATATATATATATATATATATATATATATATATATATATATATATATATATATATATATATATATTTATATATATTTTATTTATATTATATTTATTATTTATATATATATTTATATATATATATGTTATTATATATATATATATTTTTTTTGCGCCACTGTATATATATATATATATATATATATATATATATATATATATATATATATACCGAAAGGATAAGATCACGCGTACAAGCGGCCGAAATGAGTTTCCTCCGCCGTGTGGCGGGTCTCTCCCTTAGAGATAGGGTGAGAAGCTCTGCCATCCGGGAGGAACTCAAAGTAAAGCCGCTGCTCCTCCACATCGAGAGGAGCCAGATGAAGTGGTTCGGGCATCTGGTCAGGATGCCACCCAAACGCCTCCCTAGGGATGTGTTTAGGACACGTCCAGCTGGTAGGAGGCCACGGGGAAGACCCAGGACACATTGGGAAGACTATGTCTCCCGGCTGGCCTGGGAACGCCTCGGGATCCCCCGGGAAGAGCTAGACGAAGTGGCTGGAGATAGGGAAGTCTGGGCTTCCCTGCTTAGGCTGCTGCCCCCGCGACCCGACCTCGGATAAGCGGAAGATGATGGATGGATGGATGGATGGATATATATATATATATATATAAAAGGGGTTTGGGAAAAAAATGTATTCGAATCCGAATCGCGATTCTCATGTCAGAATCGATTCTCTTTTTTTTTTTAAATCTATTTTTTTATGTATTTATTTATTTTTTTCATCAATCCAAGAAACCAATACACAGCAATACCATAACAATGCAATCCAATTCCAAAACCAAACCTGACCCAGCAACACTCAGAACTGCAATAAACAGAGCAATTGAGAGGAGACACAAACACGACACAGAACAAACCAAAAGTAGTGAAACAAAAATGAATCTTATCAACAACAGTATCAATATTAGTTATAATTTCAGCATAGCAGTGATTAAAAATCCCTCATTGACATTATCATTAGACATTTATAAAAATAAGAAAAAAGAACAATAGTGTCACAGTGGCTTACACTTGCATCGCATCTCATAAGCTTGACAACACACTGTGTCCAATGTTTTCACAAAGATAAAATAAGTCATATTTTTGGTTCGTTTAATAGTTAAAACAAATTTACATTATTGCAATCAGTTGATAAAACATTGTCCTTTACAATTATAAAAGCTTTTTTACAAAAATGTACTACTCTGCTAGCATGTCAGCAGACTGGGGTAGATCCTGCTGAAATCCTATGTATTGAATGAATACAGAATCTAGTGGAGGCCCATAGGGAAATTTTTGTTCACTTTTGTCTAAAAGCGCCAAATTTGGCACAGGTGTAGCTCAGGACATACTTAAATGATTTAGCTAGGGCGCCCGCGCCGGTGACCTTTGGGGTCACCACAGCGGCCAATCAAATATGGCTGCCGCTTGTAATGGCTTTTGTCGCTAACATTTGAAACAGATGAGCTACAAATGTAAACTTGGTGTCTATTTCATGTGTTTTGACGATTAGAAAATCTGTTGGAATGCTCAATTGTATTTTGGGGTGTGTCTAGACCCCCTAATTTGCATATTTCCAAGTGGCGTTTTGCTATTCTAAAGACATTGGACGTAACTTGGGCATTGTTATGAGCAAAAGCTGGTGCAACATGCATGATTCCTTTCTAATGTTTATTAGAAAGGAACTCTTTGGCTACTTGGAGGCTGTCTTCTTCTCTCCCTTTTTTGTTATTTTTTATTTATCTCTTTTATTTGTATTTTTTTGGGGGGGGAAGAGGTTGTTGTTGTTCCCCGATTTCTTGACAAAAGCTGCACCAAGTGTGTGCATCCAGGTTAGTGTGCTGGACCCTCATTGATGGTGCATGCACCCTCACATCCAAACAATGAGCTGCCAATCAAAGGGTTCTAGGTTCAATCCCAGTCAGGTCGATGGGCTTGCCAAGGCAAAGTATGCAGGAGTGAGGATGTCGGACAATGTGGGGGTGTGTCACATCCCCCACACAGAGTAAAGCTAAGCGGTAGCTGTTTAATTAACTTATAGTTAAAAAGGTAAGTATGGGTAATAATCATAACAAAAAGTCTATAGTCCAAAAGTCAAGGGTAACCTCAGGGGTTAGCTCCTCCTGTGTGCTGAGGCTAAAGTTGGTAAGTGTACCATCAGTAATTCCTGGCTGGGATGGGTGGGAATAGGAACATGAATAATTAATCATTGTGGGCGTTGACCAATCAGCTCTCCTCGGTCGGACTAATTGCAATTGGATAATTAAAGAAATAAATAATTGAAATTGGATAATTAAATAAAAACAAGTATGAAAAACACATTAAGTCTTTGTTAGAATAATTATCAACAATTGATATGATAACAATTCAAGCAAATTAATTTATTCTTATCCGTTATTTGTGTTCATTGTTCCTCCGGTTTTTATTATCCCATTTTTTTTCTTTTATTTTTCATTATTCAATTAGAATTTTGTCTCTTTCCCAGAAATTCGTTTTTTTTTTTCAGGTTTATTTATTTAAATTTTGTTTAATGAGTGTTTATTTTTGCAATGTATTTCACAAACCAAGCATAGAAGAACATCATTTTACTGAATATATAAAATAATATATAAACAAACACTACTTGACTAGTGATATTTACTGTTTAAACTTGAATCATTCTAATCGAAGTCTTGTGTTTTATCCAAAGACATGCACATGGGGATAGGTCCCTCCCACCTCCAAAGACATGCACCTGGGGATAGGCCCCTCCCACCTCCAAAGACAAGCACCTGGGGATAGGCCCTTCCCACCTCCAAAGACATGCACATGGGGATAGGCCCCTCCCACTTCCAAAGACATGCACCTGGGGATAGGCCCCTCCCACCTCCAAAGACATGCACCTGGGGATAGGTTGATTGGCAACACTAAATTGGCCCTAGTGTGTGAATGTGAGTGTGAATGTTGTCTGTCTATCTGTGTTGGCCCTGTGATGAGGTGGCGACTTGTCCAGGGTTTACCCCGCCTTTCGCCCGATTGTAGCTGAGATAGGCACTAGCGACCCAAAGGGAATGAGTGGTAGAAAATGGATGGATGGATGTTGTTTACAAGTTTTGTACAATAATGTGCTGCTACTTATTTGCAATGTAATGGTGCATTTTGTTACCATCATTAAATAGCTTCCTTTTTTTTTTTTTTTTTCAAACCTAATCAAGTATTGTTGTAATTACTTCAAATAGACAAACTTTATTTTCTTTGTAGACACCTTAAAATATGATGCAAATCAATGCCAAAAATGTTTTGGTAATAACTAGGACCATATCTGGTCCAGATCTGGTCGAATGTAATATTTGGGTAACGCATGTGTGCCATATTTGGGCCGTATGTGACCTTGTTTTCCGCTGCTTTGGACCAGATTTGGCCCAAAGCTATATCAGATCTGGCAAATGAGTCCGTATCAAATCAATGCTGAGGTTAAAAAGGATCTGCACCATGAAACCGTTGCTTCACCATCAAGCGCTACTGGATTTAAAGCCAAGTCGGACCTGATAAGCAACTTACAAAGCTCCAGTCGGAAAAGTTAGTATTTTATCCCATCTCGATCATAGGTTCACGATTAAATATGTAATTGGGGCCCGGAATCTGTCCTGGGAAAGCCAAAGGACAGCTGAGTGGTTAATGCAGCTACCTCTAAATCAAAGGGGACTGAATTCAAATCCGGTCAGCTTCATCACTAACTTACCAAAGCTCCTGAGTTTTGTTTCACATCTCTCGTAGTTTACTGAGACGGGTCTTTGATTATATTTGTCATTGGGACCCGGAATCTTGTGTTTATACGACCCAGGACAGCTGAGTGGTTAGCACTGTTGACCATAAATTGAGGGGTACCTGGTTCAAATCTCAGTTAGGAGTCAGTGTTTTGTTTCACTATCATTTGTTTTGGTGAGACCGGTTCCCAATTAAATATGTCATCGGGGCGCAAAAAATGTCCATAAGAAGACCAAGGATAGCTGAGTGGTTAAAGCAGCTAGCTCCTGATCAATTGGGACTAGTTTCAAGTCCCAGTCAGGTCAAATAGGTAACTTGGTAAGATTTTATATTATAGTTTACAGAGACAGGTATTCAATTAAATATGTCATTGGAGCCCGAAATATTGACTCAAGAGGACCAAGGGTAGCTGAATGGTCAAACAGCTAGCTCCCAATCAAAGGGTATGAGGTTCAAATCCAAGTCAGGTCAAGCAGTGACTAGGACAGCTCCCCCTAGAAGAGATAATGTTTTATATCATAATTTACTGAGACAGTTTCTCAATTGAATATGTCATTGGGGCCCGAAATCTTGTCCCAAGAAGACCAAGGATAGCTGAATGGTTAAACAGCTAGCTCCCAATCAAAGGTTTCTGGGTTCAATCCCAGTCAGGTCGAACGGCTTGCCAAGCCAAAGAATGCAGGAGTGGGCATGTCGGACAATGTGGGGGTGTATCACCTCCCCCACACAGAGTAAAGCTAAGTGGTAGCTAGTTAATTAACTTATAGTTAAAAAGGTAAGTATGAGTAATAATCATGACAAATAGTCCATAGTCCAAAAGTCTAAGGGTAACCTCGGGGGTTAGCTCCTCCTGTGTGCTGAGGGTAAAGTTGGTAAGTGTACCATCGGTAATTCCTGGCTGGGATGGGTGGGAATAGGAACATGAATAATTAATCATTGTAAGTGTTGACCAATCAGCTCTCCTCGGTCAGACTAATTGCAATTGAATAATAAAAAAAATAAATCATCAAAAATGTTGATAAAACAACTAACATGAAAAGCACAACTAAGTCTCTTTCATCATAATGATTGACATTTAATTAAATAATTGTTTTTGTATTTTCTTAACTGTCTCATATGATTATCCATTGACTTCCACCTGTTTTTATTTATCCCATGTTTTTTTCCAATTCTTTTTCCTTATCCAATTAGAATTTTTTTTTCTCTTCAATTATTCTAATTTGTTGTATTTATTTATTTATTAGCTAATTGTCGGTCCGACCGAGGAGAGCTTATTGGTCAACACTCACAATGATTAATTATTCATGTTCCTATTCCCACCCATCCCAGCCAGGAATTACTGATGGTACACTTACCAACTTTAGCCTCAGCACACAGGAGGGGCTAACCACCGAGGTTACCCTTAGATTTTTGGACTATAGACTATTTGTTATGATTATTACCCATACTTACCTTTTTAACTATAAGTTAATTAACCAGCTACCACTTAGCTTTACTCTGTGGGGGAGGTGATACACCCCCACATTGTCCGACATCCCCACTCCTGCATACTTTGGCTTGGCAAGCCCATCGACCTGACTGGGATTGAACCCAGGACCCTTTGATTGGGAGTTAGCTGTTTAACCATTCAGCTATTCTTGGTCTGTTTTGGAGCAGATTTTGGGCCCCAATGACATATTCAATTGAGAACCTGTCTCAGTAAACTATGATACAAAATATCAGCTTTCCTAATTACCGATCAACTTGCCTGGGATTTGAGCCCAGTGCTCTGTGATTGTGAGCTAGCAGCTTTAACCACTCAGCTAGTCTTGGTGTTTTTAAGGACAGATTTTGTTCCCCAATGACATACTTAATAAACAATGATATAAAATATTTGCTGGTGCTGCTGGAGGTTTCTTAGTTACATATGGACCTGGCCAAGATTTGAACCCAGATCCCTTTGATTGGGAGCTTGCTGCTTTAACCTCTCAGCTACCCCTTGAGCTTGTTAGTCACAGATTTCGGGCCCCAATGACCTGTTTCACTAATCCACAATGCTAGTGAAACAAAACACAGACTTCTTACTAAGCGTTAAACTCTGTACCCTTTGGTTGGTGGCCATCACTGTTAACCACTCAGCTATTCTCAGTCTTCTAGAGCACATATTCCAGGCCCCAATGACAAATATAATCGCGGACCCGTCTCAGTAAACAATGATGGGGGACAAACAAAACTCTGGTGATTTCCTAAGTTACTGATCTGGCTGACTGGGTTTTGAACACAGGACCCTTTGATTGGGAGATAGCTGTTTCACCATTCAGCTTTCGTGCCCCAATGAAATATTTAATTGCGAACCTGTCTCAGTAAACTATGATATAAAACTTTTACTCTTGGCGCTGGAGCTTACATACATACCGACAGACCTGAACCTCGGACTCTTTGGTCAGGCTCTAGCTGCTTTAACCACTCAGCTATTCTTGGCTTTCTTATGACTCTATTTCAGGCCCCCATAACATATTTAATTGTAAACCGGGCTCACTTAACTACAATGATAAGGAAACAAAATGCTGTCTCCTTACTGAAATTTAAACCCTGTACCCCTTTCTTGGTGGCCTGGATTGTAGCCCACAGTGCTGACCATTGAGCTATCCTGGGTCCCATCAAAGATTGATTTTTGCTCACATACAAATGTAATCAGTGAACTATGATAGAGGTGGAAAAAAACCAAGACCTTCCAAGCTATGGATTTGAACCTCAGTAGTACTGATTGAGAGGCAGTGGTCTTCAACATTGAGCTACTCTGGGTCTAATTGGAAGGGGAGTCTAGCTCATTCATTAATGTCATTGTGACACCTGTCGTAGTAGTGGAGGCCCTTAGGGATTTTTTCCTTCACTTTTGTCTAAGAGTGCCAAATTTGGCACAGGTGTAGCTCAGGACATACTTAAATGATTTAGCTAGGGCACCCGCGCCTATGACCTTTGGGGTCGCCACAGCGGCCAATCAAATATGGCCACCACTTGTAATGGCTTTTTTTTGCTAACATTTGAAACGGATGAGCTACAAATGTAAACTTGGTGTCTATTTCATGTGTTTTGACGATTAGAAAATGTGTTGGAATGCTCATTTTTATTTTGGGGTGTGTCTAGACCCCCTAATTTGCATATTTCCAAGTGGCGTTTTGCTATTCTAAAGACATTGGACGTAACTTGGGCATGGTTATGAGTAAAACCTGGTGCAACATGCATGATTCCTTTCTAATGTTTATTAGAAAGGAACTCTTTGGCTACTTGCGGGGGAGGCCACGTGGAGGCGGTCTTCTTCTCTCCCTTTTTTATATTTTTTATTATCAGTTTTTTGGGGGGGGTGGGGGGGTAGTTGTTGTTGTTCCCCGATTACTTGACAAAAGCTGCACCAAGTGTGTGCATCCAGGTTAGTGTGCTGGACCCTCATTGTTGGTGCATGCACCCTCACATCCACACAATGAGCTGCAACAGACCCCAGATTTCAAGCACTTGCAGTGCCCGCTCCAAGACTTCTTGCACCCTCAGCCAAGAAGCTGTACTGGCATCTGGCAGATGGGTCCGGTATGGCTCCCAAGTCTTTATTGTCGAGCTGTTCCATCCCCACATTCCAAAATTGGGAATATTCAGTTTTTATCCTCATAGACTTTAAGGAGTCCTGGTCGTTGAAGGACAATGTCATTGAATACTCTTAAAAGCCTACTGAAACCCACTACTACCCACCACAATGTCGTCTGCTTTAACCGCATAATTACACAGTATTTTGGAGATCTGTGTTGCTGAATTTTTTGCAATTTGTTCAATTAATATTGGAGAAGTCAAAGTAGAAAGACAGAGTTGGGAAGCTTTAGCCTTTAGCCACACAAACACACGGTGATTCCTTGTTTAAAATTCATGGACGTGAAACTTTACTATGGATCACAGTGGACATGGATCCCAACCGAATGTCAACCAGCAGGTTTCGGTGAGAAAATTGTGGTTAAAAAGTCGCCTCTTACCGGATATCAGCTGAGCTTGTGCCTCTCGTACAGCTGCCGTCGACTTCCCCGAGACACTGCGCGTCAACACCCGGCCGTGGACGTACACTCCCGACTATCAGGTACTGTTAAACTCACTAAAACACTAGCAACACAATAGAAAGATAAGGGATTTCCCAGAATTATCCTAGTAAATGTCTCTAAAAACATATGAATCCGTCTCAATGCAACGCGATTGCAATCGCGTTTTTTTTTGTTTGTATTTTTTCTAGTCCGTAGCTATCAATATCCTCAAACACGAACCTTTCATCCTCGCTCAAATTAATGGGGAAATTGTCGTTTTTTCGGTCTGAATAGCTGTTTTTGTTGGAGGCTCGCATTAAAATCAATGTGAATATGTGAGGAGCCATCAACATGTGACGTCATCGTCTGCGACTTCCGGTAGAGGCAGGGCTTCTCTCC
Source organism: Nerophis ophidion (assembly GCF_033978795.1). NCBI lineage: Eukaryota > Metazoa > Chordata > Actinopteri > Syngnathiformes > Syngnathidae > Nerophis > Nerophis ophidion. Next base: position 46,234,709 of record NC_084611.1, on the reverse strand, counting down.
AGTTGCGAACTTTATCGTGGATGTTCTCTACTAAATCCTTTCAGCAAAAATATGGCAATATTGCGAAATGATCAAGTATGACACATACAATGGACCTGCTGTCCCCCTTTAAATAAGAAAATCTCATTTCAGTAGGCCTTTAAAGGTTCAGGAACAGATACCGTAAGACAGTTGGAAGGTAAGGTGCCATCAAATTTGTGTCCTGACTGCAAACAATACTTGTTGGTCAATCTGGCTGGAATCATGGCCTCTCGCTACACTGTCTGCCACTTTTTGCTTGCTTGCAATGTAGGTCTCCCTCCCTTTCTGGTGTTCACTCTAGTCAGGCAGAAAAGAGAGGAGATGTGCCTTGAATCTTGTTGTGTGAGGTTCACTATAACAATAGAGAAGGCCCACGTTCATTCATAAGGGTTCTATAGAGTTGCCTTAAATTTGAAATTGTGAAGGAGCAATCTGAATACTCAACTCCGGCAACACTTTGCGCTATAGTCAGAAGTTCAAAGGTTTCCTTGGATTCACTGGTAGACGCTTCTTCTTCTGATATGCTGGAAGATGTTTTACGTTGTGCAACTTGTGCTGCATATCTCAAGTTCAGATAACATTTGGTATGATAGTACACATCTGCACATCAGACGCCTGAGTAACTACTCTACCAAGAAGTTCAAAATCTTTACTAGATTCCGCCCAGCTTTTCATTTTGGAATCAACATTTTTTGTTTATGCTTTGTGCAGATCTTTCGTATCCTCCCCTTCAAATATCACACAATGAATACCACTGGTTTGGGGATGACTTGATCGAAGCTTTTTAGGACTTAATGAGGAGGGGACAGCATGATCCTCATGCTTTCCAGCCCTTTTAACACTGGAACTACTACAGTTGCTTCTGCAGCGTTTGTGGTATTTGGCCTTACTTAATACAAGTGTTGATGCCACACCTGAACCATCATTCAATTGATCAATTGGGACATTGATACAAACCCTGTTTCCATATGAGTTGGGAAATTGTGTTAGATGCAAACATAAACGGAATACATTGATGCTGCTGCTGCTGCTACTTTTACTATCAGACGATGTGGAGGCCATGTTGTTTGATAATAGCTACACTGAAAAATGCATTACATAAAAATAAAGTTGATGATTTTCACAATGATAGATTAGTAGAAGGACTGTACATAGATAAGCTCTTCTGTATGATTTTCACATCAGGAGAAGTCAGAAGACACAACAGTAGCCTGTCCAGGGACCAAACTATTATCACACGGTGTGGATAACAGTGTCGTAGCCTTCTCTGCAAGATACCTTTCTGAAACCTATAATATATTACATTGTAACAATGAAATCTATATGTGGCTTTACATCCTGTCTGTGTTGAAATATATGTGCAACACATTTTGGTAGATAATGGCTATATTGTTAATATGGAAATTCAAGTGCTCTAATAAATAAATGATCATAAATCTGATCATTCTAGTATGTTTCTGATGCTCAAAAAACATAAAATAGTTTGCCAAAAGTATCAAAAGTTAAGGTACACCTAATTTTTACATCCCCGCCATCTTGGAAATATGCTAATTAGGTGTCCAGACACACCCAAACATAAAGATGATTTTTCCAATATATTTCTAATTGTCAAAAAACATGAAATAGAATAGAATAGAATCCAAGTTTGGATTTGTAGCCCATCTGGTTCAAATGTCGAGGCAAAAGCATGTTCAGGTGGTGGCCATATTGGATCGGCCGCTGTGTCGGCCCCAAAGGCCACCGGTGCGGGCGCCCTAGCCAAATCATTTAAGTATGTCCTGAGCTACACCTGTGCCAAATTTGGCGCTTTTAGACAAAAGTAAACAAACACACCCTAAAATCTCCCTAAGGGCCCCCACTAATCCTTTTGAATCAGAAAAATATCATTTTTGAATCGAGAATCGCGTTGAATCGAAAAAATCAATATATAATCGAATCGTGACCCCAAGAATCGATATTGAATCGAATCGTGGGACACCCAAAGATTCGCAGCCCTAATATATGTATATATATATATATATATATTTAGATTAGATAGTACTTTATTTATTCAGGAGAGTTCCTTATACATATATATATATATATATATATATATATATATATATATATATATATATATATATATATATATATATTGTGTTATTAAAGAAGCTTAGAAATGAGCACTTGGCTGCGGTGTTGTTAATTCCAGTTGTGCAGTTTTATTAAAAACATCTGCTACTTCCATAGTTGTATTCAAAGTTTAATTTAGAAAATGCCAATCATTCACAGGCTGTTAAAAAAAAAAAAAGTGGAATTGCTCTGACGTCATCAACATGCTGCTTACCGCCACTAGGGGGCGTGGTTACAAGATCAATCAATCAATCAATGTTTACTTATATAGCCCTAAATCACTAGTGTCTCAAAGGGCTGCACAAACCACAACACGAACCACTACGACATCCTCGGTAGGCCCACATAAGGGCAAGGAAAACTCACACCCAGTGGGACGTCGGTGACAATGATGACTATGAGAACCTTGGAGAGGACGAAAGCAATGGATGTCGAGCGGGTATAACATGATACTGTGAAAGTTCAATCCATAATGGATCCAACACAGTCGCAAGAGTCCAGTCCAAATCGGATCCAACACAGCAGCGAGAGTCCCGTTCACAGCGGAGCCAGCAGGAAACCATCCCAAGCGGAGGCAGATCAGCAGCGCAGAGATGTCCCCAGCCGATACACAGGCAAGCAGTACATGGCCACCGGATCGGACCGGACCCCCTCCACAAGGGAGAGTGGGACATAGGAGAAAAAGAAAAGAAACGGCAGATCAAATAGTCGAAAAAGGGAGTCTATTTAAAGCAGGGGTGCCCATTACGTCGATCGCGAGCTACCAGTCGACCGCGGGGGGTGTGTCAGTCGATCTCCAGCCAGGCTTTTAAAAAAAAATAGACCTAAAAATTAGTGATCATCAATCTTCACCAAGACGTCACTTAAATGACATTCACGGTACCGGAGGGTCTTGTGAGATGACGCTGGCTGCTGCAAGATCATTATCATGAAAATATGACCGAGAGGAAGGCGAGAAACACTTTTTATTTTAGCAGACTCTCGCGCCGTACCTTCCGTCAAAACTCTAAAGGCCGACTGCACATTTCCTATCTTCACAATAAAAGCCCTGCTTCATGCTGCCTGCGCTAACTAAATACAGAGTCTCAGAAAACTGGCGTGCACAAGCGATCCCTCAGAAAGCTGGCGTGCACATCACTTGTGCACGCCAGCTTTCCGAGACTCTTATTTTGTTAGCGCAGGCAGCATGAAGCAGGGCTTTTATTGTGAAGATAGGAAATGTGCAGTCGGCCTTAAGAGTTTTGACGGAAGGGACGGCGCAAAAGTCTGTTGAAATAAAAAGTGTTTCTCGCCTTCCTCTCTGTCATTTTTTCATAATAATGAACTGGCAGCAGCCAGCGTCATCTCACAAGACCCTCGGGTGCCGTGAATGTCAATCAAGCAAGCTACGGAATTTGTTGAGAAATGTTGTTGTAAAACTGTTCGACAATTTGCTTACAAATTGGTGACCCTCACCCTAGCCTTGTTTGTGAATTACTTAGCATTTCATGGAAGCTGCTTTTATACCCAATCATGGCACCCACCTGTTCCCAATTAGCCTGCACACCTGTAGGATGTTCTAAATAAGTGTTTGATGAGCATTCCTCAACTTTATCAGTATTTATTGCCACCTTTCCCAACTTTTTGTCACATGTTACTGGCATCAAATTCTAAAGTTAATGATTATTTGCAAAAAAAAAAATCTTTTTTATCAGTTTGAACATCAAATATGTTGTCTTTGTAGCATATCCAACTGAATATGGGTTGAAATGATTTGCAAATCATTGTATTCTGTTTATATTTACATCTAACACAATTTCCCAACTCATTTGGAAACGGGGTTTGTATATATATGAACACACACATATATATGTATGTATATATATATATGTATGTATATATATATATATATATATACATATATATATATATATATATATATATATGTATATATATATATATATATATATATATATATATATATATATATATGTATATATATATATATATATATATATATATATATATGTATATATATATATATATATATATATATGTATATATATATATATATATATATATATATATATATGTATATATATATATATATGAACACACACACACACATATATGTCTTGATTGGATTCAGACAATAGTGCTCCATACCGTGGTAGAGCGCAATATGTATGTTTGGGAAAAATCACAAGACTACTTGTGTTTACATATATATATATATATGTATATATATATATATATATATATATATATATATATATATATATATATATATATATATATATATATATATATATGTGTATATATGTATATATGTGTCACACATATCGATCATGTTTTGTTTTGTCATGTTATGTTTTTGATTTTGGACAATCAGTCACGTTTTGCACTTCCTGGTTTTGTTTGTTTCCATGCCAACCTCATTAGTTTTCACCTGTCACGTCCCTGTTCTCAGCCTCACCTGTTTTCACTAATCATCACAGCTATTTAAGTCACTCTTTTTCTTGTCTTCGTCCTGGGATCCTCACACTCGCACGCACCCTATCCATGCTGTTCAAACCTCCACGTCCTCGCCCACAGTTTCATGCCGAGTAAGTTTATGTATTTATGCCACAGTGCTATTTTTGTTTGGTATGTTCATAGTTCATTCATGCCAATCGAGCAAATGTTTTTGTTTCCTGTTTAATTTAGAAAATGTCAATCATTCACAGGTTGTTAAAAAAAAAAAAAGTGGAATTGCTCTGACGTCATCAACATGCTGCTTACCGCCAATAGGGGGCGTGGTTACAAGATCAATCAATCAATCAATGTTTACTTATATAGCCCTAAATCACTAGTGTCTCAAAGGGCTGCACAAACCACAACACGAACCACTACGACATCCTCGGTAGGCCCACATAAGGGCAAGGAAAACTCACACCCAGTGGGACGTCGGTGACAATGATGACTATGAGAACCTTAGAGAGGACGAAAGCAATGGATGTCGAGCGGGTATAACATGATACTGTGAAAGTTCAATCCATAATGGATCCAACACAGTCGCAAGAGTCCAGTCCAAAGCGGATCCAACACAGCAGCGACAGTCCCGTTCACAGCGGAGCCAGCAGGAAACCATCCCAAGCGGAGGCAGATCAGCAGCGCAGAGATGTCCCCAGGCAATACACAGGCGAGCAGTACATGGCCACCCGATCGGACCGGACCCCCTCCACAAGGGAGAGTGGGACATAGGAGAAAAAGAAAAGAAACGGCAGATCAACTGGTCTAAAAAGGGAGTCTATTTAAAGGCTAGAGTATACGAATGAGTTTTAAGGTGAGACTTAAATGCTTCTACTGAGGTGGTATCTCGAACTTTTACCGGGAGGGCATTCCATAGTACTGGAGCCCTAACAGAAAACGCTCTATAGCCCGCAGACTTTTTTTGGGCTTTGGGAATCACTAATAAGCCGGAGTCCTTTGAACGCAGATTTCTTGCCGGGACATATGGTACAATACAATGGGCAAAATAGGATGGAGCTAGACCGTGTAGTATTTTATACGTAAGTAGTAAAACCTTAAAATCACATATTAAGTGAACAGGAAGCCAGTGCAGGTGAGCCAGTACAGGTATATATATATAGGTATATATGTACAGTATATAAAGGTACATACAGTATAGGCGTAATGTGATCAAACTTTCTTGTTCTTGTCAAAAGTCTAGCAGCCGCATTTTGTACCAACTGTAATCTTTTAATGCTAGACATGGGGAGACCCGAAAATAATACGTTACAGTAGTTGAGGCGAGACGTAACAAACGCATGGATAATGATCTCAGTGTCTCAGAATGGAGCGAATTTTAGCGATATTACGGAGATGAAAGAAGGCCGTTATAGTAACGCTTTTAATGTGTGACTCAAAGGAGAGAGTTGGGTCAAAGATAATACCCAGATTCTTTACCGAGTCGCCTTGTTTAATTGTTTGGTTGTCAAATGTTAGAGTTGTATTATTAAATAGAGGTCGGTGTCTAGCAGGACCGATAATCAGCATTTCCGTTTTTTTGGCATTGAGGTACAAAAAGTTAGCGGACATCCATTGTTTAATTTCATTAAGACACACCTCCAGCTGACTACAATCCGGCGTGTTGGTCAGCTTTAGGGGCATATGGAGTTGGGTGTCATCAGCATAACAGTGAAAGCTAACACCTTATTTGCGTATGATGTCACCTAGCGGCAGCATGTAGATGCTGAAGAGTGCAGGGCCAAGGACCGAATCCTGGGGAACTCCACACGTTACCTTAACGTAGTCCGAGGTCACATTGTTATGGGAGACGCACTGCATCCTATCAGTAAGATAAGAGTTAAACCAAGACAGGGCTAAGTCTGACATACCAATTTGTGTTTTGATACGTTCTAATAAAATATTATGATCGACGGTATCGAAAGCAGCGCTAAGATCAAGGAGCAGCAACATAGATGATGAATCAGAATCCATCGTTAGCAATAGATCATTAGTCATTTTTGCGAGGGCTGTCTCCGTAGAGTGATTTGCCCTGAAACCGGATTGAAAGGTTTCACATAGATTGTTAGACGCTAAGTGTTCATTCAACTGCTCCGCAACAATTTTTTCAAGGATTTTTGAAATAAAGGGAAGGTGAGACACCGGTCGGTAGTTTACCATGAGGTCAGGATCGAGGTTAGGTCTTTTAAGAAGAGGATGAATTACCGCTTTTTTAAATGCTAGGGGAACAGTGCCCGAGGAAAGTGATAAGTTTATAATATTTAGCACTGATGGACCTAATAATACAAAGAGCTCCTTGATCAGTTTCCCAGGAAGTGGGTCAAGTAAGCATGTTGTTTGTTTTATTCCATTTACACGTTGTAACAATTCCTCTAATGTTATTTCCTCAAAACGAGAGAAACTATTTTGGAGGGCAGTATCCGCCGTATATACAATCGTGTCAGTGTTAATAGAACCCAGTTGTAGCTGGGACGCATTGTCCTTAATCTCCTTTCTAATGACTTCAATTTCTTACTAAAGAATTGCATAAAGTGATCAGCTGAGTGGGTGGAGCTACTGGAAGGAGCCCCTTGTTGGGTTAGCGATGCTACCGTACTAAACAAAAATTTAGGATCGTTTTTATTACGGTGGATGAGATTTGAGTAATATTTAGCTTTAGCTAAGGTAAGCATGCGTTTGTAAGTTATTAAACTATCACTCCATGCTTGATGGTGCCCCTCAAGTTTAGTCGTGCGCCATTTGCATTCCAGCTTTCTACATAATAATTTCTGAACTCTAGTTTCTTCTGTAAACCACGGGGTACGCTTTTTTGGAGCCTTTTTTAACTTTAGCGGTGCTATGTTATCAATGGTTTCGCGCAGGGCGTCGTTAAAGTTGTTAGTAAGGTTATCAATAGAGCCCACAAACTTTGGGAATGGTGCCATTACCGAGGGCAGTAGGTCAGCAAGAGTTGTCGTTGTGGCCGTATTAATGTTGCGGCTGCTATAGCAGTTATTATTATTATTAGTTTGACGAACATGCGTCTGAACCTCGAATTTTAGAAGGTAATGATCGGACAATACTTTAGTATACGGGAGTATCGTAACTTTGGTAACGGTGATACCCCTGACAAGCACTAGGTCTATCGTATTACCGTTGCGATGCGTGGGTTCATTTATTATTTGTGTGAGACCACAGCTATCAATTATAGTCTGGAGCGCTACGCACGGTGGGTCCGATGGGGTATTCATATGGATATTAAAGTCCCCCATTATGATTATATTATCGGCGTGCGTCACTAGATCAGCAACAATCTCTGAGAATTCATTGATAAAGTCCGAATAGGGCCCTGGGGGCCGGTAGATAACAGCCAGGTGTAGAGGCAGCGGTGTGACAGCCCTCATAGTAAGCACCTCAAACGATTTATATTTATTATTTATGTTAGGACTAAGGTTAAAGTGTTCGTTGTATATTAGTGCGACCCCCCGACCCCTTTTAAGAGGACGGGCAATATGCGCATGTGTAAAGTTAGGAGGCCATGCCTCATTTAGCGCAAAAAAGTCATTTGGTTTAAGCCAGGTTTCGCTGAGACCGATGACGTTAAGATTGTTGTCTCTGATGATATCATTAACTAACAACGTTTTGTGAGACAATGATCTTATGTTTAAAAAACCTATATTATAGGTAGTGGGCTGTTTTAGGGAATTTTTGATCAAATTATCCGTAGTAGCAATATTAATAATGTTGTGTTTATTATGCACAGTGCATTTAGTATAATTACGACCATATCTAGGAATTGATACGACGGGAATTTTCCGATTGTTTGTTTGTTGCTTTGATAAACTGCACGCATCATAGTTAGCCACCTCAGTAGAACACATGTCCAACTCTGAAACAATCAAAGCAGAAAAAACTTGTTCTAATTTAACTGACTCCTTACCCAGACCAGTAGTCTCGCATCTTCCATTTAAATCCGGCTTCAGGATGGAGGGAAGTGGTGTTCTGTGGGGATTAGCCTTCTGCTTTGTTTTTAGCCCCGCTCGGCATCCGCGTTTCCGATCACACCGCTGGCGTCTGCTCCGTAGACGGCCCCCGCTGGTACTATACTCCGCTGCTTCACAGGCCGCTGGATGTAGCCGAAGTATTCCCGTGCTAGTTTTTGATCACTTTATGACTTTTATTGATCACTTTATGGCATTTATAAGGAGAGCTTGTTTTCATCCTTTATCTTTTGTTTTTTAATACTTTTAATTTGATATTTTAGACTTTTAATTTAATCTGTTAGACTTTTAATTGTTTTCATCTTTTAGACTTAATTTTGTCTTTTAGACTTTTGTTTCCATCTTTTAGACTTTTAATTGTTTTTATATTTGATCTTTTAATTGCTTTCATTTTTTCTCTTTTGATTATTTTCATCTTTTAAATAGTTTGTATCTTTTATCATTTAATTGTTTTTATTTTTAACACTTTTAATTTAAACTTTTAGACTTTTAATTTAATCTTTGAGCCGTTTAATTTTTCTAAAATCTTTTAGACTTTTAATTTAATCTCTTGGACTAATAATTGTTTTAATCTTTTAGACTTTTAATTGTTTAGAGTTGTAACCTTTGAGACTTTGAAAATGTGAGACTTTTGGAGGTTTGACCTTGAGGTTTCCGTGCCAACAATTCTGTTCAATGACCATGACCTTGAAGCGAGAAGGTCAAACTTTCCCCTCAAACGTCAAAAATCTAACGACCACACTCGGCATGGAAATACATTTTAATTTGAAGGGGATTGTAAATATCTCACTGTAGTATTAAAACTGGATTGTTATTATTATTGTATTATTATTATTATCACAATGCTCAATACTTTCATAATCATCATTCAAATTGTTATCATCATTACTGTTACGGCGCACACTGCGGGAGCCTCTGGAGGCTCGGCGGTGAGCACTGCAGGACACCCCCCCGCCCCCCCACTGCATGCGCCGCCACAGCCGGAGGCAATCGGCAGTCAGCGCACCTGGTCTTGATGAAGAGTGAGCACTGCAGGACAACCCCCCACCCTGCACGCGCCGCCACAGCCGGAGGCAATCGGCAGTCAGCACACCTGGTCTTGATGAAGAGTAGCAGCATAAAGGCTAACTCAGCAGACTGGACTGTGCCAGAACCTAGCGCCTGTCTCAGTAAGTCACTGACACCTTTCCTGTGTCTGCCACAACACCTTATCTGTTCTTTACAACACCTTACCTGTCCTTTACAACAGTGGTCCCCAACCACCGGGCCGCAGAATAATTTTTTTTACAATTTTTTATTTTTATTTTTATTAAATCAACATAAAAAACACAAGATACACTTACAATTAGTGCACCAACCCAAAAAACTCCCTTTTTCATGACAAAAAAAACAAAAAAACCCAGCCGGGCCGCGTGACAAATTATAAAGCGTCGACCGGTCTGCAGCTACAAAATGGTTGGGGACCACTGCTTTACAACATCTTACTTGTTGTTGTCTCAGGATCTCCCCCAGGACCCTGACTGCACTCCTCCATCCTCCACTTTTCGGACCCGTCCCTCAGGACCTCAGGATGTCTCTCTCCAGCCCCACAGACCTCACTTGGATCACGGACCTCTTTTGCCCCGCCCCTTTGGACTTGTTTGCTTCCACAAGCCACACACACTCACAACAACCTCTGGTAATTACTGTCTGGTTAATCATCTGGCACGCACACACATAGTAGCGTACACACTCCACATATTCATCAAGAGCTCAATAAAAGCTGTTGAGCTAGAATGCATGTTGCCGTGCCGTCTCCTCCCCCCTCGTCCTACTTAACAATTACCATCATTGTTATGATGATGATTATTATTATTATGATCATTCTTATTATAATCATTATTATTATCGTCTTTATAATTATTATTATTGCTATCATTATATTAATGTTATGATTATCATCATTTTATTAGCAGTATCATTATTATTTGTATTATTTATTATAATTAGTAGTAGTAGTATTAATTATATCATTGACATTATTATTGTTGTTATTATTAATATTATTATTATTATCATTACAATAATGATTATTTTTATAATGTTTGATTACAATAATAGTTATGTTTATGATTATAACAATTACTATCATTATAAATATCCATCCCATCCATCCATTTTCTACCGCTTATTCCCTTTCGGGGTCGCGGGGGGCGCTGGCGCCTATCTCAGCTACAATCGGGCGGAAGGCAGGGTACACCCTGGACAAGTCGCCACCTCATCGCAGGGCCAACACAGATAGACAGACAACATTCACACTCACATTCACACATTCACATTATAAATATTATTATCATTATTAAATTATTTATTACTATAATTAATACCAATAATAATTATTATTTATCAATAAATTAGTAATAATTATTTTTTAATATTATTATTTTGTTTTTGATTACAATTGTAATTATTATAAATGCCTATTATTATCAGTATCATTAATATTGTTATTATCATTACTATGCAGACAGTCCTGGTGATACAATGTTTCCCATAAATTATTACTACTTCTAATAATAAAGACAAGAAGCAATTATGTGTGTGCAGACTTGTGATGGCAAAGTAAACATTTTTAAATGTTCAAAGTCTTCTTTGGTAATATGACGTGTAGCATAGTGGTCTCATTGTTGACACTTGATGTACACATGTTGACGCTACATGTGTACATATTATAAATATAAATATAACAATTGTACTGGAGTCAAGGCTTGTTGTCATTTTATTTATTATTCAAATGTCATCAATTATTCATATGTCTTATTTAGTCACAAAACAAGTTATGTTGAGCATATTTGTATTCATCATTAGAATCTAATCAATTATTTAGATAATATTTAGTCACCAAACAAGTCATGTTGGGTATTTTTTATTTATTATTAAATGTAATACATTGTTTGTTTTTATTATTTAGTCACAAAACAAATTACGTTTAGTTCATTTTTTTTGTATTAGAATTTTATAAATTATTTTTATTTAGTCAAAAACATGTCAACAAAGTCTATTTTTATTTGTAACTGGTCAGGATGCCACCCGAACGCCTCCCTAGGGAGGTGTTTAGCACACGTCCACGGGGAAGACCCAGGACACGTTGGGAAGACTATGGGTGCTCTACTTAGGTTGCTGCCCCCGCAACCCGACTTCAGACAAGCGGAAGAAAATGGATGGAAAATGTCACAGAATATTTTTTTTTTTTGGTCACAAAACACCAAACAACGCTTCGTACTGAGCATATTTGTATTTATTAAAATGTAACAAAATATTTGTTTTTGTCACAAAAATCCAACAAACGCATCATATTGAGCATTTTTTTATTCATTAAAATGTAACAAAATATTTATTTGGTTTCTTTTTGACACAAAACACCAACAAACGCGTCATATTGAGCATATTTTTATTATCTTTCTATGTTTTGTTTGGAGGGCGGCCATGATGGGGGCAGAGGGGGCGGGTTTACGTCTCTGTCATAGTCAAAGCCCCGCCCCCTCTCTCCCTTCCTGACCCCACCCCCACCACAATAAATATCCAAATATACTTTATGAAGCTAACATTTACACCCACAATAGAAACTCTTTATCGCGTACAAAAAATAGAAGAAGAAGTAAATAAAAAATAATCATTCTTCATCTTTACAAACTGTCGGTATGACAACAATGTACAAAACACGTCGAGCAAAAAAAACATCCAATAAAAAGGACGTAAATAGAAAAACACCTACAGTAAAAAAAAGAACACGTTCAGTAAAAAAAAATGCATAGAGTAAAAAAGGTCCAATAAAAAAAAAAAAAGAGTAAAACAAATTGCATAGAGTAAAACAATCACGTAGAGTAAAACAAGAAAAATATTGTTTTTTTCTGCATGAATATTTGGCTTGTGAGCTCTAGAAATGTCCAATAAAATCTTGAGGAAATGTATTCCAGTAAATTTCAATTTGACTGTAAAATGTACTGATTTAATGTTTTCATTTTCCTGAAGGAATCAAAAAAGTACTATCCACTGATTTTTTTAGGCAAATGACTTTAAATTGATGCAAAATCCACTTACTTGAAATAATAATTTAATTATGAAATGCACTTATTGAGGGATGCAGTGAGGGATGCCGTCAAGCTGAAGAAGGAGTCCTACCGGGTTCTTTTGGCTCATAGGACTCCGGAGGCAGTGGACGGGTACCGACGGGCCAAGCGGTGTGCAGCTTTAGTGGTCGCGGAGGCAAAAACTCGGACATGGGAAGAGTTCGGGGAAGCCATGGAAAACGACTTCCGGACGGCTTCGAAGCGATTCTGGACCACCATACGGCGCCTCAGGAAGGGGAAGCAGTGCACTATCAACACCGTGTATGGTGCGGATGGTGTTCTGCTGACTTCGACTGCGGATGTTGTGGATCGGTGGAGGGAATACTTCGAAGACCTCCTCAATCCCACCAACACGTCTTTCTTTGAGGAAGCGGTGCCTGGGGAATCTGTAGTGGACTCTCCTATTTCTGGGGCTGAGGTCGCTGAGGTAGTTAAAAAGCTCCTCGGCGGCAAGGCCCCGGGGGTGGATGAGATCCGCCCGGAGTTCCTTAAGGCTCTGGATGCTGTGGGGCTGTCTTGGTTGACAAGACTCTGCAGCATCGCGTGGACATCGGGGGCGGTACCTCTGGATTGGCAGACCGGGGTGGTGGTTCCTCTCTTTAAGAAGGGGGACCGGAGGGTGTGTTCCAACTATCGTGGGATCACACTCCTCAGCCTTCCCGGTAAGGTTTATTCAGGTGTACTGGAGAGGAGGCTTCGCCGGATAGTCGAACCTCGGATTCAGGAGGAACAGTGTGGTTTTCGTCCTGGTCGTGGAACTGTGGACCAGCTCTACACTCTCGGCAGGGTTCTTGAGGGTGCATGGGAGTTTGCCCAACCAGTCTACATGTGCTTTGTGGACTTGGAGAAGGCATTCGACCGTGTCCCTCGGGAAGTCCTGTGGGGAGTGCTCAGAGAGTATGGGGTATCGGAATGTCTTATTGTGGCGGTCCGCTCCCTGTACGATCAGTGCCAGAGCTTGGTCCGCATTGCTGGCAGTAAGTCGGACACGTTTCCAGTGAAGGTTGGACTCCGCCAAGGCTGTCCTTTGTCACCGATTCTGTTCATAACTTTTATGGACAGAATTTCTAGGCGCAGTCAAGGCGTTGAGGGGTTCCGGTTTGGTGGCCACGGGATTAGGTCTCTGCTTTTTGCAGATGATGTAGTCCTGATGGCTTCATCTGGCCGGGATCTTCAGCTCTCACTGGATCGGTTCGCAGCCGAGTGTGAAGCGACCGGAATGAGAATCAGCACCTCCAAGTCCGAGTCCATGGTTCTCGCCCGGAAAAGGGTGGAATGCCATCTCCGGGTTGGGGAGGAGACCCTGCCCCAAGTGGAGGAGTTCAAGTACCTAGGAGTCTTGTTCACGAGTGGGGGAAGAGTGGATCGTGAGATCGACAGGCGGATCGGTGCGGCGTCTTCAGTAATGCGGACGTTGTATCGATCCGTTGTGGTGAAGAAGGAGCTGAGCCGGAAGGCAAAGCTCTCAATTTACCGGTCGATCTACGTTCCCATCCTCACCTATGGTCATGAGCTTTGGGTCATGACCGAAAGGATAAGATCACGGGTACAAGCGGCCGAAATGAGTTTCCTCCGCCGGGTGGCGGGGCTCTCCCTTAGAGATAGGGTGAGAAGCTCTGCCATCCGGGAGGAGCTCAACGTAAAGCCGCTGCTCCTCCACATCGAGAGGAGCCAGATGAGGTGGTTCGGGCATCTGGTCAGGATGCCACCCGAACGCCTCCCTAGGGATGTGTTTAGGGCACGTCCAGCTGGTAGGAGGCCACGGGGAAGACCCAGGACACGTTGGAAAGACTATGTCTCCCGGCTGGCCTGGGAACGCCTCGGGATCCCCCGGGAAGAGCTAGACGAAGTGGCTGGAGATAGGGAAGTCTGGGCTTCCCTGCTTAGGCTGCTGCCCCCGCGACCCGACCTCGGATAAGCGGAAGATGATGGATGGATGGATGGATGCACTTATTGACTTCAAATGGTTAATTGACTGTAAAGTGATTTGATATTACATAACCATTTGATCAAATTGCTGCCAGTTTTGGGGAAAAAAAGCACAAAATATTTTATTGAAAGTTTGAAAACTGAAAAAATGTGTTTTGCTCCCGAAAAAGTGAAAGCTAAAAAAATTATTTTTGAATAAAGAAAGGATTTTGACACTCAATCAAAATGTTTGTGTACGTGTAAAGCTACAAAGATTGTGTATTTGACACGATGGTCAGTGTCACCTGGGAAAGATTGTGTATTTGACACGATGGTCAGTGTCACCTGGGAAAGATTGTGTATTTGACAAGATGGTCAGTGGCACCTGGGAAAGATTGTGTATTGGACACGATGGTCAGTGTCACCTGATAAAGATGGAGTATTTGACACGATGGCCTCCTCGGGACACTTTTGGCAAAACCCAGGAAAACGGAAGACCATTTTGTTTTTGGTTTCCACGACGACAACAAAGTTTCTCTTCTCCTCCTTCACCATGGCAACAGGGACGGGAGGAGAGCGGCTTGTTTCCGTGACGTCAGGAGGCGGGGCCTATCTGCAGGCGCAGGAGTCCACGGTCATGTTGGGGTAGACCTTGAGGACCACGTTCCTGTCCTCGTCGAAGAAGAGGACACTGAGCGACGCCATGGTCTCGGGCACGCAGCACGGCTCGGGGACCCCTGGGACCACGCCCACCGCCCGCACGATGCTCTGGATGGTGGCGTGGTTGGACGGCCTCAGCGCCTGCCGGACAACCTTAGCCTTTACCACAACTTTGTAATTCCACCAAATGTTCCTCTCATAGTGTCTCATTTCTTTTTACACTTGATTGTCATCACAAATATTCAACTTGTGAGCTAAAAGATTGTCTTTAAACTTCCTCAAACTTTATGGTGGTCACAGTTTGACCCTGGAATGGATTAAACATTGTATATTCTTGGAATCTGCCTGCAGAAAACTACATTTTCAAACAAAGTTTTTCTAGTATTTCATACCTACTACAAAGTCATATTAGCTTTAGCCTCATTAGCCAAATTGGCATTAAAAGCATTACCCAAATTAGCATTTGCAACATTTGCCACATGAGCATGAGCCGCATTGGCATTAGCAGCAAAAGTCACCTTAGCCACATTAGCATTAAAAGCACTAGCCATATTAGCATTAGCAGTATTTGCCACATTAGCATTAGCAGTATTAGCCACCTTAGCCACATTAGCATTAAGAGCATTAACCATGTTAGCATTAACAGCATTAACCATGTTAGCCACATTAGCATTAACAACATTAACCATGTTAGCATTAGCAGCACTACCCGCATTAATATTAGCGGCATTTGCCACATTAGCATTAGCAACATTAGCCACGACAGCCACATCATCCTTAGCCATGTTAGCCACATTACCGTTAGCCACATTAGCAGCATTAGCATTAACAGCATTTGCCACATTAGCAGCATTAGCCACCTTAGCCACATTGGCCTTAGCAGCATTAGCCACATTAGCATTAGCAGTATTAGCCACTTTAGCATTAACAGCATTAGCCTCATTAGCATTAACAGCATTTGCCACATTAGCCACCTTAGCCACATTGGCCTTAGCAGCATTAGCCACTTTAGCATTAGCAGTATTAACCACATTAGCCACTTTAGCATTAAAAGTTTGTAAAAATATTGTTAATGTTATACAATGGTTGTAATTTTTTAAAATGTTTTTAAAATGACTTAAAAATGTTAACAAAAAAAGTAACAAATATTGCAAGTGTTGTAAAAATGTTGTAACAGTGTTGTAAAACTGTTGATAACATATTGTAAACGTTCTAAAACTGTTGTAAAAAACTGTATAAAAATGTAAAAAGGTATTAAAGTGCTGTAAAATGACTGAACATTTTCTAAAATGTAACAATACTGTAAAAATGTTGTAAAATTGTCATATAATTGTAAAAGTGTTGACATTTTTTGTAAAAATTACAAAACAATGGAAGTGTTGTAAAATTGTTAAACACTTGTTATACAAATGTTATAAAATAGTTTGTAAACATTTTTTAACATATTATAGAAATGTAAAAGTGTTCTTGAAATGTAAATGTTTAAAAAAATGGTATAAAATGTAAAAATGTTATTGTATTGTACAAAAATGCTGTACAAGTTTGAAAATGTAGTATAGTGTCGTAAAACTGTTGTATGAATGTTATAAAAATGTTGTAAAATTGTTGAAAAATTACATTCAAGAACATTTTTAAGTAATTGTTTGAAATAATATAACATTGTAAGTATTGTAAAAATGTTGTAGAATGCTATAAAATGTTGTAAAAAGGTTACAAAATGTTGTAAAACCTTCTAAAATGGTGTAACAATTCTAAAGTTTGTAAAAATATTGTTAATGTTATGCAATGGTTGTCAATTTTGTAAAAGTTTTGTAAAATGACTTAAAATGTTATAAAAAGTAAAAAAAATATTGTAAGTGTTGTAAACATGTTGTAAAATTATGATAACATATTGTAAATGTTGTTAAATATACAAGTGTAGAATATGTTATAAAAATGTTGTAACATGTTATGTAAAAACTTCTAAAATCTCCTGAACACTTTAAAGCATTTATAAAAATATTGTTAACGTTATAAAATGGTTGTAAATGTTGTAAAAGTTTTGTAAAATGACTTAAACTGTTCTAAAAAATAAACAGTGTAAGTGTTGTAAACATGTCGTAATAGTGTTGTAAAAATGTTGACATATTGTAAATGTAAAATATTATCCAATTGTAGTAAATGTTGTAAAATATTTTTCAAGTGTAGTAAATATTGTTAAATATTATACAATTGTAGTAAATATTGTAAAATATTATACAATTGTAGAAAGTGTTGTAAATATTATACAGATGTAGTAATTATTGTAAATTATACAATTGTAGTAAATATTGTAAAATATTATACAATTGTAGTAAGTGTTTTAAAAGGTTTGGAAATGTTGTAAAGAAGTTGTAAGTATTGACTGAAAAGTGAAAAGTGACTCCAAGAGAGTTAAGTTGGACTTCCTTGAAGCGTGCTGTTGAGATCTGGTGTGGGTTCTGTTCTGTGTGGGTGTCTTGTGTGGGTCGGGTCTTGTGTGGGTTGTGTCCGGTATGGGTTGTGTTTTGTCTGGTTTACGTCTTGTGTGGGTTCTGTTCGGTGCGGGTTGTGTGTGGTGTGGGTTCCTACCTTGGGCATGGGGAAGTGGCAGGATCCGGAGCAGTAGAAGGCCTCAAAAGACTTGGGAGAAATAATCCAGTCGCTCCAGCCGATGTCGGCAAAATCCACCTTCAGGTACCTGCGGGCGCACTTCCTGGCCTCCTTCCACTGCTTCTTGCGAGCCTTCTTGATGGTCCGCTCGTCGAAGTGCAGCAGACTTTTCTTCTGGTTCTTCCCGGGCCGCCGGGCCCTCTTGGCCTCCAGAGGCCGGTAGGCACGCTCCCATTTGTCCGAGTACTCAGGTCCCGGCAGCTCGTTGTTCTGCAGAGGCAGCGGGACATCCAGCGAGCGTCTGGGGCGTCCTCCTCCGGGATCGCTGGCGTTTGGCTCCCTGGGGCTCGCTTGGTCCAAAAGCAAGTCCCGGTCTCCGGGGGCGGGTTTCCTCCTGAGGGCGGCCACCACGCTCTCGGGCTCAGAGATGGCCGAGTCGTTGGCGTAGACCAGAATGTACGGCGAGCGATGGGCCAGCAGCTCCTTCCAGGGCCCGGACTCCCTGGAGGACACCTGGATGCCGATGAGGATCTGCTGGTGCTGCTTTGCCTGGTGGACCACCAGGGTCACGTCCTTCCACTGCCAGGAGATGAAGTCCTGGTTCTGCGTGGACGCGTTGATGCGGAACTCGCCCAAAGTCCTCATCCCGTCTCCTTCGGGGGCAAAGCTCCAGATGAGCGCGTGGACCTGACTGTGACCACGTGGGCGTGCCCTGGAACCGTTCTGGAGGTCCCCGATGTAGTAGTGCAACGTAGCTGACAGCACGTCCTCGGACTTGGTGAGCGAGGTCAGGTTGAAGATCTGCAGCGGCTTTTTGTTGATGACGCCTGCAAGCACAGAGCATGTTACTTACTGTGCTGACACCTTACTTACTGTGCCCACACCTTACTTACTGTGCTGACACCTTACTTACTGTGCCCACACCTTTATTTAACGCAAAAGCTAAAGCTAATTATTACTCAAATCTCATCCACCGTAATAAAAACGATCCTAAATTTTTGTTTAGTACGGTAGCATCGCTAACCCACCAAGGGACTCCTTCCAGTAGCTCCACCCACTCAGCTGATGACTTTATGCAATTCTTTAGTAAGAAAATTGAAGTCATTAGAAAGGAGATTAAAGACAATGCGTCCCAGCTGCAACAGGGTTCTATTAACACTGATACGATTGTATATACGGCGGATACTGCCCTCCAAAATAGTTTCTCTCGTTTTGAGGAAATAACATTAGAGGAATTGTTACAACGTGTAAATGGAATAAAACAAACAACATGTTTACTTGACCCTCTTCCTGGGAAACTGATCAAGGAGCTCTTTGTATTATTAGGTCCATCAGTGCTAAATATTATAAACTTATCACTTTACTCGGGCACTGTTCCCTTAGCATTCAAAAAAGCGGTTATTCATCCTCTTCTTAAAAGACCTAACCTCGATCCTGACCTCATGGTAAACTACCGACCGGTGTCTCACCTTCCCTTTATTTCAAAAATCCTCGAAAAAATTGTTGCGGAGCAGTTAAATGAACACTTAGCGTCTAACAATCTATGTGAAACCTTTCAGTAGCATAGCTCGGTTGGTAGAGTGGCCGTGCCAGCAACTTGAGGGTTGCAGGTTCGATTCCCGCATCCGCCATCCTAGTCACTGCCGTTGTGTCCTTGGGCAAGGCACTTTACCCACCTGCTCCCAGTGCCCACCCACACTGGTTTAAATGTAACTTAGATATTGGGTTTCACTATGTAAAGCGCTTTGAGTCACTAGAGAAAAGCGCTATATAAAATATAATTCACTTCTAATTCACTTCAATCCGGTTTCAGGGCAAATCACTCCACGGAGACAGCCCTCGCAAAAATGACTAATGATCTATTGCTAACGATGGATTCTGATGCGTCATCTATGTTGCTGCTCCTCGATCTTAGCGCTGCTTTCGATACTGTCGATCATAATATTTTATTAGAACGTATCAAAACACGAATTGGTATGTCAGACTTAGCCCTGTCTTGGTTTAACTCTTATCTTACTGATAGGATGCAGTGTGTCTCCCATAACAATGTGACCTCGGACTACATTAAGGTAACGTGTGGAGTTCCCCAGGGTTCGGTCCTTGGCCCTGCACTCTTCAGCATCTACATGCTGCCGCTAGGTGACATCATACGCAAATACGGTGTTAGCTTTCACTGTTATGCTGATGACACCCAACTCTATATGCCCCTAAAGCTGACCAACATGCCGGATTGTAGTCAGCTGGAGGCGTGTCTTAATGAAATTAAACAATGGATGTCCGCTAACTTTTTGCAACTCAACGCCAAAAAAACGGAAATGCTGATTATCGGTCCTGCTAGACACCGAACTCTATTTAATAATACAACTCTAACATTTGACAACCAAACAATTAAACAAGGCGACACGGTAAAGAATCTGGGTGTTATCTTCGACCCAACTCTCTCCTTTGAGGCATACATTAAAAGCGTTACTAAAACGGCCTTCTTTCATCTCCGCAATATCGCTAAAATTCGCTCCATTCTGTCCACTAAAGACGCTGAGATCATTATCCATGCGTTTGTTACGTCTCGCCTCGACTACTGTAACGTATTATTTTCGGGTCTCCCCATATCTAGCATTAAAAGATTACAGTTGGTACAAAATGCGGCTGCTAGACTTTTGACAAGAACAAGAAAGTTTGATCACATTACGCCTGTACTGGCTCACCTGCACTGGCTTCCTGTGCACTTAAGATGTGACTTTAAGGTTTTACTACTTACGTATAAAATACTACACGGTCTAGCTCCATCCTATCTTGCCGATTGTATTGTACCATATGTCCCGGCAAGAAATCTGCGTTCAAAGGACTCCGGCTTATTAGTGATCCCCAAAGCCCAAAAAAAGTCTGCGGGCTGTAGAGCTTTTTCATTTCGGGCTCCAGTACTCTGGAATGCCCTCCCGGTAACAGTTCGAGATGCCACCTCAGTAGAAGCATTTAAGTCTCACCTTAAAACTCATTTGTATACTCTAGCCTTTAAATAGACTCCCTTTTTAGACCAGTTGATCTGCCGTTTCTTTTCTTTTTCTTCTATGTCCCACTCTCCTTTGTGGAGGGAGTCCGGTCCGATCCGGTGGCCATGTACTGCTCGCCTGTGTATCGGCTGGGGACATCTCTGCGCTGCTGATCCGCCTCCGCTTGGGATGGTTTCCTGCTGGCTCCGCTGTGAACGGGACTCTCGCTGCTGTGTTGGATCCGCTTTGGACTGGACTCTCGCGACTGTGTTGGATCCATTATGGATTGATCTTTCACAGTATCATGTTCTCATATGTTCTCATAGTCATCAGTATCATCAGTATCACAGTATCATGTTCTCATAGTCATTATCGTCACCGGTGTCCCACTGGGTGTGAGTTTTCCTTGCCCTTATGTGGGCCTACCGAGGATGTCGTAGTGGTTTGTGCAGCCCTTTGAGACACTAGTGATTTAGGGCTATATAAGTAAACATTGATTGATTGATTGATTTACTACTGTGCTGACACCTTACTTACTGTGCCCACACCTTTATTTACTACTGTGCTGACACCTTACTTACTGTGCCCACACCTTACTTACTACTGTGCTGACACCTTACTTACTGTGCCCACACTTTACTTACTACTGTGCTGACACCTTACTTACCTTGCTGACACCTTACTTACTTTGCTGACACCTTAGATACTGTGCTGACACCTTACTTACTGTGCCCACACCTTACTTACTACTGTGCTGACACCTTACTTACTGTGCCCACACCTTACTTACTACTGTGCTGACACCTTACTTACTGTGTTGACACCTTACTTACCTTGCTGACACCTTACTTACTTTGCTGACACCTTAGATACTGTGCTGACACCTTACTTACTGTGCCCACACCTTACTTACTACTGTGCTGACACCTTACTTACTGTGTTGACACCTTACTTACCTTGCTGACACCTTACTTACTTTGCTGACACCTTAGATACTGTGCTGACACCTTACTTACTGTGTTGACACCTTACTTACCTTGCTGACACCTTACTTACTTTGCTGACACCTTAGATACTGTGCTGACACCTTACTTACTGTGCCCACACCTTACTTACTACTGTGCTGACACCTTACTTACTGTGTTGACACCTTACTTACCTTGCTGACACCTTACTTACTTTGCTGACACCTTAGATACTGTGCTGACACCTTACTTACTACTGTGCTGACACCTTACTTACTGTGTTGACACCTTACTTACCTTGCTGACACCTTACTTACTTTGCTGACACCTTAGATACTGTGCTGACACCTTACTTACTGTGCCCACACCTTACTTACTACTGTGCTGACACCTTACTTACTGTGCCCACACCTTACTTACTACTGTGCTGACACCTTACTTACTACTGTGCTGACACCTTACTTACTGTGCCCACACCTTACTTACTACTGTGCTGACACCTTACTTACTACTGTGCTGACACCTTACTTACCTTGCTGACACCTTACTTACTTTGATGACACCTTATGTACTGTGCTAACACCTCACTTACTGTGCCCACACCTTACTTACTACTGTGCTGACACCTTACTTACCTTGCTGACACCTTACTTACTGTGCTGACACCTTACTTACCTTGCTGACACCTTACTTACTTTGCTGACACCTTACTTACTTTGCTGACACCTTAGATACTGTGCTGACACCTTACTTACTGTGCCCACACCTTACTTACTACTGTGCTGACACATTACTTACTACTGTGCTGACACCTTACTTACTGTGCCCAAACCTTGCTTACTACTGTGCTGACAGCTTACTTACTACTGTGCTGACACCATACTTACTACTGTTCTGACACCTTACCTACTGTGCCCACACCTTACTTACTTACTGTGTCCGCACCTTGCTTGCTACTGTGCTGACACCTTACTTACTGTGCTGACACATTACTTACTGTGCCGACACCTTGCTTACTACTGTGCTGACACATTACTTACTGTGCTGACACCTTACTTACTGTGCCGACACCTCGCTAACTACTGTGCTGACAACTTACTTACTGTGCTGACACAATACTTACTGTGCCCACACCTTACTACTGAGCTGACATCTTACTTACTGTGCCCACACCTTACTTACTGCGCTGACACCTTGCTTACTACTGTGCTGACACCTTACTTACTACTGTGCTGACACCTTACTTACTGTGCCCACACCTTGCTTACTACTGTTTTGAAAGCTTACTTACTGTGTCCGCACCTTGCTTGCTACTGTGCTGACACCTTACTTACTGTGCTGACAATACTTACTGTGCACACACCTTACTACTGTGCTGACACCTTACTTACTGTGCCCTCACCTTACTTACTGTGCCGACACCTTACTCACTGTGCTGACACCTTACTTACTGTGCTGACACCTTACTTACTGTGCTGACACCTTACTTACTGTGCTGACACCTTACTTACTGTGCTGACACCTTACTTACTGTGCTGACACCTTACTTACTACTGTGCTGACACCTTACTTAATGTGCCCACACCTTGCTTACTACTGTGCTGACACCTTACTTACTGTGCTGACACATTACTTACTGTACCCACACCTTGCTTACTACTGTGCTGACACATTACTTACTTTGCCCACACCTTGCTAACTACTGTGCTGACACATTAATTACTCTACTTACACTTTGCTTACTACTGTGCTGACACCTTACTTACTGTGCCCACACCTTGCTTATTACTGTGCTGACAACTTACTTACTGTGCTGACAGCTTACTTACTGTGCTGACACATTACTTACTGTGCTGACAACTTACTTACTGTGCTGACACCTTACTTACTGTGCTGACACTTTACTTACTGTGCTGACACTTTACTTACTGTGCTGACACCTTACTTACTGTGCCCACACCTTGCTTACTACTGTGCTGACACCTTACTTACTATGCTCACACCTTACTGTTCTGACACAATACTTACTACTTTACTCTCCTGACACGTTACTACTTTACTCTCCTGACACGTTACTACATGACTGTGCTGACACACCATTTACTATTTCACTGTGCTGACACGTTACTTACAACATGACTGTGCTGACACGTTACTACTGTGCTGACACGTTACTTACATGACTGTGCTGACACGTTACTACATGCCTGTGCTGACATGTTACTTACAATTTTACTGTGCTGACACGTTACGTACTACATGCCTGTGCAGACACGTTACTTACTACATGACTGTGTTGACATGTTACTATTTTACGGTGCTGACAAGTTACTACTTGACTGTGCTGACACGTTACTTACTACATGGTCTATGTGAACATTCACACCTCATTAAAAGACTTCATGATGTGATTTCTTCTCATTGCTGCGTTTGTGTTATGAAACAATGACATTCATGTTGTCATTGTAACAATCGTTACTATTTTTAATGACTACTTGTCATTTATACACACACACACACTCACATACGCGTTGTGTGTGTATATATATATATTATATATATATATATATATATACATATATACATATATATATATATATATATATATATATATGTATGTGTGTATATATATATATATATATATATATATATATATATATATATATATATATATATATATATATATATATAAATAAATGTGTTTTTTAAATTATTATTTTTATTTTATTTTATATAAGACAGATACATAGTTAGTAGGTTTATATTGTAATTGATAAAATATCCAACTTAGTACAATTATTTATATTGTTTGTTTATTTAATTTGAAATCAAAACATTGTTGATGAAGGTAGAGTGGCGTGTACTTAATTAAATGGCCGGCAGGGGGCAGCAAAAATCAATAAGTTGTATAGTTTGTCAAACAGAAGTAAAAAATAATCAATGAATAAAAATGTTGCAGAGAAACTTTAATTGATATTTAAAAAAGTGATTTCAATCTTCCTACTTTCTAGAAGGATCCGGTTTTGCTCGTCATGTCACGTGTAATGTCAGGTGTCATGTCATGTGACTCATGTCAGGTAGATCTGCAAGTGCTGCGAGAGTCAGGTACTGGCGAGTACGGGGGGAAGAACCTACCCCAGTAGTACTGGGTGAAGTAGTAGGAGGTGAAATACTATAGGGTGAAGAAGTACTAGGTGAAGAACCTACCCCAGTAGTACTGGGTCAAATACTACAGGATGAAGAAGAAATAGGTGAAGGACCTACCCCAGTAGTACTGGGCGAAGTAGTACTGGGTCAAATACTACACGGTGAGGAAGTAATAGGTGAAAAACCTACCCCAGGAGTACTGGGTGAAGTGGTAGGAGGTGAAATACTACAGGGTAAAGAACCTATCCCAGTAGTACTGGGTCAAATACTACACGGTGAAGTAGTACTAGGTGAAGAACCTACCCCAGTACTACTGGGGTAGGTTCTTCACCTAGTTGTTCCTCACCCTGTAGTATTTCACCTCCTACTACTTCACCCAGTACTACTGGGGTAGGTTCTTCACATAGTTGTTCCTCAACGTGTAGTATTTGATCCAGTACTACTTCACCCAGTACTGCTGGGGTAGGTTCTTCACTTAGTACTTCCTCACCGTGTAGTATTTCACCCAGTACTACTTCACCCAGTACTGGATAAAATACTACAGGGTGAAGGAGTAGTAGGTGAAGAACATACCCCAGTAGTACTGGGTGAAGTAGTACTGGGTCAAATACTACACGGTGAGGAAGTACTAGGTGAAGAACCTACCCCAGTAGTACTGGGTGAAGTGGTAGGAGGTGAAATACTACAGGGTGAAGAACCTACCCCAGTAGTACTGGGTCAAATACTATACGGTGAGGAACAACTAGGTGAAGAACCTACCCCAGTAGTACTGGGTGAAGTAGTACTAGGTCAAATACTACACGGTTAAAAAAATACTAGGTAAAGAACCTACCCCAGCAGTACTGGGTGAAGTAGTACTAGGTGAAATACTACACGGTGAGGAAGTACTAGGTGAAGAACTTACCCCAGCAGTACTGGGTGAAGTAGTACTAGGTGAAATACTACACGGTGAGGAACAACTAGGTGAAGAACTTACCCCAGCAGTACTGGGTGAAGTAGTACTAGGTCAAATACTACACTGGGAGGAACAACTAGGTGAAGAACCTACCACAGTAGTACTGGTTGAAGTAGTACTGGGTCAAATACTACACGTGAGGAAGTACTAGGTGAAGAACCTACCCCAGGAGTACTTGGTGAAGTGGTAGGAGGTGAAATACTACAGGGTGAAGAGCCTACCCCAGTAGTACTGGGTGAAGTAGTACTGGGTTAAATATCACACGGTGAAGAAGTACTAGGTGAAGAACCTACCCCAGTAGTACTGGGTCGAATACTACAGGGTGAAGAAGTACTAGGTAAAGAACCTACCCCAGTAGTACTGGGTGAAGTAGTAGGAGGTGAAATACTACAGGGTGAAGAACCTACCCCAGTAGTACTGGGTGAAGTAGTAGGAGGTGAAATACTACAGGGTGAAGAACCTACCCCAGTAGTACTGGGTGAAATAGTAGGAGGTGAAATACTACAGGGTGAAGAACCTTCCCCAGTAGTACTGGGTGAAGTAGTACTGGGTCAAATACTACAGGGTGAAAAAGTACTAGGTGAAGAACCTACCCCAGTAGTACTGGGTGAAGTAGTAGGAGGTGAAATACTACAGGGTGAAGAACCTACCCCAGTAGTACTGGGTGAAGTAGTAGGAGGTGAAATACTACAGGGTGAAGAACCTACCCCAGTAGTACTGGGTGAAGTAGTAGGAGGTGAAATACTACAGGGTGAAGAACCTTCCCCAGTAGTACTGGGTGAAGTAGTACTGGGTCAAATACTACAGGGTGAAAAAGTACTAGGTGAAGAACCTACCCCAGTAGTACTGGGTGAAGTAGTAGGAGGTGAAATACTACAGGATGAAGAACCTTCCCCAGTAGTACTGGGTGAAGTAGTACTGGGTCAAATACTACAGGGTGAAAAAGTACTAGGTGAAGAACCTACCCCAGTAGTACTGGGTGAAGTAGTAGGAGGTGAAATACTACAGGGTGAAGAACCTACCCCAGTAGTACTGGGTGAAGTAGTACTGGGTCAAATACTACAGGGTGAAAAAGTACTAGCTGAAGAACCTACCCCAGTAGTACTGGGTGAAGTAGTAGGAGGTGAAATACTACAGGGTGAAGAACCTACCCCAGTAGTACTGGGTGAAGTAGTAGGAGGTGAAATACTACAGGGTGAAGAACCTTCCCCAGTAGTACTGGGTGAAGTAGTACTGGGTCAAATACTACAGGGTGAAAAAGTACTAGCTGAAGAACCTACCCCAGTAGTACTGGGTGAAGTAGTAGGAGGTGAAATACTACAGGGTGAAGAACCTACCCCAGTAGTACTGGGTGAAGTAGTAGGAGGTGAAATACTACAGGGTGAAGAACCTGCCCCAGTAATACTGGGTGAAATAGTAGGAGGTGAAATACTACAGGGTGAAGAACCTACCCCAGTAGTACTGGGTGAAGTAGTAGGAGGTGAAATACTACAGGGTGAAGAACCTACCCCAGTAGTACTGGGTGAAGTAGTAGGAGGTGAAATACTACAGGGTGAAGAACCTACCCCAGTAGTACTGGGTGAAGTAGTAGGAGGTGAAATACTACAGGGTGAAGAACCTGCCCCAGTAGTACTGGGTGAAGTAGTAGGAGGTGAAATACTACAGGGTGAAGAACCTGCCCCAGTAATACTGGGTGAAATAGTAGGAGGTGAAATACTACAGGGTGAAGAACCTACCCCAGTGCGCCTTGAAGCTGCGCACGGTGTTTCCGTCCAGGCCGCCGGCGCCGTCCTTGTTGTACTTGCGGTACAAGTGCTGCATGTGTTCGGTCACCGCGTCCTGGGCCAGCCGGTCCCGGTGCCCTTGCTGCGGCTGCCTCCTCCCCGCGGCCTGCGTACAATCCCCGGCACAGCAGCAGGTCCAAACGGGGAGCAGGACCAGGACCAGAAGCAGAACCATGCTGGGGGCGAAGGCGGCAGGAAAGACGAAGCCGGACGTGGACTTTAGCTGCACCGAGCGTCACCTGAGGTCGGAACCATCACCTTGGAATTCCGGGACAGGAAAGAACAAAACACTCGCTCCAACAAAGGTCCGAATAAAGACCCGATCTTGGTTCTGTGGACGTGATCGAGGAGCAGCCAGCAGGTCTCAGCTTTCTCTGCAGCTGGACGGAGCTTTTAAACTGCGGGCGCGCACACGCACACACGCGCACGCACGCGCACGCACACACAATGTATGAGCTGTATTTTTGTGTAGCGAATGAACAATGATGACGAATAATTTGTGTGACGTCATCCAGTTGAGGACCTATACAACTTATACATTGTGTGTGTATGTGTGTGTGTGTGTGTGTGTGTGTGTGTGTGTGTGTGTGTGTGTGTGTGTGTGTGTGTGTTAAAAATTCAATATTTATTTTTTTTCAGCACTTAAATCTCTGGCTCGACTGCAGATTTATTTGTCGATTATAAGTTTGAATGATTGTTCTTGTTAAGATGTAATAGTTATTAAAAGGTTATTTGTCCACAATGACAACAACGGTTATTTGTCCACAACGACAACAACAGTTATTTGTCCACAATAACAACAACAGTTATCTGTCCACAATGACAACAACGGTTATTTGTCCAAAATGAAAACAATGATTGTCCACAATGACAACAATAATTGTCCACAATGACAACAATAATTGTCCACAATGACAACAATAAATGTCCACATTGACAACAATAATTGTCCACATTGACAACAATGATTATTTGTCCACAATGACTACAATGATTATTTGTCCACAATGAAAACAGTGATTATTTGTCCACAATGAAAACAGTGATTATTTGTCCACAATGACAACAATGATTATTTGTCCACAATGAAAACAGTGATTATTTGTCCACAATGAAAACAGTGATTATTTGTCCACAATGAAAACAGTGATTATTTGTCCACAATGAAAACAGTGATTATTTGTCCACAATGACAACAATGATTATTTGTCCACAATGACAACAATGGTTATTTGTCAACAATGGTTATTTGTCCACAACGACAACAACAGTTATTTGTCCACAATAACAACAACAGTTATTCGTCAACAATGACAACAACGATTATTCGTCAACAATGACGACAACGATTATTCGTCAACAATGACAACAACGATTATTCGTCAACAATGGCAGCAACGATTATTCGTCAAAATGACAACAACGATTATTAGTCAACAATGACAACAGCGGTTATTTGTCAACAATGACAACAATGGCTATTTGTCAACAATGACAATAATGATTATTCGTCAACAATGACAATAACGATTATTCGTCAACAATGACAACAACGGCTATTCGTCAACAATGACAACAACGGTTATTCGTCAACAATGACAATAAAGATTTGTCAACAATGGTTATTTGTCAACAATGGCAATAAAGATTTGTCAACAATGGTTATTTGTCAGCAATGACAAAGATTTGTCAACAATGATTATTTGTCAACAATGATAACAATAATTATTTGTCAACAATGAGTGTTTAAAAGAAAATAAATCCCACTAAAGGGTCCAAAAGGGTCGCACTCATAAAAGTGTTAAAGATAATATTCGAGGTTTTATTTTTTAAATTTCAGCACCTAAATCTCCAGATGGACTTCGGAAAAATGTATCAATTCTAAGTTTTAATTATTTTTTTAATGTTGTTTTGTTGGTTTTATGCCCTTTTTGTTAGAAAAAACTTTTTGTTCCCCAATAAAGTATTTCATTGATTTGAGTTGTTTATTAAGTCAACAATGACATTTCCAACACATCCCACTAAAGATGTCAGGGATCCAAAAGTGTCCCGCTCACAAAAGTCTTCAAGATATGTCTCGCATCATTTTGGATTTTGCATTTTCAGCACTTAAATCTCCAGATGTGCTTCACACCTCACATCTGTACGTTCATCACAACTTTCAATCACTTACTTGTCTTGCTATTTATGTCACGTGGGTGTCGCATGGTGATGGGAGACTTTGTTCTCCCAGGATGCAAAAGACAATCCAGACAGGACTCACAGGTAAGGACTTGATTTGATGGTAAAAATAACAACATTGGTACAAAAACAGAAAACAAACTGACTGGATGAGGTGCCGACCGCACCGGAAGCTAAGACAACTAGCAGGGGCTAACACTTAGCACAGACTGAGACAACTAGCAGGGGCTAACACTTAGCACAGACTGAGACAACTAGCAGAGGCTAACACTTAGCACAGACTGAGACAACCAGCACAGACTAGCAGACAAGACAAACTTACATGGCAGTCGAGTGATCCAAAAACAAAGAAGCCAGCCTGACTGACTGGCAAAGGCAGGCTTAAATAATAATGTCAGTGATGACAAACAGGTGTGAGTCAGGACCACAAGCGGCAGGTGAAAGTAATAAGTTGCTATGGTAACAAAGTCAGAGGTCCATAAACAGGAACTAAGCAGAGTCCAACACTAACAGAAAAACAAAAGTGACCTGAAAAAGCCAAACAGAATATGATCCACGCAGCGGATCATAACAATTTAGCCCTTTTGCTGAAATAAGCAAGGGCGTCCATGATAACGTTGCTTGGATGACAACACATGTTGCTCCAAAACCTGTATTGACCATTCAGCATTAAAGGGGAACATTATCACAATTTCAGCCACATTTCATCTTCAAAGCTCTCACTGATGGAAGGAGGTTTTGGCTCAAAATCTCACGATACATGGGCCCATTCATTCTTTCCTTAAAGGGGAACATTATCACAATTTCAGAAGGGTTAAAACCAATAAAAATCAGTTCCCAGTGGCTTATTTTATTTTTCGAAGTTTTTTTCAAAATTTTACCCATCATGGAATATCCTCAAAAAAGGCTTTAAAGTGCCTGATTTTTGCTATCTGTAAATCCACCCATTCATTTTCCTGTGACGTCACATAGTGATGCCAAAACAAACAAACATGGCGGATAGCACAGCAAAATATAGCGACATTAGCTCGGATTCAGACTCGGATTTCAGCGGTTTAAGCGATTCAACGGATTACGCATGTATTGAAACGGATGGTTGGAGTGTGGAGGTAGATAGCGAAAACGAAATTGAAGAAGAAACTGAAGTTATTGAGCGAATAGCTAATGAAGCTATTCGGCGATCGCCTTCTAACCAACGATTGTATCTTTTGACCACTGGAGCAACTTAAAGCCGTTGATTGGTAAGTATTTGTTTGGCATTAAATGTGGGTGAAGGGAAAGGCTGGATGCAAATATAGCTACAGATGTACATACAGCTAGCCTAAATAGCATGTTAGCATCGATTAGCTGGCAGTCATGCCGTGACCAAATATGTCTGATTAGCACGTAAGTCAATAACATCAACAAAACTCACCTTTATGATTTTGTTGACTTTATCGTTGGAAATACATCTGCTTTGAGTGTCGCAGGATATCCCCACATTCTTGTCATTTCTGCCATGTTAGCATCGATTAGCATGCCGTGCTAATCGATGCACACTCCACGTAAGACAACTTGACTCCGTCGCTGTTAGTGTTGTTACACCCTCCGACAACACCCCGACGAGGTATTATGGCTCCAAAGTACGGAAAACAGTCGAAAAAACTAAAAATAACAGAGCTCATTTGTGTGAGTAATGTGTTTGAGAAAATGGTGGACTGCTTCCCATTGTAACGTCACGGGTGAAAGGTCATCGCTCCGACAGCGAACAATTGAAAGGCGTTTGAATCGCCAAATTCACCCTTTTAGAGTTTGGAAATCGGTTAAAAAAAACATATGGTCTTTTTTCTGCAACATCAAGGTATATATTGACGCTTACATAGGTCTGGTGATAATGTTCCCCTTTAATGGTGCCTTCACAGATGTGTAAGTTACCCAAGCCTTGGGCACTAATACACCCCATACCATCACAGATGCTGGCTTTTGAACTTTGCGCCTATAACAATCCTGGTGGTTATTTTCCTCTTTGTTCCGGAGGACAACACGTCCTCTGTTTCCAAATATAATTTGAAATGTGGACTCGCCAGTCCATCTTAGATGAGCTCGGGCCCAGCGAAGCCGGCAGCGTTCCTGGGTGTTGTTGATAAATGGCTTTCGCTTTGCATAGTATAGTTTTAACTTGCACTTACAGATGTAGCGACCAACTGTAGTTACTGACAGTGTTTTTATGAAGTGTTCCTGAGCCCATGTGGTGATATCCTTTACACACTGATGTCTGTTTTTTATGCAGTGCTGCCTGAGGGATCAAAGGTCCGTAATATCATGGCCTACATGCAGTGATTTCTCCAGATTCTCTGAACCTTTTGATGATTTTAAGGACTGTAGATGGAAAAATCCCTTAATTCCTTGCAATAGCTCGTTGAGAAATGTTATTCTAAAACTGTTCGACAATTTGCTTACAAATTGGTGACCCTCGCCCCATCCTTGTTTGTGAATTACTTAGCATTTCATGGAAGCTGCTTTTATACCCAATCATGGCACCCACCTGTTCCCAATTAGCCTGCACACCTGTGGGATGTTCCAAATAAGTGTTTGATGAGCATTCCTCAACTTTATTAGTATTTATTGCCACCTTTCCCAACTTCTTTGTCACGTGTTGCTGACATCAAATTCTAAAGTTAATGATCATTAAAAAAAAAAAAATGTTTATCAGTTTGAACATCAAATATGTTGTCTTTGTAGCATATTTAACTGAATATGGGTTGAAAATGATTTGCAAATCATTGTATTCCGTATTCTAACACAATTTCCCAACTCATATGGAAACGAGGTTTGTATACAAACATGTGGGGGGGTGGGGATGCAAACATGTAGGGGGAGCAGTATACAAACATGTGTCGGGGCAGTATACAATACGTGTGGGGGGGCAGTATGCAAACATGTGGGGGGGGCAGTATGCAAACATGTGGGGGGGGGGAGAATACAAACATGTAGGGGGGAAGTATACAAACATGTGTCGGGGGGCAGTATGCAAACATGTGGGGGGGGCAGTATGCAAACATGTGGGGGGGGAGAATACAAACATGTAGGGGGGGCAGTATGCAAACATGTGGGGGGGGAGTATACAAACATGTAGGGGGGGCAGTATGCAAACATGTGGGGGGGAGTACACATACACGTAGGGAGGGAAGTATACAAACATGTGGGCGGGGGGAGAATACAAACATGTAGGGGGGAAGTATACAAACATGTGTCGGGGGGCAGTATGCAAACATGTGGGGGGGGAGAATACAAACATGTAGGGGGGGCAGTATGCAAACATGTGGGGGGGGCAGTATGCAAACATGTGGGGGGGGGGAGAATACAAACATGTAGGGGGGAAGTATACAAACATGTGGGGGGGCAGTATGCAAACATGTGGGGGGGGAGAA
This sequence comes from Nerophis ophidion, assembly GCF_033978795.1. NCBI lineage: Eukaryota > Metazoa > Chordata > Actinopteri > Syngnathiformes > Syngnathidae > Nerophis > Nerophis ophidion. The sequence goes on along the minus strand of NC_084611.1, from coordinate 46,201,390 downwards.
TACAAACATGTAGGGGGGGCAGTATGCAAACATGTGGGGGGGGAGTATACAAACATGTGGGGGGGAGTACACATACACGTAGGGAGGGAAGTATACAAACATGTGGGCGGGGGGCAGTATGCAAACATGTGGGGGGGTACACAAACATGTAGGGGGGGCAGTATACAAACATGTGTGGGGGGCAGTATGCAAACATGTGGGGGGGGGGCAAATGATGAAAGAAAGAAAGAAGGAAAGAAAGAAAGAAAGAAAGAAATAAATAAAAAGGATTCAGAAAAGACTAAAAATATAAAAAGTTGGTGTTCCTCAGGGAAGGTGCAGGCCGCCTCCGCCCAGATGACTTCTATGATAGGTTCACTCCCCTGTGGACTCCTGCTTTGTGCCCCGCCAAATTAAAGGCCTGCCTGCTGTCATCTCTGTGTGTGTGTGTGTGTGTGTGTGTGTGTGTGTGTGTGTGTGTGTGTGTGTGTGTGTGTGTGTGTGTGTGTGAGACGCAGTGGTCCAAGATGGCGACATACACCACAGTCCTTCTGGCGTGGTCGCTGGGAGCCGACAACAAGGACAGCGCTTAGACGGGCCAGTTTGCTCAGCTAACGTGCTCCTACTGTGTGACTGCTACACAACACATTCTTATTATACATGTTTGCTCAGCTAACGTGCTAACGTGCTCCTACTGTGTGACTGCTAGACAACACAGTTCCATTGTGTGAAAATGGGATTGACACACGTCAGGAAAGAGCACACTTGTGACCCCACAACAATAATTAATTGTAGTCTACTGGTTTTACTACAATTTAAAGGATTTCATGGATTATTATAAGTCATATTCATGACTTATTTTGTGCAAAGTGGCAAATGTCATTATTAACTTGCTAAAGGAGCGATCACATGAATGAAATTATACGTCTTATTTTACTGATTCCAAACGATTTCTACGATTTTATGGATAATTTCAAGTAAATTTTGATGACAAGTGTCAAAATGGCAACTGTCATTAATTACTTGCTCATGATACTTTTTCTTACTGATCACATTTTCCCGCTCGTCATTCCAGAACATACCAGCTGCCTTTTTTCTGTCTCGCCACTTTTTAATGGGCGGCCTGGAGGTGGGCGGAGCCAGACCACATGAAAACACTCCTGATGGTGCGTCTGCATGCTGGAAATAGTCCTTGGAAAAGTACACAGCACATACTTGTACTGCCTTTTTGCAGTAAGAAATACTACATTATACTAGGTGGCCACTGTCATCAATAACTTGCTGGAGGAGCGATCGCATGAATCAGGTCATACTTCCTCTTCCACTGATTTATTACAAGTTCTATGATTTTATAGATTCTTACAGGTCATTTTGATTATATATTTAGTGAAAGGTGGCAACTGTTATTAATTACTCACTGGAGGAGCGATCGCATTAATCATTTCATATGCCCCATTCTACTGATTTACTACAATTTCTATGATTTTGTGGAATATTTCAGGTCATTTTAAATATATATTTTGTGAAAGGTGGAAACTGTTAATAATGACTCGCTGGAGGAGCGATTGCATTAATCATTTTATACGTCTTATGCTACTGATTTACTGCTATGTCTATGATTTTGTGGAATATTTCAGGTCATCTTGAATATATTGTTTGTGAAAGGTGGCAACTATCATTATTAACTTGCTGGATGGTCGAGACACATTAATCATGTCATACTTTATCTTCCACTGATTTTCTGCAATTTCTATGATTTTATGGATTTTTCCAGCTCATGTTTATAATACATTTTGTGTAAGGTGGCAACTGTCATTGCTAACTTGCTGGAGGATCGATGGCATTAATCATATTATCCGCCCTATGCTACTGACTTACAACAATTTCTATGATGTTATGGGATTTTTCCAGTCATTTTAATGAATTATTTTGGGCAAGGTGGCAATTGTGGTTATTTACTTGTTAGAGGAGTGATGGCATTTGCTGCAGTATATTATCTGTCCTATTTCACTAAATTGCTACAATTCCGGTGGGTTTTTATTGGATTATTTCCAGTCATTTTGATCATAATTTTTGTGCGAGGTGGCGACTGTCGTAATAAACTTGCAAGAGGGGTGATTAGATTATTTAAATAATGAGTCCTATTTTACTGTGATATTACAATTTCTTAGATTTTATGGTTTATTTTAAGTAATTTTGATTCTATATATTGTGTGCAAGATGGCGACTGTCATTAATAACTTGCTAAAGAAGCGATCGCATAAATTACATTTGATGTCCTATTCGACTAATTTACTACAATTTGTATGATTTTATGGATTATTTTCAGTTATTTTGAGTATATACTTTGTGCACGGTGGTGACTGTCATTATTAACTTGCTGGGGGAGTGATCACATAAATTAAACGTCCTATTTTACTGATTCACTACAATTTCTATAATCTAGTGGTTTTATTAAGTCTTTTTGATGACATATTTTGTGCAAGGTGGCAACTGTGACTAATAATTTGATAGAGGAGCGATTGCAATTTGATGTCTTATTCTACTAATTAACTGCAACTGCTCTGATTTTATGGATTATTTCAAGTCTTTTTGTGCAAGATGGAGACTGTCACTTATATGTGAGAGGAGCGATCGCATAAATTACATTTGATTTCCTAGTCTACTGTGATACTACAATTTATTTGATTTTATGGATTATTTGAAGTCAAATAGAGTGTATATTTTGTGCAAAGTGGCGACTGTCATTAATAACTTGCCAGTGGATCGACCACATCAATTACATTTTACGTCCTATTTTACTGATTTACTACACTTTCTATGTTGTCATGGATTATGATATCACTCTTTGCTATTCCATTTCCGTATTGGCACACAAGGGGTTTCCATGGTCACCAGGTCTGGGAGAAGGATGTACAAACCAGCGTCTCACCTGAGGGTCCACATTGGTCCCGCCTCCGACCAGCTGCTTGTTGAAACTGGAACCAAGACAAATACTTCATGTTTACTGTGTTTGAAATACTTTGTGTATTACATGTTTACTGTGTTTGAAATGTTTCATGTATTACATGTTTACTGTGTTTGTAATACTTCATGAATTACATGTCTACTGTGTTTGAAATACTTCATGAGTTACATGTTTACTGTGTTTGAAATACTTCATGTGTTACATGTTTATTGTGTTTGAAATACTTTATACATCACATGTTTACTGTGTTTGAAATACTTCATGAGTTACATGTTTACTGTGTTTGAAATACTTCATGTGTTACATGTTTATTGTGTTTGAAATACTTTATACATCACATGTTTACTGTGTTTGAAATACTTCATGTGTCACATGTTTATTGTGTTTGAAATACTTCATGTGTCACATGTTTACTGTGTTTGAAATACTTCATGTGTTACATGTTTACTGTGTTTGAAATACTTCATGAGTTACATGTTTACTGTGTTTGAAATACTTCATGAGTTACATGTCTACTGTGTTTGAAATACTTCATGAGTTACATGTCTACTGTGTTTGAAATACTTCATGAGTCACATGTTTACTGTGTTTGTAATACTTCATGAGTTACATGTCTACTGTGTTTGAAATACTTCATGAGTTACATGTTTACTGTGTTTGAAATACTTCATGTGTTACATGTTTATTGTGTTTGAAATACTTTATACATCACATGTTTACTGTGTTTGAAATACTTCATGAGTTACATGTTTACTGTGTTTGAAATACTTCATGTGTCACATGTTTATTGTGTTTGAAATACTTCATGTGTCACATGTTTACTGTGTTTGAAATACTTCATGTGTTACATGTTTACTGTGTTTGAAATACTTCATGAGTTACATGTTTACTGTGTTTGAAATACTTCATGAGTTACATGTCTACTGTGTTTGAAATACTTCATGAGTTACATGTCTACTGTGTTTGAAATACTTCATGAGTCACATGTTTACTGTGTTTGTAATACTTCATGAGTTACATGTCTACTGTGTTTGAAATACTTCATGAGTTACATGTTTACTGTGTTTGAAATACTTCATGTGTTACATGTTTATTGTGTTTGAAATACTTTATACATCACATGTTTACTGTGTTTGAAATACTTCATGAGTTACATGTTTACTGTGTTTGAAATACTTCATGTGTTACATGTTTATTGTGTTTGAAATACTTTATACATCACATGTTTACTGTGTTTGAAATACTTTATGTGTCACATGTTTATTGTGTTTGAAATACTTCATGTGTCACATGTTTACTGTGTTTGAAATACTTCATGTGTTACATGTTTACTGTGTTTGAAATACTTCATGTACTACATGTTTACTGTGTGTGCTTGCAAACATTGGGGAGATTTCATGAAAGTGGAGTGTGATGGAAGAGGTTGCAAAGGCTGAAACACACAGAACAGATTCTGATTCCAACCAAACATTCACAAGTCCAAACAACATTTCCAGGTAGAAAAACATTTTCCAGAAATAAAAACACCACTTGAGGGTCTAAAAACACATTTCCATGAGTTCAATCACAATTTCTGAGTTTAAAAACATCTCTACCAATAGAAACACAATTTACAAGAGTAAAACTATTTTCTCTTAGTAAAAAAAAAAAAAACATATTTAAAAGTATAAAAAACTGTTTTCTGCAAGTAAAAACATGATTTGCAATCATTCAAACAATTCTATGTACGTAAAAACATGATTTACAAGAATAAAAGTCATTTGTACAAGTAGAAGGACAATTTAGCAGAATAAAAGAAGAGGAGGGGGTATGGCCTCCAAATAGAGACGGGGGCGTGTCCTCCAAACATTCAGCAAATGTTTTCTCTCCCAGAGCGGTTGAGTGAAGAATAAAAATCACCACAGAAATGTACTTTGCTGTACCACTTTGGACTACAAATACATACAATACACACTTTAGACTACAAATACACACAATACACACTATGGATTAGAAATACACACAATACACACTTTGGACTACAAATACACACAATACACACTTTGGACTCCAAATAAACACCAGTATGCTGGACTTCAACGGGAGTAGAAGTATGCAGGATTCACTCATTCATGAATTGACAAATACTCAAGTTTCACTCACTCATGGCTTGACAAATACTCATGTTTGGGTTACTAGGAAATGATGAAGACCACGCCTGGTAGAACCAACGAATGATAAAGACCATACCTGGTAGAACCAAGGACTGACAAAGACTGCACCCGGTAGAAGCAAGGAATGAAGAAGACCGCACCTGGTAGAACCGAGGACGGATGAAGATCGCACTCATTAGAAGCAAGGAATAATGAAGCCCATGCCTGGTAGATCCAAGGACTGATGAAGACCACGCTTGGTAGAACCAAGGATTGATGAAGGCCAGTCCTGGAACATGACTAAAGTGTTCCTTAACATCTTCCTACCTTTGTCCTCTCAGAGCCAATAAAACCAAAAGGGTCAAAAATGTGACAACCTCAAATATCCTTCTTGTGATATCATTCAAAATCAATTGGACCTGACCAGAACACACGTTTGGAGAGGGTGTCTGCTAGAAACCTTCATGCCGTAGCTACTCAAAGCATAATCCAAAATCAATAGAATTCTGAGGAACATCAACAAACAACTAAAACTGTGACCAAAACAAAACAGATTTGACCTTTGAACTACCCTGAAACACAACACAAGCATGTCAGATGTTCTCCATTCATCCAAAATCAATAGGAGTCCTTTAACTCTACGGTTCATTATTACATACACACTACATATAATGATCAGAAATGCAGTGGTGAACTGGTCCAAATAGGTGTTTGGTGTGTCAGTTAAGTGGTGTGTGGGTTGTGTCTTTGTGTGTCAGTTAATTGGTGTGTGTTAGCGGGAGTGCTGAGCCAGAGGCGGAAGTACAAGAGGGGCGGGGCTGGCTCGGAGGTCTGTGATCAGGCGTGAGGTCGAAGGGAGGGGAGAGGCGTCAAAGTCCGGGTCCAGGCGGGAGGTCGAGAACCAAGATGCAGAGGGAACGCAGGGAGACGAGACACACTGCTGGTGACGTGGGAACGAAGGCAGGCTGCAGAGAAGCGACAAGGAGGAGATGAGACAATGAAAACACAGAGAGCAAAGAGTGCGCATGTAGCTTTGACGTATGGGCTTACTGAACTGAACAGGAAACTACGTTCTGGCCTGGGATAGCAGGTTGTGCCGGCTTAAGAAGGCAGGTCTCATCATCCATTGCAGCTGCTTGCCACTGCTGGCCTGACGTGTGCTGTCGGAGGTGTGCCCGGCGGGGCACACACATGAATGTGAACTGACGAGCGGCGGGGCCGTGACAGTTATGGGTCAGCATTGAGCAAACAAAAGAACCTCATTCTGGGGCATTATTGCCATTTCAACCTCAAACACACCACCTGAGGCTTGGAACAAATTCAACATCAGCAGGTTTCTTGCTTACTGAAACAATAAAAAAACCACACCTGTACTGACAGACAGTCAGGGTTTGGACAAGGTGTCGTAATTATTATTCCAAACAATACAATGCAATGATCCCTTTGAATGGAGAAAGGTTCAGAATGGAGTGCTCACCCCAGAAATGGGATCAATGGTTTGGCGCCCAAAGAGTGACAGCAGGTCAGGGACGAACCAGATAATCAAAACAAATAGGGTTCTGGCTTAAAAGCTGCCTGTTTCACGTTAGCCTTGAAAATGAAAATGGTTTTGATTCTGATTCTGATTCTGATTCTGGCCTGGAGTGAAGCGACATGAGGCGTGGGAGACAGCAGGTGGATACACCAACTGAGGCTCAGCTCAACTCAGCGACATGAGGCCTGGGAGACAGCAGGTGGATACACCAACTGTCTCCCAAAACGTTATTAGTTAATGAGGTCATTAGAGACAACAATCTTAACGTCATCGGTCTCAGCGAAACCTGGCTTAAACCAGACACCTTTTTTGCGCTAAAAGAGGCTTCTCCTCCTAACTATACAAATGCGCATATTGCCCGTCCCCTTATAGGGGTGGTGGGGGTCGCACTAATATATAACGAAAACATTAACCTTAGTCCTAACATAAATAATAAATATAAATCGTTTGAGGTGCTTACTATGAGGTCTGTCACACCACTGCCTCTATACCTGGCTGTTATCTACCGCTCCCCAGGGCCCTATTCGGACTTTATCAATGAATTCTCAGAGTTTGTTGCAAATCTAGTGACGCACGCCGACAATATAATTATAGTGGAAGACTTTAATATCCATATGAATACCCCATCAGACCCTCCATGCGTGGCGCTCCAGACTATAATTGATAGCTGTGGTCTTACACAAATAATAAATGATCCCACGCATCGCAACGGTAATACGATAGACCGAGTGCTTGTCAGGGGTATCACCGTTTCCAAAGTTATAATACTCCTGTATACTAAAGTAATTTCCGATCATTACCTTATAATATTCGAGGTTCAGACTCATGTTCGGCAAGCTTATAATAATAATAACTGCTATAGCAGCCGCTACATTAATGCTGCCACAACGACAACCCTTGCTGGCCTAATGCCCTCGGTAATGGCACCATTCCCAAATTATGTGGGCTCTATTGATAACCTCACTAACAACTTTAACGACGCCCTGCGCGAACTATTGATAGTATAGCACCGCTGAAGTTAAAAAAGGCTCCAAAAAGGCGTACGCCATGGTTTACTGAAGAAACTAGAGCTCAGAAATTATCATGTAGAAAGCTGGAACGCAAATGGCGCACGACTAAACTTGAGGTGCACCATCAAGCATGGAGTGATAGTTTAATAACTTACCTTAGCTAAAGCTAAATATTACTCAAATCTCATCCACCTTAATAAAAACAATCCCAAATTTTTGTTTAGTATGGTAGCATCGCTAACCTAACAAGGGACTCCTTCCAGTAGCTCACCCACTCGGCAGATGACTTTATGAATTTCTTTAATAAGAAAAAAGAAGTCATTAGAAACGGAAATGCTGATTATCGGTCCTGCTAGACACCGACCTCTATTTAATAATACAACTTTAACATTTGACAACCAAACAATTAAACAAGGCGACTCGGTAAAGAATCTGGGTATTATCTTCCACCCAACTCTCTCGTTTAAGTCACACATTAAAAGCGTTCCTAAAACGGCCTTCCTTCATCTCCGTAATATCGCTAAAATTTGCTCCATTTTGTCCACTAACGACGCTGAGATCATTATCCATGCGTTTGTTACGTCTCCCCTCGATTACTGTAAAGTATTATTTGTGGGTCTCCCCATTAAACGATTACAGTTGGTACAAAATGCGGCTGCTAGACTTTTGACAAGAACAAGAAAGTTTGATCATATTACGCCTATACTGGCTCACCTGCACTGGCTTCCTGTGCACTTAAGATGTGACTTTAAGGTTTTACTACTTACGTATAAAATACTACTCGGTCTAGCTCCATCCTATCTTGCCCATTATATTATACCATATGTCCCGGCAAGAAATCTGCGTTCAAAGGACTTTGGCTTATTAGTGATTCCCAAAGCCCCAAAAAAGTCTGCGGGCTGTAGAGCGTTTTCATTTCGGGCTCCAGTACTCTGGAATGCCCTCCCGGTAACAGTTCGAGATGCCACCTCAGTAGAAGCATTTAAGTCTCACCTTAAAACTCATTTGTATACTCTAGCCTTTAAACAGACTCCCTTTTTAGACCAGTTGATCTGCCATTTCTTTTCTTTTTCTCCTATGTCCCACTCTCCCTTGTGGAGGGGGTCTGGTCCGATCCAGTGGCCATGGATGACGTACTGGCTGTCCAGAGTCGGGACCCAGGATGTACCGCTCGTCCAGAGTCGGGACCCAGGATGGACCGCTCGCCTGTGTATTGGCTTGGGACATCCCTGCGCTGCTGATCCGCTTCCGCTTGGGATGGTTTCCTGCTGGCTCCGCTGTGGACGGGACTCTTGCTGCTGTGTTAGATCCGCTTTGGACTGGACTCTCGCGGCTGTGTTGGATCCATTATGGATTGAACTTTCACAGTATCATGTTAGACCCGCTCGACATCCATTGCTTTCGTCCTCTCCAAGGTTCTCATAGTCATCATTGTCACCGACGTCCCACTGGGTGTGAGTTTTCCTTACCCCTATGTGGGCCTACCGAGGATGTCATTGTGGTTTGTGCAGCCCTTTGAGACACTAGTGATTTAGGGCTATATAAGTAAACATTGATTGATGATTGATTGAATTATTATTCCAAACAATACACTGCAAGAATCAGTTGGATTGGGATGGATAGGTCCCCCCCCACCCCCAGTCGTGTACTGACATCTAAAACTAATAGGGTTCTGGCCTGAGACCTTGAAAACCCACCAGGTTCTTGCAGTGACAGAATGTTACAAATTAATGGAGTATGAACATGTCCTACTTTGACCTTTGACCCCAGCGTCCTGCTTCATTATGTGTGTGTGTGTGTGTGTGTGTGTGTGTGTGTGTGTGTGCGTGCGTGCGTGCGTGTGTGTGTATGTGTATGTGTGTGTCGTCCGCTGGCTGACCTGTGACAACGAGGCGCTAACACGCACTCGACTTGTACGTGACCCGCTGGGATTTGTAGCGTGCGGGTGCGATGCCGGCCATGGTTTGCTCTGCGTGCCGGTGCGGAATGTTGGGATGTTTTTTGTTGGCGGGAGCAAAGTCAAAGATGTTCAACACCATTTGTGGATCACAAGTGCCAGCGCGACACTTCACCCATGCCACTACTTCACGGTCACACGGTCACACGGTCACACGGTCACATGGTCACACGGTCACATGGTCACGTCGCCAAGCATTTATCCTAAAACTCCTAGCCTCTTTACATGTACAGTAATACACTGTAAAAACAGGAAAAGATTTTGTGGTAAAAAAAACAACAGCTTAGTCGGCAAAATGTTTCCTTCAAAATAACGTTGGTAAAATGTCTCAATGTACAGGAATGCACTGTAAAAACAGGAAATGTAGATTTTTCGGTAACATTTTTGCGACTGAGCTGCCATTTTCGTACCGGAAAATCTACATTATCTCTACCATTTTCCAACGTATAGTAAATTATTGTTAAAAAAAGAAAAAAATAGTTAATGTAGAATTTTGTGAAAAAAAAAAACGGCAGCTCAGTCACCAAAATCTTACCATAAAATTAGCTCTGGTAACATTTTTCTATGTACAGTAATGCATTGTGCCTTACATTTTACGGGGGAAAAAGCAGCAGGTCAGATGACATCACACACAAGTAAACACTCTGCTTGTATCGCACATGATATCACACATTTTGACATGCAAGCTGTTATCATCCCATCATTGTTTGTGGACATGTATAGTCCCAGGTTAGAAAGTGATATCATGGTGGTTGGTTGGACCAACACCAACGATTTTCCAGTCCTGAGAGGGAGGTCCACCATCGTCGCCATGGCGACCAGAGCCAAGGCCTTACGTCACATGGCAGCCGTGAGCACCATCAGGTGTTATGACCTCATGGGGGCCCTGAACCCCCTCATGGGGGCCCTGCATCTGCACCCCCTCTTTGTGCTCTCAGGTGGACATCCTGGCCTTTGTGACACCTGATCTCCCAGGTGAACTTTCAGCTGCCAGGGACTGAAGGTGTGTAAACCGGGGGGGGGGGGGGGGGTCTCCTTTAAACCATGGGGGAACACTAAGGGTGGGGGGGTACTTTAAATCTGTGGTCCGTGCACTTTAGAATCACCACAAGGAACCTCATGCCCTAATTCCACCTGTATCCTGTTAATGCACACACACACACACACACACACACACACACACACACACACACACACACACACACACACACACACACACACACACACACACACACGCACACACAAAGGCACACGAGCTAACATTAGCATTATTAGTTAATTCCACATGTGTTTAGGTTCCCACTAGAGACAGACCAATAGAAACACTAGAGACGGACCAATAGAAACACTATAGATGGACCAATAGAAACACTAGAGATGGACCAATAGACACACTAGAGACCGACAAATACAAACACTAGAGCCGGACCAATAGAAACACTAGAGACAGACCAATAGAAACACTTGAGACAGACCAATAGAAACACTAGAGATGTACCAATAGAAACATTAGAGATGGACCAATAGAAACACTAGAGATGGACCAATAGAAACACTAGAGACGGACCAATAGAAACACTAGAGACGGACCAATAGAAACACTATAGATGGACCAATAGAAACACTAAAGATGGCCCAATAGACACACTAGAGACGGACAAATACAAACACTAGAGCCGGACCAATAGAAACACTAGAGACAGATCAATAGAAACACTAGAGATGGACCAATAGAAACACTAGAGATGGACCAATAGAAACACTAGAGACAGACCAATAGAAACACTTGAGACGGACCAATAGAAACACTAGAGATGGACCAATAGAAACACTAGAGATGGACCAATATAAACACTAGAGACGGACCAATAGAAACACTAGAGATGGACCAATAGAAACACTAGAGACGGACCAATAGATACACTAGAGATGGACCAATAGAAACACTAGAGACGGACCAATAGAAACACTAGAGACGGACCAATAGAAACACTAGAGATGGACCAATAGAAACACTAGAGACGGACCAATAGAAACACTAGAGACGGACCAAAACAACACTAGAGATGGACCAATAAAAACACTAGAGACGGACCCATAGAAACACTAGAGACGGACAATAGAAACACTAGAGACGGACCAATAGAAACACTAAAGATGGACCAATAGAAACACTAGAGATGGACCAATAGAAACACTAAAGATGGACCAATAGAAAAACTAGAGATGGACCAATAGAAACAATTGTGGGTTCCTTCACGTAGATTAGAGTTGAGGCATGTTTTAAGGTAGCTGACATTTTCTTCCTGGATCTTACACAAAGTTTATCATGTTTTTATATTCTATCTGCTGTATATGCTGTAAAAACAAAAAGTACAATTATATATATATATATGTATATATATATATGTATATATATATATGTATTTATATTTATCGAATATTACCAGAGGTGGGTAGTAACGCGCTACATTTACTCCGTTACATCTACTTGAGTAACTTTTGGGATAAATTGTACTTCTAAGAGTAGTTTTTATGCAACATACTTTTACTTTTACTTGAATATATTTATAGAGAAGAAACACTACTTTTACTCTGTTCCATTTATCTACATTCAGCTCGCTACTCGCTACTTTTTTTTAATCAATCTGTTAATGTTTGTTTTGGTTTTTCAGACCTTCAAAGTAAGATCTCCGCATGCCTGCGTTTCACCAATCACATGCAGTCACTGGTGACAAACAGAGCCAGGCGGTCACATGACCGTCAAACGTGGACCACGACTTAAGCAAGTTGAAAAACTTATTGGGGTGTTACCATTTAGTGGTCAATTGTACGGAATATGTACTGTACTGTGCAATCTACTAATACAAGTTTCAATCAATCAATCAAAAGTGTAAAGGAAAAAAGACATTTATTATTTCAACCGTATTAGACAGAAAGGAGGACTTTTCTCTTCCATTTGAAAACGTGAACGTTATCAGCACTATACTGTCTGATCCCAATCAATGCAAGTCATCACAATCAGGTAATACACCAACTTATATTATTGTCTTCATGAAAGATAGGAATCTATATGTTAAACATGCATGTATATTCATTAAAACACCTTTAACATGTCAACAAAAACGGCAAAATAAATAAATATAAATTATATACTGTATATACTGTGTATGTATATATATATATATATATATATATATATATATATATATATATATATATACATATATATGATATATGTGTGTATGTGTGTAAGTATGAGGTAGATCAACTCGATTTGGTCATTTATTAAGTAATTGATTAACGTTGAAAAACTTATTGGGGTGTTACCATTTAGCAGAGGTGGGTAGAGTAGCCAGAAATTTTACTCAAGTAAGAGTACTGTTACTTTAGAGATTTAATACTCAAGTAAAAGTAAGGAGTATTCACCCAAATATTTACTTGAGTAAAAGAAAAAAGTGTGTTGTGAAAAAACTACTCAAGTACTGAGTAACTGATGAGTAACCTCATTACGGCAACAAATAATGCACAAAAACATAAAAATAGCAATGAGCAAATTCAGAGCCAGATATATCTCTTAAGCAACTAAAACAGTAATATATATTAAATAATAGTACATTAAAATAAAATTTAAAAAATGGCACATTGAGCCACAATAACTTAACAGCACCATAGGCTCAGTAGGCATTCATTGATTTGATTGATTGATTGAGTGATTGAAACTTGTATTAGTAGATTGTACAGTACAGTACATATTTCGTACAATTGACCACTAAATGGTAACACCCCAATAAGTTTTCCAACGTTTATCAATTACTTAATAAATGACCAAGTTGAGGTGATCTACCTCATATATACATACATACAGTTATCATTTATACACACATATCATATATATATGTGTATATATATATATATATATATATATATATATATATATATATATATATATATATTAGGGGTGGGCAAATTAATGCGTTAATTATGAGTTAACTCATCTATCTATTAACGCCGACAATTATTTTATCGCACATTTGCGTATGTTGTTTACATGCTTTTTTTTTGTTAACGCCTTTTCTTAACAAGATGGCGTCACCCGGCGTCGAGGGGCTCTTGGTAAAGAAGGAACATTTGGCAAAAATACCGGACAATTCTGCAAATTTCATGGCTGGCTTACAGTGTGGTCACTCCGGGATCACTTACGACCGCCAGACAATTCTGGATGTGGATAGATCGGGCCGTTTTGGACTGAATGACGCGTGCTTGCTAGACCGGCTAGCTAGCAGGGGAATACTTTGCGCGCTACATCCAGCGGCCTGTGAAGCAGCGGAGTATATGTGTTGTCCGTCTATTTATGAATAATGCAGATGAGGAGTGTTGGCTGAGTTCTTAACGTTTACTTTCAGAGCGTGCATTTCACAACATACAAGATGCCGTCATGGCGACACAACCTATACCGGGCTACCGTGCATGCTCGTCACTCCTGTTGCATGCTGGGTAGGGTAGTTCTTTTATTCCCTGGCTCATAACATCACAATCGGAAAATTCCCATCATATCAATTCCCTGATATGGTCATAATTATTTTAAGTGCACTACGCAGAATAAACACAACATTATTAATATTGCTACTACGGATAATTTGATCAAAAATTCCCTAAAACAGCCCACTACCTATGATATAGGTTTTTTAAACATAAGATCCCTGATAAAAAAAAATGTTTCTGCTGTTACCTCAGAAATTGCCTGTTCAGATGTTATGATTGTGGCTCAGAGATTTGTATGTAGATTATATTTATTTTCCATAACAAACAGGATAACTTAAATACCCTGGCAGTGGTAGTAATAAGCTTAAATGTTTGTATTTACATTTTTTGAGTTGATTTTCTTAAAATATGCTATTTAACTGCTACTGTTTAACGAGGACTGATTTAAATTGTGTTTGCACAACAAATGTTTTGGCGCTTTTGTTCATGTGGGAGAATATTTCAATAAAGGTGCACTACACACTACTTTTGAATTCATTATTGGGCTTTGCGTATACAATGCAGTTAATCGCGATTAATCGGAGAAATAGTGCGATTAACTTCGATTACAATTTTTAATCGTTAACCAGCCCTAATATATATATATATATATATATGTATATACATATATATATATATATATATATATATATATATATATATATATATACATACATATATATATATATTATATATATATATATATATATGTCTTGATTGTATTATCCAGAGAATAATGCTCGATACCGTGGTAGAGCACAATCTCCTGATGATTGAGGGAACCCCTCATTAAACAGTTCTATAGAGATGAAGTAGTCTTGTGATTTTTCCCACACCTACATATATATATATATATATATATATATATATATATATATATATATATATATATATATATATATACATACATACATTTATATATACAGTATATAATTCATATTTATTTATTTTGCCGTTTTTGTTGACATGTTAAAGGTGTTTTAATGAATATACATGCATGTTTAACATATAGATTCCTATATTTCATGAAGACAAGACTATAAGTTGGTGTATTACCTTTTTCTGATGACTTGCATTGATTGGAATCAGACGTCCAAGTTTTCAAATGGAGGAGAAAAAAAGTTCCTCTTTTCTGTCTAATACCACATGAAAGTCGTTGGTTTTTGGCATCTTATTTGTCCAGCTTCCATATTCGTTTTTATACAGTTTCCATGAAATACATTGGCGGCAAACTCCGTAGCTTGCTAGTTTGTTTGCTCTGGCTTTCGGAGACTCTTATTTTGTTAGCGCAGGCGCGATGCAGCGGCACTTTTATTGTGAAGACAGGAACTGTGCGATCATTCTTTAGGCTATTGATGGGAAGTACGGTTGAAATAATAAATGTCTTTTTTCCTAAACACTTTTGATTGATTGATTGAAACTTGTATTATTAGATTGCACAGTACAGTACATAATCCGTACAAATGACCACTAAATGGTAAAACCCCAATAAGTTTTCCAACTTGTTTAAGTCGGGTCATGTGACCGCCTGGCTCTGTTTGATTGGTCCAACGTCACCAGTGACTGCATGTGATTGGTGAAACGCAGGCATGAGTAGATTTTACTTTGAAGCTCTGTCATTAACCAAAACAAACATTAACGGATCGATAAAAAAAAGTAGCGAGTAGCGAGCTGAATGTAGATAAATGGAGCGGAGTAAAAGTAGCGTTTCTTCTCTATAAATATACTCAAGTAAAAGTAAAAGTATGTTGCATAAAAACTACTCATAGAAGTACAATTTATCCAAAAGTTACTCAAGTAAATGTAACAGAGTAAATGTAGCGCGTTACTACCCACCTCTGCCATTTAGTGGTCAATTGTACGAAATATGTACTGTACTGTGCAATCTACTAATACAAGTTTCAATCAATCAATCAATGAATGCCTTCTGAGCCTATGGTGCTGTTATTGTGGCTCAATTTGCCATTTTTGCAATTTTACTGTAATGTATTATTATTTAGTATATATTATTGTTTTAGTTGCTTAAGAGATATTCCTGGCTCTGAATTTGGTCATTGCTTTTTTTATGTTTTTGTGCATTATTTGTTGCCGTAATCGTTAAACGAACAGGTTACTCATCAGTTACTCAGTACTTGAGTAGTTTTTTCACAACATACGTTTTACTTTTACTCAAGTAAATATTTGGGTGACTACTCCTTACTTTTACTTGAGTAATACATCTCTAAAGTAAGAGTACTCTTACTTGAGTATAATTTCTGGCTACTCAACCCACCTCTGTATATTACCAAATAGTAGCCCGGGTGTTTATTTCACAAAATCATTTTTGAGACGGGCGTTTAAAAGAAGCAGGCAGTTATTTACACAAGGCTTTTATTTATTTTTGCACCAGCCTGCACCAGGCCATTATTTGGTTACAATGGTTACTGTCTAGTATTTTTTTTTCATATAAAAAACTTTAAATGTAAAAGCTATTGTAAACATACAAAAAAAAAACTGTCAAAAGACAAGAGATCAACAAGGCCTCAACATGGCAGTAGTGCAACAGATGTCAAATAGAATACCAATACTGAAAATAAATAAAGTTTTTAAATAATGCAGCCTACCCGGAAAAATTAAATTCTGGTACCAAGTACTCAAGTATAAAACCCCCCATCAAAACAGAACAACAATACTGTCACTTAAATAAAATAAAAGCTACAGTATTCCAAGTTTTAAATAAAGCAGCATACAGGAAAAATAAAATTATGGTACCAAGTACTCTATAAAACCATCAAAACAATAATACTGTAGCAAACACAACCCCAAATGCAACACAAACCCACTCATCATCCTCCTCCTCCTCCCCCTCTTCCTCCTCTTCTTCCTCCCCCACCTCTACCTCACCCCCTTCATCATCATCCTCCTCTTCAATCACAAGTTCATTGAGGAACTGCTGTCCCTCATCACTCTCCTCCTTTTCCTGAACCACAGCAGCACCCTGCTGTCTAGCCCTCAACAGAATCTCTCTGCCTGCCTGACATGGCTGTCCCTTCTTGAGGCAGAAAATGAGCTGGTCCTCACTTCCATCAGCTGCCACCGTCAGCCCACACACCTTGTAGGATACCAGAAAGCAACAATCAGCTATGGTTACTGTTTGCACCACACGCACACACACACGTACACACAGCCCGCCAGCCTACCTTGAATGAGTTGATCAGAGTGTCCCGGTCCAGAGCATCCCAGGCTCCCAGGACCCAGTCGACCAGGAGGCGGCGGGAAGGGGCTCTCAGGTTCCCTGACATGGCTACTGTAGGTCTTGTCTTTATCACCAGCCATCCAGTTATCATAGTAGTCACGGAGCTGCGCTTTGAAAGGGCCATTCCACACAACATCGGGGGCCTGCAGGTACTCTTTGCAACCTCCAGATATAACAGCCATTGTAAGGTTGTAGCCCCTTTTGAGCTCTTCCTTCGTGGCCTCGCTGATATGGCATCGGTACGAGTCCCATGCAAGTAACCTCGGCCTGAAGTGAAATTTCCCCACTGCCCTCTGGAGCCGATCCTTTGTCATGTCATCATTAAACCAGCCATTCATGGAGGAAGCTATGATCAGCCCGGGGATGCTCTGCATAGCCTTTACATCACGGACAGCACCTTTAACCACAGTGTAAGGCTTCAGCTTTGTCCCGTCTGCCTTGGCTGCAAGAGCCACCAATACGCGTGCCTTCTCGTGGCCGGTGGTTTTTAGGCAGATGGAGCGGGCGCCCCTCTCATTGACCGTACTAAAACCAACCATGTCAAACCAGACGGCTGTTTCAGCCATGGCGATGATATTCTTGGGCTGGATTTTCTTGGCTTCTATCTGTTTAGTAGAGAAAATGAGGAAGTTGACAATCTTCTCGACGGGAGCGTCCTTCTGTGCAACAGTTGTTCTCCTGAGGGTAAAGTTGTTCCGAAGCAGGAATCAATTAAGCCAGCCACTCGTTGCACCAAACATCACCCCGGTGTCTCTCGTATCACTTGCGGTGGCATACATCTCCTTGGCCTTAATGCAGATCATTTTGCGGGACACACGGTGGTTCAGTCTACGAACGTGATGTATCCACTGAAACAAATTAGCATCAAGCTCGTCGCTCACTTTCTTCCTACCTCCGCTAAATAAGCGAGCCCGTTTTCCATCGATTGCCGACTGAGATAGTAGTTCTCCCATTTTTTGTTTCCATTCGTGTACACGTTTTGGGTCAACGTTAAAATGCCTGGCCGCTGCCAAACCCGAATTTTGCTTTGCATACTTCACAACCGCTAGCTTGAACTTTAAGCCAAACTTTCTGTTCTTCTTCCCCCTTAAAGTATTCCCGTCCATCAGTTGTGGTGTACCGCTATACATGGACTATTATTAGGATGAGGCGTTTAATTGACAAAATGGGCTCAGACCCCGGGCGGCTATTCGGACATGGGCAGTTATTTGGTAATATACGGAATATATATATA
>NC_084611.1:46177817-46180317 GCF_033978795.1 Nerophis ophidion | reverse complement strand
CCCCCAAGCAGGTGTCCTCCTCATGGCATTTGACTCCGCCCACTAAGGTTAGCCTGCAAAATGGAAGTGTTGGCCGCCACAAAATAAGAGTCTTTTGTCCTTCTTTACACATTCTATTCAAATCTCACATTCCTGTCTCACTGGAAACCTTTTTATTGTGTTTATTTCCATCCACCGACACCACGCTCTTATTGTGAAACTCTGCAGCTGCTTCTGGAGGGAAATGTAGCCAAGTCAAGTCTGAATGGGGAAGGAAGCAAAACTATTCTGGACGTTTGCTACTTTGACAAAACATCTTTCAACTGGCTGGGAGTTTGTTTTCTCATTTTGGCAAATAATGATGTGTCCAGGACAATAATACTAAAAATAATAATAATACCATATTCATAAAATAATAATAATAATACTTCCATATTCATGATAATAATACATCCTTATCAACTACAAAATATTTAATACATCCCTATTTATAGCAATAATAATAATAATACATCATATTAACAACACTAATAATGCACCTATATTAACAACAATAATAATACATCCATATTCATAAATATAATAATAATAAAAATAATATTCATAATAATACATCCATGTTAACAACACTAACATTACTTCATCCACCTTCATAACTATAATAATGATAAATGGGTTGTACTTGCATAGCGCTTTTCTACCTTCAAGGTACTCAAAGCGCTTTGACACTACTTCCACATTTACCCATTCACACACACATTGACTTACTAACATGTTGAACTATGAACTTACTGACTTTTTAAGTTACTGACTTACTACCTTACTGACTTATCAGGTTACTGACTTATTAGGTTACTGACTTACTAACTTCTTGACTTAGTTTGTTTGTGACTAATCAAGTAGCTGACTTACTGATTTACTAACATTCAAACTTCCAGACTTACAAACTTATTAACTGACTAACTTATTAACTGACTAACTGAATACCTTTTCAACATCCTGCCATACTAACTTACTGACTTATTAGATCACTGACTTACAGACTTGGTAACCTACTGACTTACTTACTTTCCAACTTCCTGACAAACTGACTTATTAAGTCACGGATTTACTGAATACATTTCCTACTGACTCTTTAAGTTACTGACGTAATTAGTTACTGACTTACTACCCTACTGACTTATTAAGTCACTAGCTTATTAACTTCATGACTTGGTAACTTACTGACTTACTAATTTTTCCAACGTCCTGACATTCTAACTTATTAACTGACTAATTACTGTGCCGACACACTAACTTACAGACTTATGAAGCTACTAACCAGGAGGTTAGCGAGTTAACAAACAAACAGATCAGACGACCAGAACGGGCAAGCCAGAAAGATATTTGCCTCCCTCCATGTACCACATTCCAAGGTCTTCTAAACCATCAGTGGGCAGGAAGGACTAAAATACTCCACAAGGGAATGAGGGCCACTCTGCCCAGGGACTCTGCCCAGGGACTCTGCCCAGGCACCGCAGCTTTTGTCTGAAGAGGGCGGAGCCTGCAGGATGCTTGTGAGACGTCCAAAGTGAAAATAGCTCCTCTGGTTGTGTGTTAGCGTGTGCTGGAGGCCACAAACACCAAGAACTCTGCCAACATCACAACCCCAGTCCTCAAGCAGCATCCAAGTCCTGCTGCTGGATTACACAGGGACATGATTGTCCTAGCAGGTCTTGAGGGACATGATTGTCCTAGCAGGTCTTCAGGGACATGATTGTCCTAGCAGGTCTTGAGGGACATGATTGTCCCAGCAGGTCTTGATGGACATGAAACATTGTGCTCCTAAATGTGAAGTGTGAAGAGAATTATATTCATATAGCGCTTTTCTCTAGTGACTCAAAGCGCTTTACATAGTGAAAGCCAACATGTAAGTTGCATTGAAAGCGGTGGGTGGCACTTGGAGCAGGCGGGCCAAGTGTCTTTCAAAAGGACACAACGGCAGTGACTAGGATAGCGGAAGCGGAAATCGAACCTGGAACCCTCAAGTTGCTGCCACGGCCACTCTACCAACTGAGCCATACCGCCCCAATGTAGGACCCAGATCTGCAACTGCCGGCCTGCAGGCCAAACACAACCACATTCCTCTTCATCCGGACAAAAGACAAAGTTGTTTTTGAACTAGAAGAATTCCCGGTTTTCCCGAAATTCCTGGAATTCCTGAAAACCATGTCTCCAGTCCAAATGTTCCACCTTTCTCCACCCATTTGAACAATTCTAACACCAAACATTTCAACTCATTCAGAACATTCAAGTCTTTTAACACTTTTCCAAAAATTCTCGCTTTTCCCAAAATTCCCGAATTTCCATGAAATTCTCATTGAAAAGAATGGAACCCTTTTCAAATTCTCACCTTTTTCACCCCACTGAAACTGTTCCAACTAGAGAATATTCAGCCTGTTCAGGAACAGTGTGCTCTCCTTCAACAATTCCAAAATAATTCCCAGTTTTCAGGGATATTTCCCCATTCAAAATCATTTTT
>NC_084611.1:46167817-46172817 GCF_033978795.1 Nerophis ophidion | reverse complement strand
TCTGAACTTCGAATTTTACAAGGTAATGATTGGACATTACTTTAGTATACGGGAGTATCATAACTTTGGAAACGGTGATACCCCTGACAAGCACTAGGTCTATCGTATTACCGCTGCGATGCGTGTGTTCATTTATTATTTGTGTAAGACCACAGCTATCAATTATAGTGTGGAGCGCCACGCATGGAGGGTCTGATGGGGTATTCATATGGATATTAAAGTCTCCCATTATAATTATATTGTCGCCGTGCGTCACTAGATCAGTGATGAACTCTGAGAATTCACTAATAAAGTCCGAAAGGGCCAAGGGGGGATAACAGCCAGGTAGAGAGGTAGCGGTGCGACAGACCTCATAGTAAGCACCTCAAATGATTTATTATTATTACTTAAGTTAGGGGTAAGGTTAAGGTTGTCATTGTATATTAGTGCGACACTCCCATCCCTTTTAAGGGGACGGGCAATATGCACATTCGTAGTTAGGAGAAGATGCCTTGTTTAGCAGGAAAAATGTATCTAGGAATTGATTGTGACTGTTATCTTCAGATTGTGTGCTTTGTGGAATGGTCCAAAATTGAAAGTCTTGCAAAGAGGAAGAATTTGAGAAGCTCTCATAAAGAGTGTAGCCCATGACGAGCAGCTTACATGTTTCTGGCAAGCAGTTCTGGCCCAGCGAGCGACCCGCTCCGCGTGCCAGCTCGCAAAGGTGTGCCAGCTCCAAATGCTGCGCGGGGGCGGACCACAAGAGTTTGTGTGAGAAATGCAAGCCAGCAGGTGTCAACCCTGAGTGGAGCTCAGGTGTGGAAATCGGAAGAAAGAAGCAGGGATGGGAAGAAGATGTCCTGGGATTTACCTCTTGGGAGAAGCTGCTGCTCATGGTCTTGGACTTGCTTTAGGTAACTTTCTTTCCGGCGATGAGGTGGCGACTTGTCCAGGATACACCCGCCTTCCGCCCGAATGCAGCTGAGATAGGCTCCAGCACCCCGTGCGACCCCGAAAAAAGGGACAAGCGGTAAAAAATGGATAGATGGATGGACACTTTCTTTCTTGAAACACTCAGCTTGGAAACATTGTATGCGTTTCTTGGCGGGGAACACTCACTGGGTACTGGTGAGCCACAAGCGGGAAAATAGCCAGCAGAAATGGACAAAGAAAGGGGACATTACAGAAATATCAGGTCTGCTTCTGAAAGATGACATAAATGGAGGACAGTAGGCAGGAAGTCAAAAGGGGACTATTTTCTATTGCAATGAAAAGATGTCAAGACACCTTGTCAAACCAATCACACTTACTGATCCTAAAAAACAAAACCATTTTGTCAAAAAATAAATGATGTGGTCCAAAGACTAGTCCTACAGACCAAAACCATTAAAAAAAAAAAATGTTTTATGGTCGTCCAAAGACTGATCCTACAAACCAAAATCATTTTGTCAAAAAATACAACTCTATGGTCCAAAGACTGATCCTACGGGGAAAAAACATTCTGTTGAAAAAAAAAAAAATACTATTGTCCAAATACTGATCCTCGAGACCAAACCATTTTGTTTCATAAAAACAATTCAGGGCTTCACGGTGGAAGAGGGGTTAGTGCGTCTGCCTCACAATACGAAGGTCCTGCAGTCCTGGGTTCAATCCCAGGCCCGGGATCTTTCTGTGTGGAGTTTTCATGTTCTCCCCGTGAATGTGTGGGTTCCCTCCAAGTACTCCAGCTTCCTCCCACTTCCAAAGACATGCACCTGGGGATAGTTTGATTGGCAACACTAAATTGGCCCTAGTGTGTGAATGTGAGTGTGAATGTTGTCTGTCTATCTGTGTTGGCCCAGCGATGAAATGGCGACTTGTCCAGGGTGTACCCCGCCTTCCGCCCGATTGTAGCTGAGATAGGCGCTAGCGCCCCCCCAAAAGGGAATAAGCGGTAGATAATGGAAAAACAATTCTATGGTCCAAGGACTGATCCTGCAGACCAAAACCATGTTGTTAAAAAAAACAATGCTATGGTCCAAAGACTGATCCTACAGGAACAAATAAACATTTTGTTGAAAACAAAATGCAATTGCCCAAAGATTGATCATACAACCCAAAACCATTTTGTTGAAAAAAAAAACAATGCTTTGGTCCAAACACTGTTCATACAAACCAAAACCATTTTGCTGAAAAAGCAATTCTATGGTCCGAAGACTACAACTGTTGTGCCAAAAACTGATCCTTCACTAGAATGACTACACTGTTTGGTGCAAAGATCAAGCCTCCAGTCCGAAGACTACCAGTCTGAATAAAAGACAAATCCTACGGTCCATCTGGTCCAAAGACTGATCCTTCTGTTTTAAAGCTTGATCCTTCAGGGCAAAGAGCGAACGTGATCAGATGGAGCAGAAGAGAAGTGGGCCACAATTACAACAATTACAACAATTACAACACCATCTGCATCCAGACTTCATCAACTTCAAACTTGGCTGTGGTCTACACTTCCTTCCTGGAAAAAAACAACTTTTCATCTTCTGCTGCCAATCTATGAAAGACAACTTCAAAGGATGTGGGCGGGGTCAAATGGCCCTTAGCTTGTTTGGAGATTCTGCTGATGGAACGTCAAATTGACATCAGCGTCATTTGCACCAGCAGCTATTTGCTAACGTCTGCCCCCGAGCCAACGAGGACGAGGCACAACTTTGCATGTTTCCTGCTTCTGAAAATGCCCAAAGTACCTGGAAATACTAAGAAATCCCACATGTTTAGTTGTGGACGATTTAGCCCTGCTCCTTTTTGCATGTAAGTTCTGTTAGCTCAGCCTCCCTTACCTTATTTTGCAACATAAAATACTTTCTGCCTGCATGCATATTCTGGGTTTTGTACCGCGACCACGACTGACCATGACAGGAATGTGCCCTCTGCATCATTTTCAGGACTTCTTTTTGCACGCTGGACACGGGAAGACATGCTCCTACAGCAGGAATACAAATTTTGTACTCCTGCGATATGAATACTATTAACTTGTACATGTTATGTACACAGTATTTATTCAAGTAGAAATATCACAGATTACATGAACAAACATTTTTGACAATCAAAGCATGATCGTAGCGATCCACATTTTGTGCTATTTATGCCTGAAATTGCTGTCTAAACATGCAAGTGTAGCTCCTCCTCTGAATGCAAGTGCTCCTACAGCAGGAACACAAATTCTGTGTCCACAACACACTGCAACCATTTGTTGTT
The DNA here is from genome assembly GCF_033978795.1 of Nerophis ophidion. Lineage (NCBI taxonomy): Eukaryota > Metazoa > Chordata > Actinopteri > Syngnathiformes > Syngnathidae > Nerophis > Nerophis ophidion. The sequence continues at coordinate 46,169,607 of NC_084611.1, read as the reverse complement.
TTCAATTCACATTCAAAGCGGGTTTGTCCTTTCTGTGATCAGCTGTTTGAAAAAGAATCATGTTTAAAAAGCATTTCATCAAATCAAATTAATTGGTAGTCTAAATCAGTGTTCCCAACCACCGGGCCGCAGAATAATTTTTTTTATTAATTTCTTTTTTTTTTTTAATAAAAAAAATAAAAAAATAAAAACTTTTTTTTATTTTTTTTTTATCAAAACAACATAAAAAACACAAGAAACACTTACAATTAGAGCACCACCACAAAAAAAAAACTCCCTTTTTCATGACAAAGGGAAAAAAATAAAACAATTCTCAAGCGTTGACCGGTCCGCAGCTACAAAAAGGTTGGGCACCACTGGTCTAAATGATAAGTGTAGGGTACAAATTATATCCGTCTGCAGTTAATCGGGATTCATTTTTAATTATGAACAATGCCATTAATCCTGATTAAATATGATCATTGTTGGACAAATATAGTGTTCATATATATATATATATATATACACATGTATACGTGTATATTTATATACATATGTACACATGTATATGTATATATGTGTATATATATATATATATATATATATGTATGTATGTGTGTGTGTGTTTATTTTGTTTGTTTTTCAAAATGTATTCATTTATTTGTTTATTTTCAATAATACATTTGCAAAAAAAAAAAAAGGATTTTAGAGCATCTCCACGCAAGCAGAAGGAAATGTTCTAACCTGTAGCCTATTTTGAAAATGTTCATTATAAAAATGATTCCAAACAATACACTGCAAGAATGGATCCTGAATGGAATTGTCATATGATGATTGTAATTGTTGGACAGCCCTAGGTATAAAAGGGCTGTCCAACAAATGGGAGAACGACATTTTCTAACCTGTTTTGAAAAAGCCTCCTTCTACAAATGATTCCAAATAATACCCTGCAAGAATGGTTTGACTGAAGAATGGATAATGTCATCCCACAAAACAAAGTTGGATTATTAGCTGGCCAAAGATTGAAAAGTGATTGACATTTGACGAGTGTGCAAAGATGGAGAGGAGGTGCGTAGTGAAACTTGACCCCTGGCCTTGGCTAACAGGGGACGCCAAAGCTGCCAAGGCCCACTTGAAAGAGTTGAGAGTTTGCAAGCGTGGCCATTTTCTGCTGGCAGCAGGTGCACACAGGTGCACACAGGTGAGGACCACATTCCCAAGAGAGCAGGCTTTCATTTACAGGAAACCAGCTACAAACAGGAAGTGACTTTGCAAGTGGACGCGGCCAGACGCCCTTTCATGCTAAAAACCACGTCCTCATCCACCAAAGTGCGTGCGGCCGTATGGTCATCTGGTAATGTGGTCATGTGGTCGTGTGGCGAGGCGAGCGCAGGTGCTCATTTAGAGGGATGAAAGAGGTGGTGAACATGTGGTGCTAATGAAAGCTTGCCAGAGGTTATGATTACAGGCTTTGAAGGTCACATCAACTTCAAAGTGGGGAGGGACATCATGTCTTCACATCAACTTCAATGTGAGGAGGGACATCATGTCTTCACATCAACTTCAAAGTGGGGACATCATGTCTTCACATCAACTTCAAAGTGGGGAGGGACATCATGTCTTCACATCAACTTCAAAGTGGGGAGGGACATCATGTCTTCACATCAACTTCAAAGTGGGGAGGGACATCATGTCTTCACATCAACTCTAAAGTGGGGACATCATGTCTTCACATCAACTTCAGAGTGGGGACATCATGTCTTCACATCAACTTCAAAGTGGGGAGGGACATCATGTCTTCACATCAACTC
>NC_084611.1:46125317-46162817 GCF_033978795.1 Nerophis ophidion | reverse complement strand
CCACCAGCGTTCACCTGTGGACCTTCAGCATTCAGCACGCCACTGGATCCAAGACCAGTATTTGAAAGACCGCTATTTACAAGACCAGTGTTTTGTGGTATGTACTTAGCGGTCTAAAACTTGCACCCCCTGGAGGGGGAGAACATAGTAACACCTGAATTGACTCTAGGGCCTGTACAGGTGACCACGTTTTTGTACTACCATGCTTGTGCTACCATGTTTGTGCTAACGGCATTTACAGCCAGTTTCCTATCATAAAGTTGTGTGTAGTGCATTCCGTGCAAAGAAGTTTTGTGCCACTCGCTTGGTAGACCACAATCGAGAACAGATCCTGTGCAGGCAATCATGTGTTACCACCTTTTGTGTCACAGCGTTTCCAGTCGCGCTTTGTTTTGCTATGTATCATGTAGATTGTGTAACGCAATTTTCTGTAAATGTGTCTCAACACGCTGTTTTATAGGACACTACTTTGTAGAAGCCCACTTTGTAGTACGCTACTTTGTAGAAGCCCACTTTGTAGTACGCTACTTTGTTGTACGCTAATTTGTAGTACACCACTTTGTAGTACACCACTTAGTAATACGCTATGTTGTAGTATGCTACTTTCTATTACACCACGTTGTAGTAAAATACTTCATTGTACGCTCCTTTGTAGTACACTACTTTGTAGTACACCACTTTGTAGTATGCCACTTTGTAGTACACCACTTTGTTGTATGTTACTTTGTAGTACACCACTTTGTAGTACACCACTTTGTAATACGCTATGTTGTAGTATGCTACTTTCTAGTATGCTACTTTCTATTACACCACTTTGTAGTAAAATACTTCATCGTACGCTACTTTGTAGTACACCACTTTGTAGTATGCTACTTTGTAGTACACCACTTTGTTGTATGTTACTTTGTAGTACACCAATTTGTAATACACCACTTTGTAATACGCTACGTTGTAGTATGCTACTTTCTATTACACCACTTTGTAGTACGCTACTTTGTAGTACACCAATTTGTAATACGCTATGTTGTAGTATGCTACTTTCTAGTATGCTACTCTCTATTACACCACTTTGTAGTACAATACTTCATCGTACGCTACTTTGTAGTACACTACTTTGTAGTATGCTACTTTGTAGTTCACCACTTTGTTGTATGTTACTTTGTAGTACACCACTTTGTAATACGCTACGTTGTAGTATGCTACTTTCTATTACACCACTTTGTAGTACGCTACTTTATAGTACTTTACTTTGTAGTACGCTACTTTGTAGTACACCACTTTGTTGTATGTTAATTTGTAGTACACCACTTTGTAGTACACCACTTTGTCGTACACCACTTTGTAATACGCTATGTTGTAGTATGCTACTTTCTAGTATGCTACTCTCTATTACACCACTTTGTAGTACAATACTTCATCGTACGCTACTTTGTAGTACACGACTTTGTAGTACACTACTTTGTAGTATGCTACTTTGTAGTTCACCACTTTGTTGTATGTTACTTTGTAGTACACCACTTTGTAGTACACCACTTTGTAATACGCTACGTTGTAGTATGCTACTTTCTATTACACCACTTTGTAGTACGCTACTTTATAGTATGCTACTTTGTAGTACGCTACTTTGTAGTACACCACTTTGTTGTATGTTAATTTGTAGTACACCACTTTGTAGTACACCACTTTGTCGTACACCACTTTGTAATACGCTATGTTGTAGTATGCTACTTTCTAGTATGCTACTTTCTATTACACCACTTTGTAGTAAAATACTTCATTGTACGCTACTTTGTAGTACACTACTTTGTAGTACACTACTTTGTAGTACAGCACTTTGTAGTATGCCACTTTGTAGTACACCACTTTGTTGTATGTTACTTTGTAGTACACCACTTTGTAGTACACCACTTTGTAATACGCTATGTTGTAGTATGCTACTTTCTAGTATGCTACTTTCTATTACACCACTTTGTAGTAAAATACTTCATCGTACGCTACTTTGTAGTACACCACTTTGTGGTACACCACTTTGTAGTATGCTACTTTGTAGTACACCACTTTGTTGTATGTTACTTTGTACTACACCAATTTGTAGTACACCACTTTGTAATACGCTACGTTGTAGTATGCTACTTTCTATTACACCACTTTGTAGTACGCTACTTTGTAGTACACCAATTTGTAATACGCTATGTTGTAGTATGCTACTTTCTAGTATGCTACTTTCTATTACACCACTTTGTAGTACAATACTTCATCGTACGCTACTTTGTAATACACTACTTTGTAGTATTCTACTTTGTAGTACACCACTTTGTTGTATGTTACTTTGTTGTACACCACTTTGTAGTACACCACTTTGTAATACGCTACGTTGTAGTATGCTACTTTCTATTACACCACTTTGTAGTATGCTACTTTATAGTACGCTACTTTGTAGTACGCTACTTTGTAGTACACCACTTTGTTGTATGTTAATTTGTAGTACACCACTTTGTAGTACACCACTTTGTCGTACACCACTTTGTAATACGCTATGTTGTAGTATGCTACTTTCTAGTATGCTACTTTCTATTACACCACTTTGTAGTAAAATACTTCATTGTACGCTACTTTGTAGTACACTACTTTGTAGTACATTACTTTGTAGTACACCACTTTGTAATACGCTACGTTGTAGTATGCTACTTTCTATTATACCACTTTGTAGTACGCTACTTTATAGTACGCTACTTTGTAGTACACTCTACATTTGTCACAGGTTGAGACACAGCAGGATGGAATTGATGTAACGTAACTCTGGAATAATGAAAGCTGTGTATAACTTTGAAGTGAATGAAGCTGTTTATTGAGCATTTATGAATGTATGAAAGTGCAGTGGTCTATACCTCCTCAGGGAGACCACCACCATGCTCTCTCAATAGATAGGACCAACTCAGGCTCTTTGCTAAACAAGATTGTAAAATTAGAGATGAGTTTTTTTCTGTTCAGAGAAATTGAAAATAGTTCCAAGAGAGGATGTCCTTTCTCTGTGGCTTCAAAATGAGGGATGAGGTGAATGGCTTGAATAGGGACATCAATTCAAATGTAATCCATAAAGGGACAGAGTTGAATAATTCACAGTCTGGTGACCACCATTGCCAGTATGCCAATGACCACCATTGCCAGTATGCCAGTGACCACCATTGCCAGTATGCCAGTGACCACCATTGCCAGTATGCCAATGACCCCCATTGCCAGTATGCCAATGACCCCCATTGCCAGTATGCCAATGACCACCATTGCCAGTATGCCAATGACCCCCATTGCCAGTATGCCAATGACCCCCATTGCCAGTATGCCAATGACCACCATTGCCAGTATGCCAATGACCACCTTTGCCAGTATGCCAATGACCCCCATTGCCAGTATGCCAATGACCACCATTGCCAGTATGCAATGACCCCCATTGCCAGTATGCCAATGACCACCATTGCCAGTATGCCAATGACCCCCATTGCCAGTATGCCAATGACCCCCATTGCCAGTATGCCAATGACCACCATTGCCAGTATGCCAATGACCACCATTGCCAGTATGCCAATGACACCCATTGCCAGTATGCCAATGACCACCACTGCCAGTATGCCAATCACCCCATTGCCAGTATGCCGATGAGCCCCATTGCCAGTATGCCAATGACCACCATTGCCAGTATCCCAATGACCACCATGGCCAGTATGCCAATGACCACCATGGCCAGTATGCCAATGACCACCATTGCCAGTATGCCAATGACCCCCATTGCCAGTATGCCAATGACCACCATTGCCATATGCCAATGACCACCATTGCCAGTATGCCAATGACCGAGCATCTACTGCCCAGTAATAATGTTTGAATATCAGAAGACCCAAACCACCATCCCGGGTAGATATGAAGATGTTTTTTGAGGTCATCTATGTTTTTATACCACCAATCAAAATCCAAAAATGTTTGTATTTCTTTTCTTAGAGTACTAATTTGATTTAAAAAAAATAAAAATGGGTAAGGATACCATCCTTATGGCATTCACTCTGCCTTGCATAGATGGTGGGAAGCTTCTCCAGTATTCCATGTTGGATTTCAGTTAGTCAATATCCTCAAGAAGGTTTATTTCAACAACGATTTAGGACTTTTAGATATTTTGAGTCCGAGATATAAAATATAATTTGGTACAATTTTCACTGGGCAGTTCTGCAAGTCACCAATAAACACAAGCTTACTTTTGGCCCAATTTATGGTATAGCCAGAAATGTTACCAAAAGAGCTAATATATTGGAAAAAGGTGATGTTTGATATCATTTTGTATATTTGATATCATTTTGTATATTTGATATCATTGTGTATGTTTGATATCATTTTGTATATTTGATATCATTTTGTATGTTTGACATCATCGTGTATGTTTGATATCATAGTGTATATTTGATATCATTGTGTATGTTTGATATGATAGTGTATGTTTGATATCGTTGTGTATATTTGATATCATATTGTATATTTATTATCACTGTGTATATTTGATGCAGCTCTCACTGGATCGGTTCGCAGCAGAGTGTGAAGCGACCGGGATGAGAATCAGCACCTCCAAGTCCGAGTCCATGGTTCTCGCCCGGAAAAGGGTGGAGTGCCATCTCCGGGTTGGGGAGGAGACCCTACCCCAAGTGGAGGAGTTCAAGTACCTCGGAGTCTTGTTCAAGAGTGAGGGAAGAGTGGATCATGTGATCGACAGGCGGATCGGTGCAGCGTCTTCAGTAATGCGGACGCTGTATCGATCCGTTGTGGTGCAGAAGGAGCTGAGCCGGAAGGCAAAGCTCTCAATTTACCGGTCGATCTACGTTCCCATCCTCACCTATGGTCATGAGCTTTGGGTTAAGACCGAAAGGACAAGATCACGGGTACAAGCGGCCGAAATGAGTTTCCTCCGCCGGGTGGCGGGGCTCTCCCTTAGAGATAGGGTGAGAAGCTCGGTCATCTGGGAGGAGCTCAAAGTAAAGCCGCTGCTCCTCCACATGGAGAGGACCCTGATGAGGTGGTTTGGGCATCTGGTCAGGATGCCACCTGAACGCCTACCTAGAGAGGTGTTTCGGGCACGTCCAACCGGTAGGAGGCCACGGGGAAGACCCAGGACACGTTGGGAAGACTATGTCTCCCGGCTGGCCTGGGAACACCTCGGGATCCCCTGGAAGAGCTGGACCAAGTGGCTGGGGAGAGGGAAGTCTGGTCTTCTCTGCTTAGGTTGCTGCCCCCGCGACCCGACCTCAGATAAGTGGAAGGAGATGGATGGATGGATGGATGGTGTATATTTGATATCATAGTGTATGTTTGATATCTTGTTGTATGACAGTGCAAGAGAGTGGACTACATTCACACAGTATGTTTATGCAAATCAAAGATCCTCTATGTGACAGCAGCAATTCTATCAGCAAAAACACCAATCAAAGATTGTTTAGGAAACAGGAGATCTGTGCCGTCTGTAAACACCAACTATGAAGATGAATGCTAATCACTTCTTTCTGCTTCCAGGAAGTGAAATAAACAGAAGATAATGTGCACAATTCTCACATTTCCGAGTGATTCCATCACCAAACTCTTCTCTAATTGCAGCTTTTCTTCATTTTCACACAACTTTCCGCTTTTCCCCAAACAGCCAAATGACCAGGATGTGCTCACGCCAGTGTAAAAAGAAGTCAAGCACCAGTTCCAGTGTAAAAAGGGAAAACAAAAACTCAATTTGTGCAAATGTAAAAAAAAACAAAAAAACATTTTAGTTAACTGGACGTAGCGATTTAGCCCCGCCCCTTATGTGCCTCCACCAAGGTCATGCTGTCATCCTGTCAGGCTGTTTACACATACACATTCTTGTATTTCTTACCTTCTTCACACCTCCGAAAAATGCCTAATTATTGTATTTCTTACCTTCTTGAGACTTTAGAAAAATGCCTAAAGGACACATGCACACAAATTCTTGTATTTGTTACCTTCTTGAGACCGCCAAAAAATGCCTAGACAAAGGACACAGGCAGTGTGTGTGTGTGGGTGTGTGTGTGTGTGTGTGCGTGTGTGTGTGTGTGTGTGTGTGTGTGTGTGTGTGTGTGTGTGTGTGTGTGTGTGTGTGTGTGTGTGTCTGTGTGTCAGTGTGTGTGTGTGTGTGTGTGTCTGTGTGTGTGTGTGTAAGGCAATAGCGCTGGGAATTCCTCTGGACTTCCAGGGCGACACTTGATGTGTGGGCTGCATGAGCGAGCAGCAGCTTATCAGAACACAAGTGGCCCCACACACACGCACAGACACACACACACACGCACACACACACACGTCCTTTATGCAGGACGTCGCCTCGGGCCACTAGACCCGCCAAATTCCTCAAGTGAGCCAGGTGGAAAATAGCGACAGCGGACGGCCCAATCAGGACAGAAGGGTGTGATCCAAATAATGATATCAGGCTTTGTCCAAAATGAAGAAAATATTCCATATTTTTATTTCCTGAAGACCTGAGAATGAAGATCATTAGACCAATAATTCTGTTATGATCTGTTGCCCGGATCGTAGTTTGTTTACCCTTTGGTCTCTGGTAGGCTTAGTTCTGTCTCTGCAGCCCTGTTTTGTGTTGTCAGTTGCTATGGGTGCTGATTGTTTTCACCTGTCTCTGATTAGTGTTTGGGACGCTCACCTGTTCCTGAGCACTAATCAGAGAGCTACTTAGTCCTGCCTTTACCTGTCACCCAGTCTGGCTTCCTCATTTGTTTCATGTTGACGGTTTTGATTTCCTCTTTAGCTCCCACGCTAGCCCCCTTGTTTTTGCAGAATATTCCTAAAAAAACTTTGTCTTATGTAGGATCTTTGGCTTGCAGTTTTTGTATAGAAGGTTCTTAAAAACAGAAGTCTTTTCATATGAGTGATATTTGACCTGAGGGTTTGTAGTATGTCCTTAAAAACACAGAGGATCTTTGAATATTGTTTTTGCAGAAAATTCCTGAAAAATCTTTGTCCTATTAAAGATCTTTGACTTGTACAGTATTTCAATAATGAGGATTTTTAACTTGCAGTTTTTGTTTTGAATAGTAGGTCTTAAAACCAGCAGAGCACTCCCGACACATAGAGAATCTCTGCAGTGGCATTTTAGCAGAAGATTTCTAAAAAAAAACAAAAAACAATGTCATACTGAGGATATTTGACTTGCATCATATAGTGCAGTGGTTCTCAAATGGGGGTACGCGTACCCCGGGGGGTACATGAAGGTATGCCAAGGGGTACATGAGATTTTTCAAAAATATTCTAGGAATAGCAACAATTCAAAAATCCTTTATAAATATATTTATTGAATATTACTTCAACAAAATATGAATGTAAGTTCATAAACTGTGAAAAGAAATGCAACAATGCAATATTTTGTGTTGAAAGCTAGATTTTTAAAAAGGGTGTAAATCTTTGGCAGACGATCCGATTCCTGGGATTACGATTCCATTCAGAATAGATTCCCGATTCAAACTGATTCTTGAAATGTTTTGTCATTATAATGAAAGCTTTTTCAGAACGCATTGCAGGTTAGAAAATCTTCTTCTGCTTGCAGGGAGACAGCCTAAAATGGTCTTTCTAAAGGTTGTTTGCACTTTGGTGTGCTGGGAAGTAAATCCGGGTGGGTGGCAACGACTCACCTTGGGTTTCAAACCTACGCCTTCCAACAATGGAGCCCCTTAGGCACCTTGTGCAGGTGCCACCTGGATTTGATTCAAGCAAAAAAAAGGAAACTTCTTAGCCGGCGCAAATAAAAGCTGCGAGCAGGTGCGGCTTTTGTTTGGGTGTGACTTTGTCAAGCGCGGCGGTGAGGTCACAGGAGGCGGAGTCAAGCCGGGATCAGAAAGAAGCTCGCCGGCAAATCTCATCTGGTTCTTGCCGTCTGAACGCCGGGAGCAGAAGGACACGAAGACAAGTCATGTGTGCTATCCATTTTAAAGGGGCGGGGCCAACAGGTGAACTGACAGGTGTCATTTCAAAGGGCGCCACACAAAAGGAAGAGCAATGACAATAAATATGTTCAGAGCCGCTCTTTGTGGCTGAAAGTCGCCTCTTTGTGGCCCTAAATGGAGTCTTCTCCGTGTCTGTCAGGGTGATGGAACACCTCCGTGATGGATGGGCTGCGGCGCCGTGCTCCACACGCTCGCCGTTTATAACAAAGACGGCCCGTTTATAGTGGCACGCCACAAATAGGATCCTTTGTTTGGCCCCGAGAATGCAGAGGTGAAAAATGTTGGAAAAAGTGAAGCGCAGATGTGGCGACTGCTTCGCATTAGTCCAGTAAGTGCAGGGCCGAGGAGCTGGAATGTCGGAGATAAGAAGTCGCTCAAGTGGTCCCGTGAGGTTGGCGGGAACACTCCTACCAACACAACAACATGTGCTGGCCATCTTTCTTGCTGCTGAGCAGGAGAAGGTCCACAAAGAATGACAACACAACAACATGTGCTGGCCATCTTTCTTGCTGCTGAGCAGGAGAAGGTCCACAAAGAATGACATCCATGTACTGTGAGAAAAGGTTCTGGTTCTGACCCACGCTGGAGGACAAAATACAGCCATCATTACTTCTGTAATGTGCATGCCAGCTAGTAGTTGGCAGCGTACTTAAGTAAGGAAGGACTGTTGCAACTCTTGTCATCTTTAGAATAACTACCCTAACCCCTCGATTATCCTTGTTAATTGGTTGGGTCTCTAGAATAACTACCCTAACCCCTCAATTATCCTTGTTAATTGGTTGGGTCTCTAGAAGAACTACCCTAACCCCTCAATTATCCTTGTTAATTGGTTGGGTCTCAAGAATAACTACACTAATCCCTTGTTTATTCTTGTTAATCGGTTGGGTCTCTAGAATAACTACCCTAATCCCTTGTTTATCCTTGTTAATTGGTTGACTCTTTAGAATAACTACCCTAACCACTCGATTATCCTTGTTAATTGGTCGGGTCTTTAGAATAACTACCCTAAACCCTCGTTTATCCTTGTTAATTGGTTGGGTCTCTAGAATAACTACCCTAATCTTTCGTTTATCCTTGTTAATTAGTCGGGTGTTTGGAATAACTACCCTAATCCATTGTTTATCTGTGTTAATTGGTCGGGTCTTTAGAATAACTACTCTAATTCCTTGTTTATCCTTGTTAATTAGTCAGGATTTTAGAGTAACTAACCCAATCCCTCATTTATCCTTGTTAATTTGGTCGGGTCTCTAGAATAACTACCGTAATCCCTTGTTTATCCTTGTTAATCAGTTTGGTCTTTTGAATAACTACCCAAATCTATCGTCAATCGCTGGTAATTGGTCAAGTCTTTAGAATAACTACCCTAATCCCTCATTTATTGCAGTTAATTGGTAGGGTTTTTAGAATACAAACCTTAATCCATTGTTTTTCACTGGTAATTGGTCAACTCATTAGAATAACTACCCTAATACCTTATTTATTTCTGTTAATTAGTCAGGTCTCTAGAATAAGAACCCTAATCCCTTGATAATCACAGTCAATTGGTCAAATCTTTAGAATAACTACCCCAATCCCTTGCTTATTGCAGTTAATTCCACTGTTTTATTTATAAATTATAGTACATTTTATGAAATGTATGATCCAGTGTCCAAACTGTAAATAAAATCCGATTTTAGAGTAGAAAAAAAAACATTTTAGTGGACAGAAATTCACCATAAAAATAAGAGTGGTGCCGATTTGGCGACTGTGCTGCCAGATTACTGTAAAAACTTCAGGTTTCTTTGACATGGCAGAGTAAATAATGAATGATGTGTTGAAGAGTGATGAACAAACCAGTCAGACTGCATCCATGTAACCTTCACCAACACCAAATGTGGTCCACTTCCAGCTTAGATGGTAAAATGTTTCAGTTTTTCAGCCAAGAAAGCTTTTGCAGACAAACACAAAGATCATGTCAGCAGAACACGGCAAAGTGATGTCTTGCTTGTTTTCATATTCTCTGTATTGGCGAGGAAAAGTTGGAAGAAGCCCAGACGTGTCGTCGAATGGGAAAAGCTATTCTTTACTCAGAGAGCATCACTTCTGTGACCTCATCATGGCTGCTCCCACAGGGGCAGGTAAGCACAGGTCACAGTCAAGTCCTCCTTCAGAATCCCCACCTTACTCAATGTTAGTAAAAACATCTCCACGGCCAAACGCCAAAGTGTCCCCTGATCCGTCCCACTTTATTCAAGTCGTGACATCTGGCTGGAGCTTGCTACGCTTGACTTGAGGACCCGTGTAAGCAGGACCCGTGTAAGCACCGAACACTCTGGCTCTCCTCCAGATGGACTTGTCCACCATCTCCGGACCCAAAACACCACAACTGCTTCCTTCCACCACCAGGTAAGCTCCTCTTGCTGCCCGGCATCCAAAACAACAGCTTGGATCCACTTCATTCCACGTCTTGGAGGCCGGGCCAGCAGTGACTTGGCTAATCAGCCACCTTAGGTCAACATGACCTTTGGCCTCAGGTACAGCAGACTTTTCACGAACTAGTGTTGGAAGTACTTTCCAAGGTTAGAACTAGTGTTGGAAGTACTTTCCAAGGTTAGAACTAGTGTTGGAAGTACTTTCCAAGGTTAGAACTAGTGTTGGAAGTACTTTCCAAGGTTAGAACTAGTGTTGGAAGTACTTTCCAAGGATAGAACTAGTGTTGGAAGTACTTTCCAAGGACAGAACTAGTCTAGGAAGTACTTTTCAAGGACAGAACTAGTGTTGGAAGTACTTTCCAAGGACAGAACTAGTGTTGGAAGTACTTTCCGAGGATAGAACTAGTGTTGGAAGTACTTTCCAAGGATAGAACTAGTGTTGGAAGTACTTTCTAAGGATAGACCTAGTTTTGGAAGTTCTACTTAAAGAAAGTTACTACTCACTTGCAGGGGACGTTTAAGAAGATCCAAAGTGCATAACTATTTGTTCTCCTGATCTCACCATTGAAACAGTTTTTTTATGAACAAACTGTGTTATTTTATTTCAATGTATAGTTGTGGACAAAAGACATCACACGGACAAAGATAAAACCTTCTGGAGGAAAGTTCTGTGGTCAGACAAAACACAAATGGAGCTTTTTGGCCACAATACCCAGCAATGTGTTCGGAGGAGAAAAAGTGAGGCCTGTAATCCCAGGAACACCACACCTACCGTCGAGCATGATGGTGGTAGTATTATGATCTGGGCCTTTTTTTCTGCCAATGGAACTGCTGCTTTAAATGGGACAATGAAAAAGGAGGATTAGCTCCAAATTGTTCAGGACAAGCTAAAATCATCAGCCCGGAGGTTGGGTCTTGGGCGCAGTTGGGTGTTCCATCAGGACAATGACCACAAACACACCTGAAAAGTGGTAAAGGAATGGCTAAATCAGGCTAGAATGAAGGTTTTAGAATGAATGGCCTTCCCAAAGTCCTGACTTAAAGGTGTGGACAATGCGCCCGGATGGGCTGCGACATCTCGGAGCTCCTGGTAAAGATGGAACATTTGGCAGAAATACTGGACAATTCTGCAAATTTAATGGCTGGCTTACAGCGTGGTCACTCCGTGATCACTTACGACCGCCAGACACTTCTGTATGTGGATAGATCGGGCCGTTTTGGACTGATAGACGCGTGCTGGCTAGACCTGCTAACTAGCATGGGAATACTTCGCCGGCTACATCCAGCGGCCTGTGAAGCAGGGGAGTATAGTACCAGCGGGGGCCGTCCACGGAGCAGACGCCAGTGGTGTGATTGGAAACGCGGATGCCGAGCGGGGCTAAAAACAAAACAAAAGGCTAATCCCCACAGAACACCACTTCCCTCCATCCTGAAGCCGGATTTAAATGGAAGATGCGAGACTACTGATCTGGATAAGGAGTCAGTTAAGTTAAAACAAGTTTTTCTCCTTTGATTGTTTCAGAGTTGGACATGCGTTCTACTGAAGTGGCAAACTATGATGCGTTCAGTTTATCAAAGCACCAAAAAAACAATCAGAACATGTGTTCTGAGTTGGCAAACTATGATGCGTTCAGTTTATCAAAGCACCAAACAAACAATCTGAAAATTTCCCGTCATATCAATTCCTAGATATGGTCGTAATTTTTTTAAGTGCACTGCACATAATAAACACGACATTATTAATATTGCTACTACGGATAATTTGATCAGAAATTCTCTAAAACAGTCCACTAACTATAATATAAGTTGTTTAAACATAAGATCATTGTCTCCCAAAACGTTGTTAGTTAATGAGGTCATCAGAGACAACAATCTTAACGTCATCGGTCTCAGCGAAACGTGGCTTAAACCAGACGACTTTTTTTGCGCTAAATGAGGCATCTCCTCCTAACTATACGTATGCGCGTATTGCCCGACCCTTAAAAGGGGTGGGGGAATCGCACTAATATACAACGAAAACTTTAACCTTAGTCCTAACATAAATAATAAACATAAATCATTTGAGGTGCTCACTATGAGGTCTGTCACACCGCTGCCTCTATACCTGGCTGTTAACTACCGCCTCCCAGGGCCCTATTCGGACTTTATCAATGAATTCTCAGAGTTTGTTGCTGATCTAGTGACGTACGCCGATAGTATAATTATAATGGGGGACTTTAATATCCACATGAGTACCCCATCGGACCCACCGTGCGTAGCGCTCCAGACTATAATTGATAGCTGGGGTCTTACACAAATAATAAATGAACCCACGCATTGCAACGGTAATACTATAGACCTAGTGCTTGTCAGGGGTATCACCGTTTCCAAAGTTACGATACTCCCTTGTACCAAAGTATTGTCCGATCATTACCTTATAAAATTCGATGTTCAGACGCATGTTCGTCAAACAAATAATAATAATAACTGCTATAGCAGCCGCAACATTAGTACGGCCACAACGACAACTCTTGCTGATCTACTGCCCTCGGTAATGGCACTATTCCCAAATGATTAGGGCTCTATTGATAACCTCACTAACAACTTTAACGACGCCCTGCGCGAAACCATTGATAACATAGCACCGCTAAAGTTAAAAAAGGCTCCAAAAAAGCGTACCCCATGGTTCAAAGAAGAAACTAGAGCTCAGAAATAATTATGTAGAAAGCTGGAACGCAAATGGTGCACGACTAAACTTGAGGGGCACCATCAAGCATGGAGTGATAGTTTAAGAACTTATAAACGCATCCTTACCTTAGCTAAAGCTAAATATTACTCAAATGTCATCCACCTTAATAAAAACGATCCGAAAATTTTGTTTAGTACAGTAGCATCGCTAACCCAACAGGGGTCTCCTTCCTGTAGCTCCACCCACTCAGCAGATGACTTTATGCAATTCTTTAATAAGAAAATTTGAGTAATTAGAAAGGAGATTAAAGACAATGCGTCCCACTACAACTGGGTTCTATTAACACAGATATGACTGTATATACGGCGGATACTGCCCTCCAAAATACTTTCTCTCGTTTTGAAGAAAAAACACTAGAGGAATTGTTACAACGTGTAAATGGAACAAAACAAACAACATATTTACTTGACCCACTTCTTGGGAAACTTATCAAGGAGCTTTTTGTATTATTAGGTCCATCAGTGCTAAATATTATAAACTTATCACTTTCTTCTGGCACTGTTCCCCTAGCATTCAAAAATGCGGTTATTCATCCTCTCCTTAAAAGACCTAACCTCGATCCTGGCCTCATGGTAAACTACCGACCGGTGTCTCACCTTCCCTTTATTTAAAAAATCCTCGAAAAAACTGTTGCAAAACAGTTAAATGAACACTTAGCGTCTAACAATCTATGTGAAACCTCTCAATCCGGTGTCAGGGCAAATCACTCTACGGAGACAGACCTCGCAAAGAGGACTAATGATCTATTGCTAACGATGGATTCTGATGCGTCATCTATGTTGCTGCTCCGCGATCTTAGTGCTGCTTTCGATACCGTCGATCATAATATTTTATTAGAGCGTATCAAAACACGAATTGGTATGTCAGACTTAGCCCTGTCTTGGTTTTACTCTTATCTTACTGACAGGATCCAGTGTGTCTCCCATAACAATGTGACCTCGGACTACGTTAAGGTAACGTGTGGAGTTCCTCAGGTCCTTTCCAAGGTTTCTCATAGTTATCATTGTCACCGCAGTCCCACTGGGTGTGAGTTTTCCTTGCCCTTATGTGGGCCTACATAAAATAAAAAAAACAGTCCAAGCCTGGGCCCTTGGAGAGGGGGTCCAGACTTAGGCCAAGGGAAAAAAACAACAACTCATAGCCATAGTACACATCCGTCTTACATTTGTGTAAGAAGGTAACATCAAACAACACAAAGGACATGAAAGACATTAAAGCAGCAGATACAACCAGACACTTCTACATACAGCTATGAATAAAATAAAAAAAGAAACATATACACTGTGGTGCATCGTCCGCTGGGGTGGAGGGAACATGGCCAGAGACAGGAGCAGACCCAACAAAGCAACCAAGAGAGCCGACTCCACTCTCGGCCGCCAACCAACTCTCGGCCAGTGTCCAGTCCGCATGGATGAGCGAGGACACGTCCAAGGAGACTGAGGTGTCCAACACCTGCTCACCCAGCCAAGACACCACGAAGCCTCTCCGTCCCGGCGCTCAGTGCTAGCTCTGCAGCCCTGTCCCCTCATCCACATCTCCTCCAGTCCCTCCAAACCGACTCCGGTGTGGCAGAGACCCAGCAGCTGGTCTCCATGACCAAAAGGCTCCCGGGAGGCAGATCCAGAAGTCCACAAAAAAGCACCGCAGAGGTCACGAAAGTGCCACCCCTTGTCACACAGTCCCAAAGGGTCCCAGACCAAAAGGCAAAAAAAAAAAAAAAAAAAATATATATATATATATATATATATATATATATATATATATATATATATATATATATGAAAACAAGAGGGGAACACAAAAGGATGACACAAGAGCACAGAGCTCCTGCCAACAGCAGCCACTACAGCAGCGCATTCTTGGAAAAAAATAAATAAATACATTTAAAAAAAATTAAAATTAGATGAACTGCCGAAATTTTGTGGTGAAAGATGTAAGCAGAAGCTTGTGGATGGCTACCAAAAGCGCCTTATTGCAGTGAAATTTGCCAAGGGACATGTAAGCAAATATTAACATTGCTGTATGTATACTTTTGATCACTCACATTTTCAGTAGAGCCATAATAAATTCATAAAAGAAACAAACTTCATGAAAGTTTTTTGTGAGCAACAAGAATGTGCTCCAATCACTACATCACACAACAATATAGAGTTGTAGAAATGATTGGAAACTTAAGACAGCCATGACATTATGTTCTTTACAAGTGTATCTACACTTTTGCGCACCACTGTTTACTTTCTCTCAAATGAAAAGAAGTATGTAGCTGCATGCAGATTGTCATGATTTGTTGTGATATTGCAGGTGGACTTGGTTCAAAGTCACTTCCTCTTTCAGCCTTGCTTCAGTTTCCTTTCCTAAAGAAACGTGATAGTTTCTTCACAAGACCAAATATTCATGTTTTCCATCAAAACTTGTTGATATTCAAAAGTGCGATACATGGGCTGTCTTTTACACCCCGGCTGGCCCGTTTCCACGGAAACGGGGGTCCTGGCAGCCGCTAATGGAGGCGCACCTGAAACAACACGAGCAGCAAGAAGAGGCGTGCTGCTGCAGGAGCTAGTGAGACCTTCTACAAGTCATTATTATTATCAACTCTTGTGGTGATTTCATGGCCCACACTTTCATGTTCAACTACTTTTTAAGGCTGAAATATTGAATGATTGCATTTTATAAACACAAGATGGGGCATGCTATCTTTCCGGGTGCTAACTATTAGCATTTGAACTATTCTGCTAATTTACTTCCAAAAAATACAAATATTTTAAAGACATTGTGAAGGAAAATTTTTCTCTCTTCGTTAATATGATCACGTGCTTAGCATTTTGGCTAAGTCTGTATGTTTATAATAATTTTTTTGTGATAATTGGCACTCGTGACGTATGCCAACTTCTTCTAAGTTAACATGCTAACTTAAGCATGCTAGCGTTTTAGCATTTTTTTCCCCTTTTAAAACTAAAAATACAGTTTTTTTTTAACTTGGCTTCATCATACAGGCATGCCGACTTCATGTATATTAGCATGCTAATATACTGTAGGCTTTGCACCTAAAAAAAAGTTGTTTTCTACTTGGCCCCACCTTAGAAGTATGTTAACTCATCCTATGTTAGCATGCTAATGTTTTATGCCAGCTTTATATATATATATATATATATATATATATATATATATATATATATATACATACATGCATACACACATACATACATCCACGCAAAAAAAGAACAATTCAACATTTGACGTTACTATGGGGCGTTTTGACGGAGCAGAAACGTGTGAACTCGTTGGGAGTTTCCTCCTCTCCCAACTCGCTAGCCTCAACCTGAACCTTGGTATTTACCGTGATGATGGACTGGCAGTGTGCCGCGCCTCGCCAAGGAGCAGCAAGAATACCAAGAAGCGCATATGCCAAATCTTCAAAGAGAACGGCCTACGGATCACGATTGAAGCCAACAAGCAAACCGTCAACTTCCTCGACGTCACTTTCAACCTGAGAAATAACAGCTACCAACCATTCACGAAACCCAACACAACACTCGAATACGTGCACCATGACAGCAAACACCCACCCACCACCACAAAAAGAATACCTACCGGAAATAATAAAAGGCTATCGATGCTGTCATTTAGCAAAGCTGAATTGAACCAAGCAACCCCCCCGTACCAGAAAGCACTTGATGAAAGCGGATACAACTTCACCCTCACCTACAAACCCATGCCAGGAAACCAACCAAAAAAGAGCAGAAAACGAAACAACATCATCTGGTACAACTCCCCATTCAGCAAAAATGTCTCAACCAATATCGGCCACAAGTTCCTCACTCTGATCGACAAACACTTCCCCAAAGGCAACACCCTAAGAAAAATATTCAACAAGAACAACATTAAATTGAGCCACAGCTGTATGAATTACATACAACAAATCATTTCAAATCACAACAAAGCAATTGCAAAAGGACTGCCTGACCCCAGACTAAACGACTCTTAAACCACTAAGGAATGTAACTGTCACAAGAAACCTGATTGCCCTCGCAACTGGGGGTGGTTACAAACATCAGTCGTTTAACAAGCAAAGGTAACACGCAAGGACATAAACACATCCGACACGTACGTAGGATTAACCGAAGGAGAGTTTAAAGCCAGATGGAATAATCACAAGGCAAGGCCTCCTTTAGAAACCAGATCTTGCGGAGTTCTACAGAACTCAGCAAGCACATTTGGAACTTCAAAGACAATAATGTTGAATATTCAATAACATGGCAAATTCTTGCATCCAGCACACATTACAACAGTGGTAATAAACGATGCAACCTATGCTTAAAAGAGAAACTGTGTGTTATATATCACTCAGACCTGTCATCATTCAACAAGTGCAGTGAAATCATATCAGACGGAAACACCTCCTAGGTAACACATGAGCCAATCACCACACCCTACGCCTGCCTGTACCTACCCACTCTGTGCCCTATATAAACCATTGTATGTGAATGCTTCCATTAAAATCTCCTGACGATTGAGGGAAGCCCTCATGAATCAGTTCTGTAGAGATGAAGTTGTCTTGTGATTTTTCCCACACATACATACATACATATATATATTCATATACACATACATATCAATCAATCAATGTTTATTTATATAGCCCCAAATCACAAATGTCTCAAAGGACTGCACAAATCATTACGACTACAACATCCTCAGAAGAACCCACAAAAGGGCAAGGAAAACTCACACTCAGTGGGCAGGGAGAATTCACATCCAGTGGGACGCCAGTGACAATGCTGACTATGAGAAACCTTGGAGAGGACCTCAGATGTGGGCAACCCCCCCCCCCCCCCCCTCTAGGGGACCGAAAGCAATGGATGTCGAGCGGGTCTAACATGATACTGTGAAAGTTCAATCCATAGTGGCTCCAACACAGCCGCGAGAGTTCAGTTCAAGCTGATCCAAGACAGCAGCGAGAGTCCCGTCCACAGGAAACCATCTCAAGCGGATCAGCAGCGTAGAGATGTCCCCAACCGATACAGGCGAGCGGTCCATACTGGGTCCCGACGAGCGGTCCATCCTGGGTCTCGACTCTGGACAGCCAGTACTTCATCCATGGTCATCGGACCGGACCCCCTCCACAAGGGAGGGGGGGACATAGGAGAAAGAAAAGAAGCGGCAGATCAACTGATCTAAAAAGGAGGTCTATTTAAAGGCTAGAGTATACAGATGAGTTTTAAGGTGAGACTTAAATGCTTCTACTGAGGTAGCATCTCGAACTGTTACCGGGAGGGCATTCCAGAGTACTGGAGCCCGAACGGAAAACGCTCTATAGCCCGCAGACTTTTTTTGGGCTCTAGGAATCACTAATAAACCGGAGTCTTTTGAACGCAGATTTCTTGCCGGGACATACGGTACAATACAATCGGCAAGATAGGCTGGAGCTAGACCGTGTAGTATTTTATACGTAAGTAGTAAAACCTTAAAGTCACATCTTAAGTGCACAGGAAGCCAGTGCAGGTGAGCCTGTACAGGCGTAATACGATCAAACTTTCTTGTTCTTGTCAAAAGTCTAGCAGCCGCATTTTGTACCAACTGTAATCTTTTAATGCTAGACATGGGGAGACCCGAAAATAATACGTTACAGTAATCGAGACGAGACGTAACAAACGCATGGATAATGATCTCGGCGTCTTTAGTGGACAAAATGGAGCGAATTTTAGTGATATTACGGAGATGAAAGAAGGCCGTTTTAGTAACGCTTTTAATGTGTGACTCAAAGGAGAGAGTTGGGTCGAAGATAATACCCTGATTTTTTACAGAGTCACCTTGTTTTATTATTTGGTTGTCAAATGTTAAAGTTGTATTATTAAATAGAGGTCGGTGTCTAGCAGGACCGATAATCAGCATTTCCGTTTTTTTGGCATTAAGTTGCAAAAAGTTAGCGGACATCCATTGTTTAATTTCATTAAGACACGCTTCCAACTGACTACAGTCCGGCATGTTGGTCAGCTTTAGGGGCATGTAGAGTTGGGTGTCATCAGCATAACAGTGAAAGCTAATACCGTATTTGCGTATGACGTCACCCAGCGGCAGCATGTAGATGCTGAAGAGTACAGGGCCAAGGACCGAACCCTGGGGAACTCCACACGTTACCTTAACATAGTCCGAGGTCACACTGTTATGGGAGACGCACTGCATCCTATCAGTAAGATAAGAGTTAAACCATGACAGGGCTGAGTCTGACATACCAATTCGTGTTTTGATACGCTCTAATAAAATATTATGATCGACGGTATCGAAAGCAGCGCTAAGATCGAGGAGCAGCAACATAGATGACGCATCAGAGTCCATCGTTAGCAATAGATCATTAGTCAATTTTGCGAGGGCTGTCTCAGTCGAGTGATTTGCCCTGAAACCGGATTGAAAGGTTTCACATAGATTGTTAAACGTTAAGTGTTCATTTAGCTGCTCTGCAACAATTTTTTCGAGGATTTTCGAAATAAAGGGAAGGTGAGACACCGGTCGGTAGTTTACCATGAGGTCAGGATCGAGGTTAGGTCTTTTAAGGAGAGGATGAATAACCGCTTTTTTGAATGCTAGGGGAACAGTGCCCGAGGAAAGTGATAAGTTTATAATATTTAGCACTGATGGACCTAATAATACAAAAAGCTCCTTGATAAGTTTCCCAGGAAGTGGGTCAAGTAAACATGTTTGTTTTATTCCATTTACACGTTGTAACAATCCTTCTAATGTTATTTCATCAAAACGTGAGAAACTATTTTGGATATTTGCAGTATCCGCCGTATATACAGTCGTATCTGTGTTACTATAACCCCGTTGTAGCTGGGACGCATTGTCTTTAATCTCCTTTCTAATAAGTTCAATTTTCTTATTAAAGAACTTCATAAAGTCATCTGCCGAATGGGTGGAGCTACTGGAAGGAGTCCCTTGTTGGGTTAGCGATGCTACTGTACTAAACAAAAATTTTGGATCGTTTTTATTAATGCGGATGAGATTTGAGTAATAATTAGTTTTAGCTAAGGTAAGCATGCGTTTATAAGTTATTAAACTATCACTCCATGCTTGATGGTGCACCTCAAGTTTAGTCGTGCGCCATTTGCGTTCCAGCTTTCTACATAATAATTTCTGACCTCTAGTTTCTTCAGTAAACCATGGCGTACGCCTTTTTGGAGCCTTTTTTAACTTCAGCGGTGCTATACTATCAATGGTTTTGCGCAGGGCGTTGTTAAAGTTGTTAGTGAGGTTATCAATAGAGCCCACATACTTTGGGAACGGTGCCATTACCGAGGGCAGTAGGTCCGCAAGAGTCGTTGTTGTGGCAGCATTAATGTTGCGGCTGCTCTAGCAGTTATTATTATTATTAGCTTGCCGAACATGAGTCTGAACTTCGAATTTTATAAGGTAATGATCGGACATTAATTTAGTATACGGGAGTATCAAAACTTTGGAAACGCTGATACCTCTGACAAGCACTAGGTCTATCGTATTACCGCTGCGATGCGTCGGTTCATTTATTATTTGTGTAAGACCACAGCTATCAATTATAGTCTGGAGCGCCACGCACGGTGGGTCCAATGGGGTATTCATATGGATATTAAAGTCCTCCATTATAATTATATTATCGGCGTGCGTCACTAGATCAGCAACAAACGCAGAGAATTCACTAATGAAATCCGAATAGGTCCCTGGGGGCGGTACATAACGGCCAGGCACAGAGGCAGAGGTGTGGCAGACTTCATAGAAAGCACCTCAAACGATTTAGATTTATTATTTAAGTTAGGAATAAAGTTAAAGTTTTCGTTGTATATTAGTGCGACACCCCCTCCCCTTTTAAGGGGACGGGCAATATGCGCATTCGTATAGTTAGGAGGAGATGCCTCATTTATCGCAAAAAAGTCGTCTGGTTTAAGCCAGGTTTCGCTAAGACAGATGACATTAAGGTTGTTGTCTCTAATGACCTCATTGACTAATAACGTTTTGGGAGACAAAGATCTGATGTTTAGAAAGCCCATATTATAGGTAGTGGGCTGTTTTAAGGAGTTGTTGATAAAATTATCCGTAGTAGCAATATTAATAATGTTGCGTTTATTATGCGCAGTGTACTTAAAATAATTACGACCATATCTAGGAATTGATATGACGGGAATTTTCAGATTGTCTACTTGGCGCTGCGATAAACTGAACGCATCATAATTTGCCACCTCAGTAGAACGCATGTCTAACTCTGACGTAGTCATAGACACAGTAGAAAGAACATTTTGTGAGTTGTGTATTATTCTACGAAAATTGCTATGTGTACAGGGATCATCCATTCTGGCGCTGGCTAGTTCTAGCTTAACTGACTCCATACCCAGGCTAGCAGGCTCTGTAATTGCCTGTGACCGGGCTTGCTCTAGTGCAGTTAGTCAAATGTGGCTCAATGCGAAGTCTATGTTCCGAGACAAGAGGATAGCGCCTTCCTGGTTAGGGTGAAGGCCGTCTCTCCTCAGCAAGCCAGGTTTGCCCCAGAAAGAGGGCCAATTATCAATAAACACCAATATACACATATTGGTGAAGTTGTGACTCGGTCCAAGTGTGTGTGGAGGGGGTAGACCACTCGGTGAAGTTGTGACTCGGTCCAAGTGTGTGTGGAGGGGTAGACCACTCAGTGAAGTTGTGACTCAGTCAAAGTGTGTGTGGAGGGGTAAACCACTCGGTGAAGTTGTGACTCGGTCCAAGTGTGTGTGGAGGGGGTAGACCACTCGGAGAAGTTGTGACTCGGTCCAAGTGTGTGTGGAGGGGGTAGACCACTCGGTGAAGTTGTGACTCGGTTCAAGTGTGTGTGTGTGTCAACACCTGTGTTTACTTTGGGGCCGCTAACCACCCTGTGCCCCCCCCCCCCACCCCCACCTGACCCACAAGATGGAGTCCTGGTGCAGCTGCAAATATGTGCTGCTGCTGTACTTTTAGCACTCGGGGGAAGGGTCGCATTAAGACCTGGTACACATCCACAGGTCTGGGTAATATGCTGAAGAAACCTGCAGGGTTGGGCTAGCTCGTTAATATCTGCCAGGCCCCTCCCTCTTCCTCATTGAATTTGCGACCTTGTTCCTGCCCTTGTCTCAACACTCAGCTGAACCATCTGCTGCCTCTCCCAATAAACTCACTCAACTAAAGCATCCTGGGTTTAGATCAGACTCTGCTTTGTAAGGTTTCCCAAAGGGAATCATTTAAAGGAGGTCCTCGGTCTGGGTACAAGTTTTGAGTTGTTGTTTTTTTGCACCAAGACTAAGGACGGTTGTTTGCAGTGGGTCATACAAGTTAATGCTTCACATTTGTCCTTTCAGGGCATTATCTAAGGTCATTGATCTGATTTACTCACGATGGTGACATAATTGCAACGTCAACATTGTCAGACTACTCAAATGAAAGCTTACATATTAAACTCATGACATCTTGCTGTCTGCATTTGGACACCGCTGCCCTAAGAGGTTCAAATAGTCCTAAAGTACCTCAAAAACAACCATCTTCTTTAAGGGTTACAAAGGAATCCAAAAAGTCCCAAGGTCCCCACAAAATGACCATCATTCCCTAAAAGCAGTGTTTTTCAACCTTTTTTAAGCCAAGGCACATTTTTTTCCATTGAAAAAAGGCGGAGGCACACGACCAGCAGAAAACATTAAAAATGAAATTCAGCAGCCGATATTGACAGTAAAAATGTGTTCTCGCAAGTGTTGGACATAGGGCTGGGCGATACAGCCTTTTTTTAACATCTCAATATTTTTAGGCCATATCATTTCTTTCCTAGCGCTATTCCCCGCACCTGCTTTGTTTTAGCAATCAAGAATATTTAAGTTGTTCCTATCCTTCTTTGTGTGGACATTATTGATTGTCATGTCATATACGGATGTACTTTGTGGACGCTTTCTCTGCTCCACATGCTTTAAGTCTTTTCTGTCGTCCAGCATTCTCTTTTTGTTTACTTTGTAGCCAGTTCAGTTTTAGTTTCGTTTTGCTTAGCCATCCCTAAGCTATATCGCCTTCTGTTTATTTTTGGTTTAAGCATTAGATACCTTTTTTACCAGCACACTGCCTCCCCCTGTCGTCTGCTTATTGTGATCACGACAAAGCAATTAGCTACCTGCAACCGCTTACTGATATGGAAGAGTATCACGGTTACTCTGCCAAGTTCGAGACAGCACTGTGGCTCAACAACGGCACATTGTGGATGATAATTATTTGTGTGCAAAAAATATTTTTAATCCAATTAGGTGAAAAGACATTCTCCCACGGCACACCAGACTGTACAGTATATCACGGCACACTAGTGTGCTGCGGCACCGTGGTTGAAAAACACTGCCTTAAAGGATTCAAGGAACCCTATACTGTCCCAAGGTCCCCTCAAAATGACCATCGTTCCCTAAGGATCCAAGGAACCCTAGACTGTCCCAAGGACCCCACAAAATGACCATCATTCCCTAAAGGATCCAAAGAACCCTGGACTGTCCCAGGGTCCCCCCAATATGACCATAATTCCCTAAAGGATCCAATGAACCCTAGGCTGTCCCAAGGTCCCCTCAAAATGACCATCGTTCCCTAAAGGATCCAAGGAACCCTAGACTGTCCCAAGGTCCCCACAAAATGACCATCATTCCCTAAAGGATCCAAAGAACCCTGGACTGTCCCAAGGTCCCCCCAATATGACCATCATTCCCTAAAGGATCCAAAGAACCCTAGACTGTCCCAAGGTCCCCACAAAATGACCATCATTCCCTAAAGGATCCAAAGAACCCTGGACTGTCCCAAGGTCCCCCCAATATGACCATTTTCCCCTCAAGTTTCCAAAGAACCTTAAATCTTTCCAAAGTACCCCCAAAACCACCATATTGGCCAAAACCGATAAAAAAAAATGGCTGATACCGCTAAGAAAGGCTGACACTAATAAAAAAAATTCAATACTGGGCAAAAAAGCCACTATCAATTAAAAAAGGCTGTTATCAATAAAAAAGGTCAATACTGATTAAAAAAAAAAAAAAAAAAAAGCCAATATACATAAAGGCCAAATATATTTTTTAAAAATACCATCCATCCATCCATCCATTTTCTACCGCTTATTCCCTTTCGGGGTTGCGGGGGACGCTGGCGCCTATCTCAGCAAATACCATTTAACACAAAAAAATAAATACCAAAAAAGCCAATTCCGATTAAAAAGCTAATATTAATTTAAAAAAAAAAAGGCTGATACCTTTAAAAAAAAGAAGCTAATTTTAATTCAAAAAAGGCTGATACCAATAAAAAAAAAGGCCAATACCATCGAAAAAGGCAAAATATCGATTAAAAAAGGCCAACAGCGTTAAAAAAGGCAAATATTGGTTAAAAATGGCCAATAACTTTAAAAGAGGCCAAAAAAGCTGAACACTGAAACTGATTAAAAAGACAAAACTGTCAAAACCGATAAAAAAGCCAAATAAAAAAGGCTGATAAAAAAAAGGGAATACTGATTAAAAAAAAGGCCAATAACTTTAAAAAAAAAAAAAGGCAAATATTGATTTAAGAAAAGCTGACATTAATTAAAACAGGTCAACGCCGATCAAAAAAAGGCCAATATCAATTAAACGAAGGTCAATATTGATAAAAACAAGGTGAATAACGCAAAAAAAGGTTGCTGGTGATAAAAAAGGCTGATGTTGCTCTACATCAGGGGTGTCAAACTCAAATACAGAGTGGGCCAAAATTTTAAACCCAACAAATCCGCGGGCCAAGGTTGAACAAATTAACATTTTAATAGGGACCCAACCAAGTTTTGCATTGAATATTGAACAAGCAAGGCTTATATAACTTTACAGTGACATGCAAAATTGAGTTTCAAAAAATAATAACAATAATTAACAAATATCAACGGCATATCAAATAAAATTTCAATAAAAATTGAATGCCTCTTTTCTATTTGCAGCCTTCTGAGGTAAATATCAACATAAACTTTTTCCAAAGGCCAATAAAGTAAAATATTGAAAGTAAAATAACAATAAGGAATGAATCAAACATTCAAGCCTTGAAGTAGCAAGAGAAAGTGAATGAATAAAACCTTAATTATTGCTCAGTTTGCTACACTGATTTGCTTTAACAACGCTTCTATAACCTAATTGTGCAAAATCAACTTTCAAAAAACAAACAAAAAAACATCACAGAAATAACATTTAAATAAAAAATGTAATGCCTCTTTTGTATTTGCAGCCTTCTGAAGTAAATATCAACATTAACCTTTGCCACTAGCTAATAAATCTGAAAATAAAATAACAATGAGGTGGTCGCGGTTGGGGGGTGGCGGGCTTCGGTGGTAGCGGGAGTGATTATTGTAGCGTCCCGGAAGAGTTAGTGCTGCAAGGGATTCTGGGTAGTTGTTCTGTTGTGTTCATGTTGTGTTTCGGTGCGGTTGTTCTCCCGAATTGTGTTTGTCATTCTTGTCTGGTCAGGGTTCACAGTGTGGCGCATATTTGTAACATTGTTGAAGTTGTTTATACGGCCACCCTCAGTGTGACCTGTATGGCTGTTGATCAAATATGCATTGCATTCACTTTTGTGTGTGTGTATGTACAAGCCGCATATACTATGTGACTTGGCCGGCATACTGTATGTATAGAGGAAAAGCGGACGTAACGACAGGTTGTGGAGAACGCTAAAGGCAGTGCCTTTAAGTCACGACCCCAATATTGTTGTCCGGGGAGAAATTCGGGAGAATGGTTGCCCTGGGAAATTTTTGGGAGGGGCACTGAACTTCGGAAGTCTCCCTGGAAAATCAGGAGGGTTGGCAAGTATGAGTATAAGCTGTATAATACCGGCGGGCCAGCTCTAATGTTAATTTGATATTGCCTCAAGGGCCAAATTAAATTACACGGTTGGCCAAATTTGGACCGTGGGCCAGAGTTTGACACCCATGCTCTACATCAACATGTCAAATAACAGTGCAGATAATTGGTTGTACTGCGCTCCTACTTCTATGGATACATCATTCCATAATTGGAGGATGTTGTATTGCGCTCCTGCTTCTATGGACACATCATTCCATAATTGGTGGATGTTGTACTGCGCTCCTGCTTCTATGGACACATCAGTCCATAATTGGTGGATGTTGTACTGCGCTTCTGCTTTTATGGACACATCATTCCATCATTGGAGGATGTTGTACTGCGCTCCTGCTTCTATGGACACATCATTCCATAATTGGTGGATGTTGTACTGTGCTCCTGCTTCTATGGACACATCATTTCTTAATTGGTGGATGTTGTACTGCGCTCCTGCTTCTATGGACACATCATTCTAAGTCTTATCCTGCTGGCCGTGTGCTCACCAAATAAACTGACTGACTCACTTCATTACTTCTATTATTTTTATTGCACTATTAATAATAACAATAATATTATTGTTATTATAATTGTTATCACTGTTAATATTACAGTGGTATTCTTTATTTTATTACTATTGTTATTAGTATTATTAGTGTTAAAATTATTACAGTAGTGTCATTATTATTAGTAATCATCATCCTTCCACAACCTCAGGTTGAAATCCACTCTTTGTTAGCGTTAGCATTGGCATGCTTCTTTCACTGGCAGCAGCAGAGGGGAGGGGCCAACACCCCCAACCTCTACCCCAGCGTGTTATTACCACAGGTGCAGGATGGGGGGTCTACATTTGTTTATACACCTGCAGGCACTAAAGGAGGGCGTGACACAGGAATGAGGCAGGGGCGGGGCCTGTGAAGGGTCATTGGCAGGTGCAAGAGTCTTCAAAGACCAGCTTAAGACCCTCTACTACTCCTACGGGCCCAGACCCTGGCACCGCTCACAAGTTGGCCTGGGTCCCAAAGTCCAAAGAGAGGACAGAAACCATCTGCACTTCAAGTGGGAGGAAGCACTGGGGTGGAGGACAACATCTGACAGGCAGGAGACACCTGCACAACATTCACATCTCCCATATTTGAACCGCAGCTCCTTACAGCCAGCAGCACTCAAGAAGAACCAAATTGTGAAGCCACCGCCTCTAAAATGGAGCAGGTGTTGAGAAAATCAATGTCTAAATTCATGTTTCCTAGAATTGAACCGCAGCTTCTCAGTGCCGGTGGCACTCATGGAGCCCCATGCTGTGATACTACCACCATCCAAAAGGGAGTGGCTCAGCAGAATGTGACACCGGGTGTCGAAACGTGTCTTTTCCATAAGTGAACCGCAGCTCGTGGAGCCCT
This sequence comes from Nerophis ophidion, assembly GCF_033978795.1. Lineage (NCBI taxonomy): Eukaryota > Metazoa > Chordata > Actinopteri > Syngnathiformes > Syngnathidae > Nerophis > Nerophis ophidion. Next base: position 46,135,463 of record NC_084611.1, on the reverse strand, counting down.
GGACCTTGACGCTGCCACCTCCAAAATGCATCTTTCTCTGTAAGTGAACCGCAGCTCACCCGTCGCCGCAGCACTCATGCAGCCCCGGATGTGACACTGCCCGTTTCTGCTAAATGACGCACAGCTACCCGTTGCAGGAAGCACTCGTGTGTGCTAGCGCCTCCAAAGGCAGCACTTCCTTACAATGTCAGTGCATGTTGTAGCTCATCTTTCCTTCCATTAACCGCAGCTCCATGATGCCGGCAGCACTCGTGCAGCCCCACGCAGACACAATGATGCTGCCACTCACTTGTGTTGTTTCCGCTGGGCGGGACAAGCTGTACACTGACTACTCTAAAGGAAGACAGGAAGTGGTGCTGGCCAATCAGAGACGAGGGTGGTTACTCAGGTCTTCCTTGACGGAAGGAGGAGCAGGTTTGATTCCCCACACATTCATGCTCTGCCTGGGTCTTTATTTACTCTTGTTCAGGGCAGATTATGAAAAATCATTGGATACAAATTCAGTGCAAAATAAATAAGTTGCTTGAAGACTCAAGTTAAGGTCGATCGTGTCAAACAGGAAGTGAAGCAAAAAATACTAAATATATTTTTTACAACGGCATTTTCCATCCATCCATTTTCTACCGCTTGTCCCTACATTTTTCTTATTTTACACTGAAACTGTTTTTTTTACAGACCGGATGTCCCTATTGTATTTCTAAGTTTTTTTATTATTATTATACCGCCGCCTCTTTGAGCTGTAATTTGACCCCCTTAAAATGCATCAAAACTCACCAAATATAACACACACATCAGGATTTGCGAAAATTGAGAAACCCAAAACTCAAAATTGCGCTCTAGCGCCCCCTAGGAAAAAACAGACAAAACTGCTTGTAACTTCCGTTAGGAATGTCATTGAGACGTGAAACAAAAACTTCTATGTAGGTCTGACTTAGACCTAGATTTCATACACTGACATCCTTCAGAAAAAAATCAACAGGAAGTTTGCGATTCCCCCTTCAAAACAAATTTTTTGTAAAAACACTCACCTTTGCCTCTTTGAGTTGTAATTTGACCCCCTTAAAATGCTTCAAAACTCGCCAAACTCGACACACACATCAGGACTGGTGATTATTGCGATCTAATGAAAAAAAAAAACTCAAAATTGCGCTGTAGCACCCCCTGGGAATAAAACACTGACAAAACTGCTCTTGGGAAGAAAACACAGACAAAAATGCTTGTAACTTTCGATAGGAATGTCATAGAGACATGAAACAAAAACCTCTATGTAGGTCTCACTTAGACCTACATTTAAATTAATTGACATCCTTCAGCAAAAATCAACAGGAAGTTGGCAAGTACCCCATCAAAACAAAAGTTTAGTAGAAACCCGTCACCTTTTTTCAAACATTATCTCCTCCGAGTGCGTTTGTTGTGTCGGCTTCAAACTCGCACAGGAAAGAGATTGAACCCTTCTGATTAAAAGTTGCGCAAAGAGTTCTTCTAAGCTCCGGTTTTGATTTTACGAGCCTTCAAAGAATTTCTGCGCTGATGCTGCTGCCGTCTCAAGATGGCCATTTAGAAGCAGGAAGCACCAGCGTGACCACACAATGCAGAGAAGGTAGGTACTGTGCGGGTAAAGATATGTTGACTGGGTGAAAGAAGGAGGCACCAGTTTGACTTCAGGATACAGAGAAGGTAGGTGATGTGTAGGTAAAGATATGTTGTCTGGGTGATGGCAGGAAGCACCAGCATGTATGGGTGAAAGAAAGAAGCCCCAGTGTGACCCCAGGATAAAGGGAAGGTAGGTAATGTGCAGGTAAAGATATGTTAAATGGGTAAAGGCAGGAAACACCAGCAAAAGTCAGTCCCGTCCATCGCTGCTTGCAGCTTTAATTTACATTGAATTTCATCTTACACTGCGTTTATATACAATGATTTTTTTTACACTGATTTTTTTTGCAATTATTGTTTTTGTTTTAAAGGTCTGCATTTTAAAACACAGAATTTTTCTGGACCATTTTTTACAGTTAAATTTTCCTGCAAGAAATGTATTTTACACTGAAATTGTTCACACTGTATTTTTATGCATCAAATTTCTTCTTACACTGAATTTTTAAACAGTGATTTTTTACAATGAATTTATCAACAATTTTTCTTACACATCCTTTTAAAACACCTATTTTTTTCACACTGAATTTTTATGCACCATTTTTTCTACATTTCCCCGCACAGAATATATTTTACACTGAAATGTTTTCACTTGATTTGGTTCTTACCCTGAGTTTCTATACAATGATTGTGCAGGCCAATTTACACGCTGATCTTTAACACTGAACACTCAATTTTTATACAAAGATTTTATACAGAGAATTTTTTTTAAAATACTCATTATTTTTGTTTTTTTTACAGTAAACTTGTTTTACACATAATTTTTACGCACTGAATTTTTTAACACACTTTGCTCACAAAATTCTAGTTGATGCAAGTTGATGTAAATTGAGTTGACAAAATGTGAACACAAAAAATGTGATGATTTGGAAGCCCTAACAAGTCCTCTGTAGTGGACAGAAGCCATGCATCCTGACTTCAAAGCAGCCAATGAGCTGCTTAGTCCTCACATTAAAGCAGCCAATGAGCTGCTTAGTCCTCACATTAAACCAGCCAATGAGCTGCTTAGTCCTCACATTAAAGCGGCCAATGAGGTGCTTAGTCCTCACAATAAAGCAGCCAATGAGCTGCTTAGTCCTCACATTAAAGCAGCCAATGAATTGCTTAGACCTCACATTACTGCACTGTTTTGGTCGTATACTGAAAATTAACACTCAATTTTTAAACACAATTTGTTATTTTTTTGCGAAAATTGTATATAAACTGAACTCTTAAAGACTGATTTGTTGAGAGGGAATTGATATACACTTCACTTTTTACACTGCATTTTTCTTCACTGACTTTAATTTACACAAAACATTTTTGCATTGAATTTATATATCCTGATTTTTTTTTAACACTGAATTTTGACAAATTGAAGTTTTAACCACTATTGTTGAGCACACATTTTATTTACACTGAACTTTTAAAAACTCACTAATATACAACAAAAACTTTAATCTTAGTCCTAACTTAAATAATAATTATAAATCGTTTGAGGTGCTCACTATGAGGTCTGTCACACCGCTACCTCTATACCTGGCTGTTATCTACCGCCCCCCAGGGCCCTATTCAGAATTTATCAGTGAATTCTCAGAGTTTGTTGCTGATCTAGTGACGCACGCCAAAATTATAATTATGATGGGGACTTTAATATCCACATGAATACCCCATCGGACCCACCGTGTGTGGCGCTCCAGACTATAATTGATAGCTGCGGTCTTACACAAATAATAAATGAACCCACTCATCACAACGGTAATACGATACACTTAGTGCTTGTCAGAAGTATCACCGTTTCCAAAGTTATGATACTCCGTATACTAAAGTAATGTCCGATCATTACCTTATAAAATTCGAAGTTCAGACTCATGTTCGGCAAGCTAATAATAATAATAACTGCTTCAGCAGCCGCAACATTAATGCTGCCACAACGACAACTCTTGTTGGCCTACTGCCCTCGGTAATGGCACCATTCCCAAAGCATGTGTACTCTATTGATAACCTCACTAACAACTTTAACTACGCCCTGCGCGAAACCATTGATAACATAGCACCGCTAAAGTTAAAAAAGGCTCCAAAAAGGTGTATCCCGTGGTTTACAGAAGAAACTAGAGCTCAGAAATTATTATGTAGAAAGCTGGAACACAAATGGCGCACGACTAAACTTGAGGTGCACCGTCAAGCATGCAGTGATAGCATGCTTACCTTAGCTAAAGCTAAATATTACTCAAATCTCATCCGCCTTAATAAAAACGATCCTAAAATTTTATTTAGTACAGTAGCATCGCTAACCCAACAAGGGTCTCCTTCCTGTAGCTCCACCCACTCAGCAGATGACTTTATGCAATTATTTAATAAGAAAATTGAAGTAATTAGAAAGGAGATTAAAGACAATGCATCCCAGCTACAACTGGGTTCTATTAACACTGATACGACTGTATGTACAGCGGATACTGCCCTCCAAATTAGTTTCTCTCATTTTGATGAAATAACATTAAAATAATTGTTACGTGTAAATGGAATAAAACAAACAACATGCTTACTTGACCCACTTCCTGGGAAACTTATCAAGGAGCGCTTTGTATTATTAAATAGACTACCTTTTTAGACCAGTTGATCTGCCGTTTCTTTTCTTTTTTCTCCTATGTCCCCCACTCCCTTGTTGAGGGGGTCCGGTGGCCATGGATGAAGTGCTGGCTGTCTGAAGTCGAGACCCAGGACGGACCGCTCGTCCAGAATCGGGACCCAAGATGAACCGCTCGCCTGTGCATCGGTTTGGGACATCTCTGCGCTGCTGATCCGCCTCCGCTTGGGATGGTATCCTGCTGGCTCCACTTTGGATAGGACTCTCGCTACTATATTGGATCCACTTTGGACTTGATTCCCACGGTTACGTTAGATCCACTATGGATTGGACTTTCACAATATCATGTTAGATCCGCTCGACATCCATTGCATTTCGGTCCCCCTTAGGGGACCGAAAGTATATTTGGTCCTCTCCAAGGTTTCTCATTGTCATCATGGTCGACGTCCCACTGGGGTGAGTTTTTCCTTGCCCTTATGTGGGCCCTATCTAGGATGTCGTTGTGGTTTGTGCAGCCCTTTGAGGCACTTGTGATTTAGGGCTATATCAATAAACATTGATTGATTGATTGATTTATTGATCGATTGATTGATTGATAATTTGGTAATAAAGAGCCAAATAAAGGTTGTGACATGTCAGTAGTTTGGTAATAAAGAGCCACATAAAGGTTGTTACATGTCAGCAGTGCACAAACATTCATGTCAAAAAACATTTTTTAATGTTTGGGATTTCTGTCAAAAGTGTTTTCTTCCCTTCATGGCGTGCGACTTGACTTGGAAGAAAAGCAGCATGAAAGTGATACCACCAACTTCCTGCAGCCAGCACCACACACACGCATACACACACGCATACACACACGCACACGCACACGCGCACGCACACACACGTGCACGCACACACACAGAGGGAGGGACTAACTCACGTGGGCCAGTTCTGGTCCTGGCGGATCGCAGCCTGCATGGTGGTTTTCCACTACTGGAATTTCTGCCGACTCAGCACAGCGCCCTCGTGGCTGTAGTCAACCGCCTGTTGTGGGAGCAGAGGAGAGGTCAGTGACTGTAAATTGGTTCACTGGGAGCCCCGTTAGAGGAGTACATGTGCATCTTTTTGATGAATGAACCGCAGCTCCTCAGTTTCGGAAGCACTAAAAAGAAGTTAGCATCTCATGCTAAATAAAAACTTAGCATATATAACGCAAAGGAAGTTAGCATTTTGAGCAGAATAAATTAGAATCTCACGTTATGGAAGTTAGCGTCTCACGCAAAGGAAGTCAACATCTCACGCCAAAGAAGTTAGCATCTCATGCAAAGGAAGTTAGCATCTCATGTAAAGGAAGTTAGCATCTCATGCTACAGAGGCTAGCATCTCACGGCAAGGAAGCTAGTATCTAATGGTAAGGAAGTTAACATTTCATGCTAAAAAAGTTAGCATATCACGTTAAGGAAGTTAATACCTCACGCTAAGGAAGTTAACATCTCACGCTAAGGAAGTTAACATCTCACGCTAAGGAAGGTAGCATCTCATGCAAAGGAAGTTAGCATCTTATGCTACAGAGGATAGCATCTCACGGCAAGGAAGCTAGTATCTCATGGTAAGGAAGTTAACATTTCATGCTAAAAAAGTTAGCATATCACGTTAAGGAAGATAATATCTCACGCTAAGGAAGTTAACATCTCACGCTAAGGAAGTTAAAATCTGAAGCTAAGGAAGTTAAAATCTCACAGTAAGGAAGTTAACAGTTCATTCTAAAAAAGTTAGCATCTCACACTAAGGAAGTTAGCATCACAAACTAAGGAAGTTAGCATCTCACACTAAGGAAGTTAGCATCACAAACTAAGGAAGTTAGCAGCTCACACTAAAGAAGTTAGCATCTCACACCAAGGAAGTTAGCATCTCACACTAAGGAAGTTAGCATCTCCCCAGGTCAGTCAAGAGTAAAAAGAACATGTTTAAGACATCTGCTTCCCAAAGTTGCCATGCTAAGTGTGAAAGAAACAATGTCATGTGGATCACATGTAAACACAACATTAGGCACATGTAAACACAAAATTAGGCACATGTAAACACAACATTAGGCACTTGTAAACACAACATTAGGAACATGTAAACACAACATTAGGCACATGTAAACAACATTAGGCACTTGTAAACACAACATTAGGCACATGTAAACACAACATTAGACACATGTAAACACAACATTAGGCACATGTAAACAACATTAGAAACATGTAAACACAACATTGGGCACATGTAAACACAACATTAGACACATGCAAACACATTAGGCACATGCAAACACAAAATTAGGCACATGTAAACACAAAATTAGACACATGTAAACAACATTAGGCACATGTAAACACAACATTAGGCACATGTAAACACAACATTAGGCACATGTATACACAACATTAGGCACATGTAAACACAACATTAGGCACTTGAAAACACAACATTAGACACATGTAAACATTAGGTAAACGTAAACACAACATTAGGCACATGTAAACACAACATTAGACACATGTAAACAACATTAGGCACATGTATACACAACATTAGGCACATGCATACACAACATTAGGCACATGTAAACACAACATTAGACACATGTATACACAACATTAGACACATCTAAACAACATTAGGCACATGTAAACACAACATTAGGCACATGTGAACACAACATTAGGCACATGTGAACACAATATTAGGCACATGTAAACAAAACAGACACATGTAAACAACATTAAGCACATGTAAACACAACATCAGGCACATGTAAACAACATCAGGCACATGTAAACACAATATTAGACACATGTAAACACAACATTAGGCACATGTAAACATAACATTAGGCACATCTAAACACAACATTAGACACATGTAAACACAACATCAGGCACATGTACACAGAACATTAGGCACCTGTAAACACAACATTAGGCACATGCAAACACAACATTAGGCACATGTAAACACAACATTAGGCACATGTAAACACAACATTAGACACATGTAAACACAACATCAGGCACATGTACACAGAACATTAGGCACCTGTAAACACAACATTAGGCACATGCAAACAACATTAGGCACATGTAAACACATTAGGCACATGTAAAAACAACATTAGGCACATGCAAACACAACATTAGGCGCATGTATACACAACATTAGACACATCTAAACAACATTAGGCACATGTAAACACAACATTAGTAACATGTAAACACAACATTAGGCACATGTAAACACATTAGGCACATGTAAACACAACATTAGTAACATGTAAACACAACATTAGGCACATGGTCTGCCAGAGAATAAGAGGACAGAAGAAGAAAGATGTAAACTTAGTTAGCATTTAGGGATTAATTAGAACCCTCAAAGTTTTTCTTTCTTCTTAAAAAAAGTAAAAGACCTAAAGTTAATTTTTAAACCTAAATTAGGTTTATTTTCATGATTTTTACTCAGTCACACACATACTTGTGTGTGTGTGTATTGATATATATATAATCCACCCGAACGCCTCCCAAGGGAGGTGTTTAGGGCACGTCCAGCTGGTAAGAGGCCACGGGGAAGACCCAGGACACGTTGGGAAGACTATGTCTCCCGGCTGGCCTGGGAACGCCTCGGGATCCCCCGGGAAGAGCTAGACGAAGTGGCTGGAGAGAGGGAAGTCTGGGCTTCCCTACTTAGGCTGCTGCCCCTGCGACCCGACCTCGGATAAGCGGAAGATGATGGATGGATGGAATATATCTATCTATATATATATATATATATATATATATATATATATATATATATATATATATATATATATATATATATATATATATGTAGCCGAGCTAAATTTAATTTAATTTAATTTTTGGTCATTTATTCACATCATTTTATTTCACATCATTTTCTGTTGTGAACTTCCCCAAAAGTGCCTGTCATTGTAAATAGGTTCTGCCCTATTGTTTTCTATTACATACCTTTTTGTTTCCCTGGGGGGTGATTTGGCGTTGCACCTGTGTGACCAGCTTCAGTGAGCACTGACTCCTGCAGCTGGTAAGTCATGTTTATGTCTCTCTCCTTTTTATTTTTTTATAAACTTTTTGCCTGTCACTTTTAAAGTATTTTCAAAGTGAACACTGTTTTGTGGCATGCTGTAAAGCATCCGGGTTGAATTCCCGAATTTTCGTTTTATTAAAGTGTTGTAAAAAACGGACTTATTTGCTAAATGATGTGTGGATTAGCTTAATGCTAGCAGTAGTTGCTGCGGGGTTTCCTGGCCTCGTGAGTTTGTGCACGGGTCGGGGGTACTCTGCTGCGTCTGTATGGACATCTTGTGTGCTGCTGTGCCATTAATGTGTGTGTTTTTTTCCTTTTTCTTTATTCTGTAGTGGAGAGAGATACTGTGGACTGTATGTGACGCCCTTTTCTTTTTGTCCCTATGAAAAAGGTATGTCTGTTAATAAGTTTTGGCATTGTTTATCGTAAGTAAAAAAATATATAAAATGAGTTGATGTGAGTGGGGAAAAAAAGAGGTGATTTGCTACACATAATAAGGACCTTTTTTTTTCCTAATGTATATTTTTGCTGTCTGCTGATGTATATACTTTATATACTGTTTTTTATTTCAATTAATTTGTTTTTGGACTATTTTGTGCTTTGTTTGCCTTTTCATTATTTTTATTATCATTATTGTTGTTGTTTCCTTTCGTAAGCATAAGTTTGAGTTTCAGTGAGCACTTACTCCTGCAGCTGTGGAGAGAGATACTGTGGACTGTATGTGACGCCCTTTTCTTTTTGTCCCTATGAAAAAGCTGGTGAATAAATCCTCCTCAACTCGAATCCTGTGGTTCATCACGAAAAAAAGACACAACGCAGAACACTGACTGTTACATATATATATATATATATATATGTATATGTGTGTGTGTGTGTGTGTGCATTTATTTTGTGTACAATTATGAACTTAGGGCCAGGGTGAACTAGAATGATGTGAATAGATTGTTTGTGCAGCCCTAAGAAAAAAACTAGCAAGCTAAAATTAGAATGTTAAGTTAGGTATGACACATGTAAACACAACATCAGGCACATGTACACAGAACATTAGGCACATGTAAACACAACATTAGGCACATGTAAACACAACATTAGGCACATGTAAACAAAACATTAGGCACATGCAAACACAACATTAGGCACATGTATACACAACATTAGACACATCTAAACAACATAGGCACATGTAAACACAACATTAGGCACATGTAAACACAACATTAGGCACATGTAAACACAACATTAGGCACATGTAAACACAACATTAGACACATGTAAACGACATTAGGCACATGTAAACACAACATTAGACACATGTAAACAACATTAGGCACATGTAAACACAACATTAGGCACATGCAAACACAACATTAGGCACATGCAAACACAAAATTAGGCACATGTAAACACAAAATTAGGCACATGTAAACAACATTAGGCACATGTAAACACAACATTTGGCACATGTAAACACAACATTAGGCACTTGAAAACACAACATTAGGCACATGTAAACACATTAGACACATGTAAACAACATTAGGCACATGTATACACAACATTAGGCACATGTAAACACAACATTAGGCACATGCAAACACAACATTAGGCACATGCAAACACAACATCAGGCACATCTACACAGAACATTAGGCACCTGTAAACACAACATTAGGCACATGCAAACACAATATTAGGCACATGCAAACACAACATTAGGCACATATATACACAACATTAGACACATCTAAACAACATTAGGCACATGTAAACACAACATTAGGCACATGTAAACACAACATTACGCACATGTAAACACAACATTAGGCACATGTAAACACAACATTAGACACATGTAAACG
>NC_084611.1:45972817-46122817 GCF_033978795.1 Nerophis ophidion | reverse complement strand
GGGAAGACTATGTCTCCCGGCTGGCCTGGGAACGCCTCGGGATCCCCCGGGAAGAGCTAGACGAAGTGGCTGGAGAGAGGGAAGTCTGGGCTTCCCTACTTAGACTGCTGCCCCTGCGACCCGACCTCGGATAAGCGGAAGATGATGGATGGATGGATGGATGGAATATATATATATATGTATATGTGTGTGTGTGTGTGTGTGTGTGTGCGTGCATTTATTTTGTGTACAATTATGAACTTAGGGCCAGGGTGAACTAGAATGATGTGAATAGATTGTTTGTGCAGCCCTAAGAAAAAAACTAGCAAGCTAAAATTAGAATGCTAAGTTAGGTATGGCAGCAAATGGCTTCTGGGCCGCACTTTGGACACCCCTGCTCTCATGCGTCACTAAAGTCCTGGTCCAAAGGGAAGGACCTGCTCTCAGGTGTCACTAAAGTCCTGGTCCAAAGGGAAGAAGCTGCTCTCCGTTGTCACTAAAGTCCTGGTCCAAAGGGAAGAACTTGCTCTCAGGCGTCACTAAAGTCCTGGTCCAAAGGGAAGAACCTGCTCTCAGGTGTCGCTAAAGTCTTGATCTAAAGGGGAAAACCTGCTCTCAGGCGTCACTAAAGTCCTGGTCCAAAAGGAAGAACCTGCTCTCAGGCGTCACTAAAGTCCTGGTCCAAAGGGAAGAACCTGCTCTCAGGTTTCACCAAAGTCCTGGTCCAATGAGAAGAACCTGCTCTCAGGTTTCACCAAAGTCCTGGTCCAAAGGGAAGAACCTGCTCTCAGGCGTCACTAAAGTCCTGGTCCAAAGGGAAGGACCTGCTCTCAGGCGTCACTAAAGTCCTGGTCCAAAGGGAAGAACCTGCTCTCAGGCGTCACTAAAGTCCTGGTCCAAAGGGAAGAACCTGCTCTCAGGCGTCACTTACGTCCTGGTCCAAAGGGAAGAACCTGCTCTCAGGCGTCACTTAAGTCCTGGTCCAACGGGAAGGACCTGCTCTCAGGCGTCACTAAAGTCCTGGTCCAAAGGGAAGAACCGGGCTGTCCGTTAGGTCAACAGCGGCCAGGACAAACAGTGATTTATCAAAACAGGGCAGTTTTAGCCGAGAGCGCAGGTCAGCTGACCTGTCTCCACCTGCGAGGTAAAGGTGTTTGAGCACAGCTGATTAGCAGGCAGGTATGCTTCTTCTGTCCTTTTGTGGACACAGGTGTTCAAACACAACATTGCAATCACCACGCTGCCACCTACTGGACAACGACTAACAGTAGACAATGACAATGTGAAATGGAATTAAATCGTTTTTGTTCTCAAAATTCTACACATAATACCCTATAATAATAGTAGCTACTATCCATGCATCTTCTAATGCCTGTTACGGGTTTGGGTCTCGGGGGCTGCAGACAAAGGCGGGCCCGACCAACGCTGCTTGCAGCTTTAAGGATGATTCCAATCATTTAAACAAGTTATATTGTTTCCAATCATCTTTTGAACTCTTTATATTGTTTTTACAGACAAATAATAAACTAAATACACCTCATTAGAAATATTGTACAATAAATGCTTAACAGCAGCCTCAAAGCTACTTTGAGTGTGACCTGTCCTTTGCTGCCCCCTGGCGTCTGATTTCTTAACAAGTTTTAATGGCGCCAGACTACGTTCAGGATTTGTCCAATTTTGTTTCCTTCCAAAATAGCAAGGTACACAATCATTATCTGCCACCATAAAAAATATCCTACGGCCTTCATTAAGTGTTGTTCCATACGGCGTTAATTATATGACGGTTGTTCACTAAAAATGACATATAAACGGTAGTTTCTGTCCTGGTGGTCTTGAGGGTACAGTACATTAAAACAATGTCGTTCGATACTTTTTGTAATGCCGATTTCAATAAGAGGCTGTTTGAAGATGTATGTTTGGTCTTTAAAGTGCGTACTGTACGTGCTGCAAGAGATATTTCAAGTGCGCACAGTACGTGCTGCAAGAGATATTCCACACTTCATCTTCATTTCGCAGTTTAGTCAAGCCACTTTCGGATCTGGCTCGCAAACCCGCGGTAAGCAGACGTCACACGTCCAAGTCAACAACACCCAGCACACCTTGCTCACTTGCAGGTGAAACAAATCCATCGACGTCACTTTGGAGTCCAAACAATCTTCGCAGGCCTTAAAGCGGCTCGACAATTTAGCCGCGTCGCACGCCATCTTGTTGCCGGCGTGTTGGAGACCACTGTTGCCACAGCAACACAAACTTTTTACGACATTTGACCGAAAAAGGAAGTATGAGGCTAAACATGGTTTACGTCTAAAACATTTCTGCTTTTTAAATGAATTGCGGCTGTTTTTTTTTTTTATTTCTGTTTATTGTTTTAATTGGTTTTACCCTGTAAAATTGATTTTATTCCTATTTATTTTTATATCGTTTTTTTTATAGTGGTTCTATATTTATTTATTTTTTGTTTGTATTCAGTCTTTGGTGGAGCTAAGGGTAGTATTTCAATATTCTTTTTAATATTGTTGTGCAGCACTTTGTTGTTGTTTAAATTTGCGATATCGATAAAGTGGATTGGCTGGGTTGAGACGTGAGGTATGAAGCAGAATATGTTGTTGTTGTTGTTGTTGTTTTTGCACGTGTGTTGACTTGTTGGTTGAGTAAGAGAAGGTCTTTGCTGTCTCGGTCAGGACTTTGAGGCTCCATGCAAAGTTTGAAGGTGAACTTCAGTCCCTGAACAAATCCGACAACACAAACTTCAAAGTTGTTTTTCCACCACAACAAGTCGTCGTCGCCCATGATGCTCTTCTTCTTTGTTACTGCTTTTTTGTTCCGTCTCAACCAGTGTTGGGGTCTGCAAGGTTGAAATCCATGATTTGGTTTCATGTTGAATGGCTGCAGAGTTGTGCAGAGGTGTGCTTCCTCCTGCTGGAAAAACCCAAAGTTTGGACTGTTCAAAAATAGTGAAATATGTGTTGGCCCTGCGATGAGGTGGCGACTTGTCCAGGGTGTATCCCCCGCTTACTGCCCCAATGCAGCTGGGATAGGCTCCAGCACCCCCCAAAAAGGACAAGTGGTAAAATATGAATGGATGATTTTAGCATGCTGCTGTTGTTGCGCAATGTGTGCTTTTTAACATACAACTGTATAAGCCGCTACTTGTTTCCCTGCGCTTTGACTCTGTGGCTTATAAAACGGTGTGGCTAATTCATGGATCTTTTTTGTTAGCTGATGGCGATGATAAAATGTTTTCAAATGTAAAAAAAACAAGCACGAGAAAGTGTTTCGCTGTTTGTGCTGCAGTGTCCTTTTTTGTCAATTTTTGTTGTGCTGTTCAGTCTTCTAGTCGTCCGTAGCGTTCTACTTCTATACATTCTTCATTCATCACACCAAGAAACATTTGTAAGTTTTACAATATAACTACAACAATTCTTACTTACTAAAGCATCCCATGTGTGATGTGTGAAGGAGTGTTTGCATGCATATTTGTACCTGCTAACATAATGTAATAAAACTAGCGTTGTTAGCATTTGCTACTATGCTAACAGGTTTACGAGTGTCCGTGCTAGTATTATTAAAGGCCTACTGAAACCCACTACTACCCACCACGCAGTCTGATAATTTGTATATCAATGATGAAATATTAACATTGGAACACATGCCAATACGGCCTTTTTAGTACACTAAATTACAATTTTAAATTTCCCGGGAGTTTCGTTTTGAAAACGTCGTGTAATGATGACGTGTACGCAAGACGTCACAGGTTTTAAGGAAATATGAGCGCTGCACACACACACACACAGCTAAAAGTCGTCTGCTTTAACGGCATAATTACACAGTATTTTGAAGATCTGTGTTGCTGAATCTTTTGCAATTTGTTCAATTAATATTGGAGAAGTCACAGTAGAAAGATAGAGTTGGGAAGCTTTAGCCTTTAGCCACACAAACATATGGTGATTCCTTGTTTAAAATTCCTGGAGGTGAAAATTTACTATGGATCAGAGCGCAGTCAACAGAACATGAATCACGACGGAATGTCAACCAGCAGGTTTTGGTGAGAAAATTGTGGTAAAAAGTCGCTTCTTACCGGAGAAAGGCTGAGCTTGTGCCGTCCATAAAGCTGCCGTCGACTCCCCTGAGACATTGGCGTCAACACACTAGCAACACAATAGAAAGTTAAGGGATTTCCCAGAATTATCCTAGTAAATGTCTCTAAAAACATCGGAATCCGTCCCAAAGCAATCGCGTTTTTTTTTAAGTTGTTTTTTTATATATATATATTTTTTTTTGTAGTCCGTCGCTATCAATATCCTCAAACACAAATCTTTCATCCTCGCTCAAATAATGGAGAAATTGTCGTTTTCCCGGTCCGAATAGCACTTTTTGTTGGAGGCTCCCATTAAAAACAATGTGAATATGTGAGCAGCCATCAACATGTGACGTCATTGTCTGCGACTTCCGGTAGAGGCAGGGCATTTCTCTTAGCACCGAAAGTTGCGAACTTAATCGTGGATGTTCTCTTCTAAATACCTTCAGCTAAAATACGGCAATATCGCGAAATGATCAAGTATGACACATAGAATGGACCTGCTATCCCTGTTTCAATAAGAAAATCTCATTTCAGTAGGCCTTTAACTTACAATGGCATTGTTTTTGTACTGTTTCACTTTCACAAATTTGTGGAGTGATTGAGTCTGTTTAGCTGATTGGAGAGCTAGCTTGCACAGCTAGTGGGTCCATGACCATGATATCTGTTTTGTTTGATCAGCCATTGTACTGCCCTGTTACAGACACCGTTTGGAAACAATTAGGTATGCAAATAAACAATTATAAAATATTTGTGTGTAAACAAGTCATTTGACAACGTATTTATCTGTCACTTATAGTCCGCTGCGGCTAATATATGGACAAATATTTTTGCCCTCTGAAATGGAGTGGGTGCGGCTTATATACGGGTGTGTTCTACAGTCTGGGAAAGTTGCAGACATTCTCTGTGTGAAAACTGAAGTAAACATTTACTTTGGCACATGAACAATATTTGTCAACTGTCCAGATCGACCTACAGTACAGCGCTCCTTTGTCTTGGTCAGTTACAGACCATGATCATCACACTTCAACATCTCTGACATGTGAATGTTGCCTGTGCCAGGTCAGTGTTGCACGAGAAAATATGTTCTAGACTGGACAAATAAATGTTACGCAAATACGACCAGGAAGTCCATGTTTATATACTACATTACCCAGAAGGCTCAGACAGGAACAGGAAGCAGGCGTGAGCTACAGTTTGATCAATAGGAGTTGATATATTGCTACAGGTGGTTGTCCTCTTCACAAGGAACAAACATAAGTTGTGTTGTCGTCTACACAAGGAACAAACATACTTTGTGTTGTTGTCTACACAAGGAACAAACATAAGTTGCGTTGTCATCTACACAAAGAACAAACATACATTTTGTTGTCGTCTACACAAAAAACAAACATAAGTTGTGTTGTTGTCTACACAAGGAGCAAACATACATTGTGTTTTCGTCTACACAAGGAACAAACATAAGTTGTGTTGTCGTCTACACGAGGAACAAACATAAGTTGTGTTGTCGTCTACACAAAGAACAAACATACATTTTGTTGTCGTCTACACAAATAACAAACATAAGTTGTGTTGTCGTCTACACAAATAACAAACATAAGTTGTGTTGTCGTCTACACAAGGAGCAAACATACATTGTGTTGTCGTATACACAAATAGCAAACATAAGTTGTGTTGTCGTCTACACAAGGAACAAACAAACGTGTTGTCGTCTACACAAGGAGAAAACATACATTGTGTTGTTGTCTGCACAAGGAACAAACATAATTTGTGTTGTTGTCTACACAAGGAACAAACATAAGTTGTGTAGTCGTCTACACAAAGAACAAACATACATTTTGTTGTCGTCTACACAAAGAACAAACATAAGTTGTGTTGTTGTCTACACAAGGAGCAAACATACATTGTGTTGTCGTCTACACAAGTAACAAACATAAGTTGTGTTGTCGTCTACACAAGGAGCAAACATATGTTGTGTTGTCGTCTATACAAGGAACAAACATAAGTTGTGTTGTCGTCTACACAAGGAACAAACATACTTTGTGTTGTTGTCTACACAAGGAACAAACATAAGTTGTTTTGTCGTCTACACAAAGAACAATCATACATTTAGTTGTCGTCTACACAAAGAACAAACATAAGTTGTATTGTCGTCTACACAAGGAGCAAACATAAGTTGTGTTGTCGTCTACACAAGGAGCAAACATACATTGTGTTGTCGTATACACAAATAGCAAACATAAGTTGTGTTGTCGTCTACACAAGGAGCAAACATACGTTGTGTTGTCGTCTACACAAGGAGAAATCATACATTGTGTTGTCGTCTGCACAAGGAACAAACATAAGTTGTGTTGTCGTCTACACAAAGAACAAACATACATTTTGTTGTCGTCTGCACAAAGAACAAACATAAGTTGTGTTGTCATCTACACAAGGAGCAAACATACATTGTGTTGTCCTCTACACAAGGAGCAAACATACATTGTGTTGTTGTCTACACAAGGAACAAACATAAGTTGTGTTGTCGTCTGTACAAGGAACAAACATAAGTTGTGTTGTTGTCTACACAAGAAACAAACATAAGTTGTGCTGTCATCTACACAAGGAGAAAACATACATTGTGTTGTCGTCTGCACAAGGAACAAACATAAGTTGTGTTGTCGTCTACACAAGGAACAAACATAAGTTGTGTTTTTGTCTACACAAGGAACAAACTAAAAGATACATTTTGTTGGTGAAAAGGAGAAGTTTGTGCGATAAGATTGGAGGAAATGACAAAGTTGCGCATTATTCGCACAATTTGTGTGAATCAGCGCGATCACAACGTTGCAGTTTCCTGAAATGTGTTCATTTGTGTCTTTATTACGTGCACTGTTTTTTGGCACTGACTTTTTGTGACAGCAACTTTTGCCTTTGAATTTTGGGAACTGAATAGTTTTACATCAAATGATGCGACAGTTTCATAGAAAACATATGTTGGCAAAATGTGTGCATTCAAAATTCAGTGTTTTAAAATTTTGTGTATAAAAATCTACTGTAAAAAATGTGATGTTTCGAAAATTTTTGTAAAAAAGAAATTAGAGAATAAAATGCAGTGTAAAAAATGTAGCGCTGAAAAAGTCAGTGTTTTAAAATGTGTTGTATTGAAATGTAGCATAAAAAATTGATGTGTACATTTTCATTGTAAAAAAAATAGTGTACAAAAATTCTGTGTAAACAAATTCAGTGCTGAAAAAATAATTGTATAAAGTAGTGTTAAAAAAATGTTGGTGTAAATAAATTTGGTGTAAAAAAAATCAGTGTAAAAAAATGCAGTCTTGCTTAAATTGTGTGTATACAAATCAAGTGTAACACAATTGACGTATGAAAATTAATTGTAAAAAAATAGTGTGGACAAATCAGTGCATATAAATTCAGTGTAAAATATTCAGAGCTGAATAATCAAGTGTATACATTTGTAGTGTCAAAATGTTGGTGTATAAAAATTTATTGTAAAAAAATTTCAGTGTAAAAAATCAGTGCTAAAAAATTTATTGTATAAAAAAGTAGTGTAAAAAAACAGTGTATGAAAATTCAGAGTCAAAATGCAGTTTTGTTTAAATTGAGTTTATAAAAATCTAGTGTAAAAAAAATGGTGTATAAAAATTAATTGTAAAAATAATAGTGTGAACTAATTTGGTGTATATGAATTCAGTGTAAAATATTCAGAGCTGAACAATTAAGTGTATACAATTGTAGTGTCAAAAGGTTGGTGTATAAAATGTATTGTAAAAAAAATTCAGTGTATAAAAATTCAGTGTAAAAAAATCAGTGCAAAAATTCTGTGTAAGAAATTCAGTTATGAAAAATTAATTGTATAAAAAAGTAGTGTAAAAAAGTTTGTGTGTAAAAATTCAGGGTAAAAAATGCATTTTTGTTTAAATTGAGTGTATAAAAATGTAGTGTAAAAAAATGGTGTATAAAAATTAATTGTAAAAAAAATAGTGTGAACTAATTTGGTGTAAATAAATTCAGTGTAAAATATTCAGAGCTGAACAATTAAGTGTATGCAATTGTAGTGTCAAAATGTTGGTGTTTGAACCTTTATTGTAAAAAAAAAATTCAGTGTAAAAAATTCAGTGTATAAAAATGTAGTGTAAAAACTTTGGTGTATAAAAATTCAGTGTGAAAAAAAAGTGTTGTATAAAAATGATGTGGCTGAAAAAGCAAGACTGAGGTGAGGTAAATGAAGACTGAGGTGAGGTAAATGAAGACTGAAGCCAACCAGCATCCTCGGCTTCATCCAGAGTGGGCGGGGCTTGTTTAGTGAGGTGAGAGGTGTGTGTACCCCAAGTACACTGACACAATATCAAAGATTTGCAAGGCTTTAGTTTTCATGCACTCCATTTGAAGAACACTTTTGGCCAACAAATTGTCTTTCCATGACCTTGTTGGCAACATTTCATGTCAAAAGGATTCAGTTCACAAAAATCAAACGCCAAAATCCAGCTGCACAAATCCAGCGTCAAAATCCAAAGTTTGGCACTAAAAACCCAAAGGAAGCTTCTCGGGACTGAATAGCTAACTTGGAGTTAGCGTCTGCTAGCTGGGTTAGCATCCAGGAGAGACCCACCACCCGAAAGACCCCCAAGGTTGCAGCAACATCACACCAAAAAAAAAACATTTCCTTGAAAAGTGGGACGTTGTAGAGAATTTATCCAAAGCGATACTTGGGCCAGTACTTGACTGGTCTGGGCGCCTGCTGGACCATGGGTCTGTTGCCGCGGGCGATGGTGAAGCCACGCTGCTCGCGCAGGCCGACCCTGGGCAGGAAGTGGGTGGAGACGTGCCGGGGCTTGACCCTGGGACTGGAGCCCAGTTTGGCTTTCCCTCGTTTGTTGAGCGCCACCAACCAGCCCCGGCCGGTCCGGGTGCTGCCGTGGACCACCGAGGCGTAGGTGTTGTAGCCGCTCTCCTGGAAGCGCTCGCGGAACTTGCAGTCGTCCGTAAACCACTCCTAGCGATCAACAAGGTCCGCTTTAGATTTACATATAGATGGATAGATATATAGATAGATAGATAGATAGATAGATAGATAGATAGATAGATAGATAGATAGATGGATAGATAGATAGATAGATAGATAGATAGATGGATGGATATATGGATGGATGGATGGATGGATGGATGGATAGACAGATAGATGGATGGATGATAGATAGATAGATAGATAGATAGATAGATAGATAGATAGATAGATAGATAGATAGATAGATAGATAGATAGATAGATAGATAGATAGATGGATAGATAGATAGATAGATAGATAGATAGATAGATAGATAGATGGATGGATAGATAGATAGATAGATAGGTAGGTAGGTAGCTCGGTCGGTCGGTCGGTCGGTCGGTAGGTAGATAGATAGATAGATAGATAGATGGATCGACAGACAGATAGACAGACAGACAGATAGATAGATAGATAGATAGATAGATAGATAGATAGATAGATAGATAGATAGATAGATAGATAGATTGATAGATAAGTAAATAGATATATAGATAGATAGATAGATAGATAGATAGATAAGTAAATAGATAGATAGATAGATAGATAGATAGATAGATAGATAGATAGATAGATAGATAGTACTTTGATTCCTTCAGGAGAGTTCCTTCAGGAAAATAAAAATGAAAATCTATATCTTCTCAGAAAACTTTTGAGGTCTTATACACTCCTTGGCACGTTACCGTCACAGGACAAATAAGGAGGACCAAAATCTAAGACAACTTCATGGTCTTGATCACAAGGGACACTAATTGCATGCTAAAGCTATTTTGTAGTTTCCACAACCCTCAATGTTCATGCTAACATGCTAATGATGCTAACCATGCAGCTCATTTTGTTACGCCACGTCTTCAAAATAATATTACACAAGAAAAAGTGGAATAAAAGATTAAAGAAGTGTGATGTGATGAGCGAGATGTTGGAATATTGACACTAATAACACACACTTCTTTTTTACTGTCAAACTCGCATTGCTGGAAAAATAATAAAAACATGGAATTCACAGACAGATACAAATAATGTATCTATATTGATACATGACTTGTTTAACACTTTTGTGAGTGGGACCCTTTTGGATCCCTGAGACCTTTAGTGTGATAATTGTGTACGTGGCATTGCTCCAAAAAAATAATAAAAAGGTTAAATTGACTAATAGATCTGAAGTTGATCTAGAAATTGAAGTCTATCCATCCATTTTCTACCGCTTGTCCCTTTTGGAGTCGTGGGGGGCGCTGGATTCTATCTCAGCTGCATTCGGGCGGAAGGCGGAATACAACCTAGACAAGTCGCCACTTCATCACAGGGCAGGGATTGAAGTGTTGAATGTAAAAATGATATATATTGATACATGACTTATTTGAACACTTTTGGATCCTTGAGACCTTTAGTGGGAATTTTTTTTTTAATATGTCATTGCTCATCCATCCATCCATTTTCTACCGCTTATTCCCTTTGAGGTTGCAGGGGGCACTGGAGCCTATCTCAATTATAATCAGGCGGAAGGCGGCCTACACCCTGGAAAAGTTGCCACCTCATCGCAGGTCATTGCTCCAAAAATAATAGCAATTTTAAATTGCCTGATAGATCTGAATTTGATCTGAAGATTTAGGTGTTGAATGTACAAATAATCTATACATTGATATATGACTTATTTGAACACTTTCAGGACTGGGACCCTTTTGGAACCCTGAGACCTTTCTTATATGTCATTGCTTAGAAAAATAATAACAAAACAAATTACATGACTTATTCAAGGCCCTGATGACTTCACATCAAAATTCCAAGTTGAACATTTTGGGAAGAAATATTGCATAGTTTGTTTGTTTGTTTTTTTGTTTGTTTGTTGTTTGTTTGTTTTCACATACAAAATGGGTTTGGACTAAAAGGAATTTTAAAATGTCAAACTAGTGTAAACCTGAAATGACATCAACAAATAGATCTGAAGTCCATCTAAAGAAATGTGAAAGTAAAAGAAAGACATAATTAACACTTTAATGACTGAGAGCCTTTTGGGTCCCCGGGACCTTGAAGCAAAAGTGAGGGAAGCCCTCAAGGCAACAATATTTGCAAAATGGCCCCGCTTTCTTTCCTTTTCCACTGGAAAAAGGTTCCTGCCCTAGGACCACAGGCTAAATATCCCTGCTGGGAAGCAAACATTCTCTGCTGCTGTTTCCTTACCCAATTCCTGCTACAAAACAAAGCATCTTGTTAGCAGGAACAACCTCATGGCTACCATCACCTCACGCAGAACCTACCACAAGCTAGCTGAGGGAGCCCCACTGCACCAGGGAGTAGTAGTGTTATTGCGGCTGGAACAAGACTTACTGCTCCAGTCTCCAGTGTGTTGATGAGGTTGAGACACTCCATCTTCTTATGCTCTGGCAGAGCAGGTGTGCTGGTAGAAGTCAGGAGCCAGAAAGTGGACTAAACTTTAGCAGACGTGTGCAAAGTGCAGCTAAATCTCTTTAAAACTACGTCAACAAGTGGAATAAAGTGCAGCTAAATCTCTTCAAAACTACATCAGCAAGCGGAATAAAGTGCAGCTAAATCTTTTTAAAACTATGTCAAAAAGTTTTAAACAGATTTAGCTGCGCTTTATTCCACTTGTGGAATAAAGTGCAGCTAAATCTCTTTAAAACTACGTCAACAAGTGGAATAAAAGACAAACAGGTCAAAAAGTTGACTCAAAACCTTTTTTTTTTTACTTTTCTCAGAAATAATAATGAATGAAAATCAATGTTGTTATGAATGATTGAGATATTTAAGGCTGACATTACGACACATTTAATATTACACTTTGATTGTATTTATTTAGGGTGGGTGGTTTTGCATATTTTTATTTTTTTTACATAAAAAAAACACATTTTTCTTTAAAAAAAAAAGGGCATAAAACAAAAAAAGGTAATAATGAAGTAATATATTTGAAGTTGATTGAAGTCAAATCATGCATGACTTATTTTTGAACATTTTTAGGATTGGGACCCTTTTTGGATATCTAAGAATTTTAGTCGTATTTTCGTTTTTTGATTGTCATTGCTCAAAAAATAATAATGAATTAAAATCAATGTTGCTATAAATTACTGACATACTTAAGGCTCCAATTATATATGTGTATATATATATATATATATATATATATATATATATATATATATATATATATATATATATATATTAGGGGTGTAACGGTACGTGTATTTGTATTGAACCGTTTCAGTAAGAGGGTTTCGGTTCGGTACGAGGGTGTATCGAACGAGTTTGTATCTAAAGTCTTAACAAGCTGCTCTGCTGTCTGCTTCTGTCTGAGCAGTGAGCACCCAGCATTGTCCCGCCCACACAACCATCTGATTGGTTACATACAAAGCCAATTAGCAGGGCGTATTCAGAGCGATGTAACAGCCAATCAGCAGTGCGTATTCAGAAAGCATGGAGTCAGTGCTCCGGCGTCGAGATGAGCAGATATGTGTTTAGCAGTTGAGCAGCTGACATCGTACACTCCCCAAATTATACTAAACACTTCCCAGTCACAACTATTACAAACATCACTATGAGTCTGTTGACCTTCTAGAAACTTAAACTGCAGCTCATCTCTCTTATTGTTCTGGGTTGAGGTAAAGGCTAATTAGCTTTGAGCGTTAGGTTAGCTCATTTTGCTGTGTGTGTGTGAGTGTGTGCGTGCGTGTGTATAATAAAAGTCAACTACAGGCTTCCCAAATGCTGTAATAAATTAAACATGATGAGTTCACTTGAAACTGTTTAATGTTGCACTTTTTAAATGTAGAAGAAAGGTTTTGTCATTTTATTTAATCAAAGCAACAACTTGAGGCAGTTTAATGTGTATTAACATGGGTAGAATTATTATAGTGTTCCCAATGTTAAAAGGATAAAGCCATTGTTTACAAATTTGGTAAATAAATACCCCAAAAATTTATATTTTGTTGTTTTCTTACTGTACCGAAAATTAACCGAACCGTGACCTCTAAACCGAGGTACGTACCGAACCGAAATTTTTGTGTACCGTTACACCCCTAATTTATATATATATATATATATATATATCCATACATACACACACACACAGTGCCTCACCAGCCATGAACCTCACCGCACGTCACTGCCTCAGTGTCGGGTGTCACATGACCTCAGTGTCAGGTGTCACATGACATTAGTGTCGGGTGTCACATGACATTAGTGTCGGGTTTCACGTGACATCAGTGTCGGGTGTCACATGACATCAGGCGTGTAATGTGCATGCCAGCCCAGCAGGGGGTCATGTTGTCACTTTGGAAAGGAACAAGCTTGTCACCTTTACAATTGTCTTTGTAAGCGTAAAGGGACTGTGTGTGTATATATATATATATATATATATATATATATATATATATATATATATATATATATATATAGTCCCATTTACGCCTACAAACACATGTATGTAGAAAATAACAAGCACGACAGTACACAGTGTTGTCACTATGACAAGTGTAACACAGTGTTGTCACTATGACAGGTGTAACACAGTGTTGTCACTATGACAGGTGTAACACAGTGTTGTCACTATGACAGGTGTAACACAGTGTTGTCACTATGACAGGTGTAACACAGTGTTGTCACTATGACAGGTGTAACACAGTGTTGTCACTATGACAGGTGTAACACAGTGTTGTCCTTATGACAGGTGTAACACAGTGTTGTCACTATGACAGGTGTAACACAGTGTTGTCACTATGACAGGTGTTATACAGTGTTGTCCTTATGACGGGTGTAACACAGTGTTGTCCCTATGACAGGTGTAACACAGTGTTGTCACTATGACAGGTGTAACACAGTGTTGTCCTTATGACAGATGTAACACAGTGTTGTCACTATAACAGGTGTAACACAGTGTTGTCCTTATGACAGGTGTAACACAGTGCTGTCACTATGACAGGTGTAACACAGTGTTGTCACTATGACAGGTGTAACACAGTGTTGTCACTATGACAGGTGTAACACAGAGTTGTCCTTATGACAGGTGTAACACAGTGTTGTCCCTATGACAGGTGTAACACAGTGTTGTCACTATGACAGGTGTAACACAGTGTTGTCACTATGACAGGTGTAACACAGTGTTGTCCTTATGACAGGTGTAACACAGTGTTGTCACTATGACAGGTGTAACACAGTGTTGTCACTATGACAGGTGTAACACAGTGTTGTCCTTATGACAGATGTAACACAGTGTTGTCACTACAACAGGTGTAACACAGTGTTGTCCTTATGACAGGTGTAACACAGTGTTGTCCCTATGACAGGTGTAACATAGTGTTGTCACTATGACAGGTGTAACACAGTGTTGTCACTATGACAGGTGTAACACAGTGTTGTCACTATGACAGGTGTAACACAGTGTTGTCACTATGACAGGTGTAACACAGTATTGTCACTATGACAGGTGTAACACAGTGTTGTCACTATGACAGGTGTAACACAGTGTTGTCACTATGACAGGTGTAACACAGTGTTGTCCTTATGACAGGTGTAACACAGTGTTGTCACTATGACGGGTGTAACACAGTGTTGTCACTATGAAAGGTGTAACACAGTGTTGTCACTATGACAGTTGTAACACAGTGTTGTCACTATGACAGGTGTAACGCAGTGTTGTCACTATGACAGGTGTAACACAGTGTTGTCACTATGACAGGTGTAACACAATGTTGTCACTATGACAGGTGTAACACAGTGTTGTCACTATGACAGGTGTAACACAATGTTGTCACTATGACAGGTGTAACACAGTGTTGTTACTATGACAGGTGTAACCGCTCTCCAAAAAAATGCAGATGGCCTTAAAACGGCACAATACTCAGTCACCATATTTAAGTACCCAAAATAAAGACCCGACATAAATATAAATTCAATCGGATCAGAAACATTGGAGGAAACGGGATTAAAACCCGATGCTAACCGCCCATAGAAAATACATGGGTACGGCTAGTAGCTACTATTAGCAAACAAATAGACTTACCAACTCGGCTTAATATCTCAACATCGACACACTCTTTCATCGCAACGCGGCCCTGATGGTCGGCACCTATAAGTTTACAATTAGTTGTAAAATGTTGGACGGTTGTTTTTACGATATGCAGTCAAACGACAACTTTAAAACATACCGGCTTCAGATGTCCCCAGGCCTAGCCGAGTAGTGCAAGAATGATCTCTGGAATCACTAGCGCCCTCTACCACCAGGAGGCCGGAGAACAGGTGCCTCACACAGTGCGTCTTCGCAGCCGTTTTATGATTGCCCAGCACAAGAAATACGTTACACACATACAGTTGTTGACAAAATACACTGTACATTATATACCTCAGCTAACTAAACTATGGAAATGTATAATATAATTCATATAGCAATACGGTCTCACTGCACAGCAGCCAGCAGTTAGCCGAGTCATTGCGCAATCCATGGGGAGGCTCAACTGGCTGTGACTCACCGCAAGTAATTCGCAGTATTTGAACGGCAAATGTGAAAATTAAGCGATTTTGAATAAAAAATAATTTGAAACTGATGACACCCGACACTGATGTCATGTGACACCCTACACTAACACTACTCAAGTCATGTGACACCCGACACTGATGTCATGTGACACCCTACACTAACACTATTCAGTGGCCCCGCCTCACCTGCCTCCCCTGACAGCACGTCACTGCACTGAGGTCATGTGACACCTGACAATGATGTCATGTGACACCTGACACTGAGGTCATCTGACATCCGACACTGATGTCATGTGACACCCGACACTGATGTCATGTGACACCCGAAACTGAGGTCATGCGACACCCGACACTGATGTCTTGTGACACCCTACACTAACACTACTCAGGTCATGTGACACCCGACATTGATGTCATGTGACACCCTGCACTAACATTACTTAGGTCATGTGACACCCGACACTGAGGTCATGTGACACCCGACACTGAGCCCATGTGACACCCGACACTGTGGTCATGTGACACCCAAAACTGAGGTCATGTGACACCCGACACTGATGTCATGTGACACCCTACACTAACACTGCTCAGGTCATGTGACACCCGACACTGATGCATTGTGACACCCTACACTAACACTACTCAGGTCATGTGACACCCGACACTGATGTCATCTGACACCCTACACTAACACTACTCAGGTCATGTGACACCCGACACTGAGGTCATGTGACACCCGACACTGAGGCCATGTGACACCCGACACTGTGGTCATGTGACACCCAAAACTGAGGTCATGTGACACCCGACACTGATGTAATGTGACACCCTACACTAACACTACTCAGGTCAAGTGACACCCGACACTGATGTCATCTGACACCCTACACTAACACTACTCAGGTCATGTGACACCCGACACTGAGGTCATGTGACACCCAACACTGAGGCCATGTGACACCCGACACTGAGGTCATGTGACACCCAACACTTACTTCTATAGAACTGTAGTCCAAAGAGCGACTAGCGAGGTCTAGCCAGTTGTTTTGGTCTTGTTGGACACATTGGTCTTGTTGTTGTTGTTGACCTTTAGTCCCTCCCACATCTGTCTTGTTGTTGTTGTTGACATTTAGTCCCTCCCACAGCGTCCATACAACCACCAATCACGTGTGGGGAATCATGACCCGCCTCCAAGCGGCTGCCACAACTAGATTGCAGTGAAAGTCTGACTGTTGAACTGCACGTGTGGATTGAAGAGGTCCTGAGGGTCCTGCTGAATGACCCCATTTTCTTATCCAACTTCCCAGGCAGAACTTGTCTAATTCGCGCTAGCTGGCTGCCTGCCTGCCTGACTGCCTGCCTGCCTGCCAACCTCCCTGCGGGCCATGGTCCAGTCAAGACTGTGGCGCTGTGATGAGAGGATTTAAGTCCTCTGTCCGTTTGGGCTTTGAAAAAGTCTTGAGGGTTGCGACTAAAAGAAGATCCCTTTTTTGGTCAGTTTTAGGAGCAAAGATGCTAACGGGCCTTAGCATTAGCATTTGCTCTTACGGACGGGGTGCACAAAAAATAGATTTGCATCCTAAAAACACTTTTTATTTTTCCCCATTCTGAAGCTATGAAGCTAACCTCCTTTAGCAAATGGCGTCACGGTGAGCGAATGCCTGACTGTTTGACAGGAGGAGAGACAATGTTACACAAACATTCTAAAAAACAACATCACGCTTCAACACATCAAACCTTGTTGGGCTCCAGCAGCGCTGGGCCGCTGTTTGGAGAGAGGTGTGCTGCTGAGGGAGAGAGAGGTGTGCTGCTGAGGGAGAGAAAGGTGTGCTGCTGAGGGAGAGAGAGGTGTGCTGCTGAGGGAGAGAAAGGTGTGCTGCTGAGGGAGAGAGAGGTGTGCTGCTGAGGGAGAGAGAGGTGTGCTGCTGAGGGAGAGAGAGGTGTGCTGCTGAGGGAGAGAAAGGTGTGCTGCTGAGGGAGAGAGAGGTGTGCTGCTGAGGGAGAGAGAGGTGTGCTGCTGAGGGAGAGAAAGGTGTGCTGCTGAGGGAGAGAGAGGTGTGCTGCTGAGGGAGAGAAAGGTGTGCTGCTGAGGGAGAGAGAGGTGTGCTGCTGAGGGAGAGAAAGGTGTGCTGCTGAGGGAGAGAAAGGTGTGCTGCTGAGGGAGAGAGAGGTGTGCTGCTGAGGGAGAGAGAGGTGTGCTGCTGAGGGAGAGAAAGGTGTGCTGCTGAGGGAGAGAGAGGTGTGCTGCTGAGGGAGAGAGAGAGGTATGCTGCTGAGGGAGAGAGAGAGGTGTGCTGCTGAGGGAGCTGCACCAAAGACATTGAAATCAACATTTCCAAAATAAGAGTTGTGTTAGCTAGGCTTAAGCTAACTGCTAGCATAGTGTGGTAGCACTCACGGTGGCGTGTAGCCGTCCTCTCTTGTTCATGGCCAGGAATCTGTGACTGTACACCCCCCGGATGCCCACCACCCCCTGGGACACGGCAAACAGCTCCAGGACACCTGGGAGGACACAACGCAGATGTTGGAACGCCCCACTCAGACACTAGGGGGGCGGACTTTCACACACTCTGGACACTAGGGGGCGGACTTTCACACACTCTGGACACTAGGGGGAGGACTTTCACACACTCTGGACACTAGGGGGCGGACTTTCACACACCCTGGACACTAGGGGGAGGACTTTTACACAGTCTGGACACTAGGGGGTGGACTTTTACACAATCTGGACACTAGGGGATGGACTTTCACACACTCTGGACCCTAGGGGAAGGACTTTCACACACTCTGTATTCTAGGGGGAGGACTTTCACACAGTCTGGACACTAGGGGGCGGACTTTCACACAGTCTGGACACTAGGGGCGGACTTTCACACACCCTTGACACTAGGGGGTGGACTTTTACACAATCTGGACACTAGGGGATGGACTATCACACACTCTGGACCCTAGGGAAAGGACTTTCACACACTCTGGACACTAGGGGGAGGACTTTCACACAGTCTGGACACTAGGGGACGGACTTTCACACAGTCTGGACACTAGGGGCGGACTTTCACACACCCTGGACACTAGGGGGTGGACTTTTACACAGTCTGGACACTAGGGGGTGGACTTTCACACACCCTGGACACTAGGGGGAGGACTTTTACACAGTCTGGACACTAGGGGGGGACGTTTACACAGTCTGGACACTAGGGGGCGGACTTTCACACACCCTGGACACTAGGGGGCGGACTTTCACACAGTCTGGACACTAGGGGACGGACTTTCACACACTCTGGACACTAGGGGGCGGACTTTCACACACCCTGGACACTAGGGGGAGGACTTTTACACAGTCCGGACAATAGGGGCGGACTTTCACACACCCTGGACACTAGGGGGCGGACTTTCACACACCCTGGACACTAGGGGACAGACTTTCACACACTCTGGACACTAGGGGGTGGACTTTTACACAGTCTGGACACTAGGGGGCGGACTTTCACACACTCTGGACACTAGGGGGGGGACTTTCACACAGTCTGGACACTAGGGGACGGGCTTTCACACACTCTGGACACTAGGGGACGGACTTTCACAAAGTCTGGACACTAGGGGGCGGACTTTTACACACTCTGGACACTAGGGGGTGGACTTTTACACAGTCTAGACACTAGGGGGTGGACTTTTACACAGTCTGGACACTAGGGGGCGGACTTTTACACAGTCTGGACACTAGGGGGTGGACTTTTACACAGTCTGGACACTAGGGGGTGGACTTTCACACACCCTGGACACTAGGGGAAGGACTTTTACACAGTCTGGACACTAGGGGGTGGACTTTTACACAGTCTGGACACTAGGGGGCGGACTTTCACACACCCTGGACACTAGGGGGCGGACTTTCACACAGTCTGGACACTAGAGGACGGACTTTCACACACTCTGGACACTAGGGGTCGGACTTTCACACACTCTGGACACTAGGGGACAGACTTTCACACACTCTGGACACTAGGGGGAGGACTTTCACACACTCTGGACAGTAGGGGGTGGACTTTTACACAGTCTGGACACTAGGGGCGGGCTTTCACACACCCTGGACACTAGGGGGAGGACTTTTACACAGTCTGGACATAGGGGGTGGACTTTCACACACTCTGGACCCTAGGGGGCGGACTTTCACACACTCTGGACACTAGGGGAAGGACTTTCACACAGTCTGGACACTAGGGGACGGACTTTCACACACCCTGGACACTAGGGGACGGACTTTCACACACTCTGGACACTAGGGGGAGGACTTTCACACACTCTGGACACTAGGGGGTGGACTTTTACACAGTCTGGACACTAGGGGGCGGACTTTCACACACCCTGGACACTAGGGGGAGGACTTTTACACAGTCTGGACACTAGGGGGAGGACTTTCACACACTCTGGACACTAGGGGCAGGACTTTTACACAGTCTGGACACTAGGAGGCGGACTTTCACACAGTCTGGACACTAGGGGACGGACTTTCACACACTCTGGACACTAGGGGGCGGACTTTCACACATTCTGGACACTAGGGGGAGGACTTTCACATAGTCTGGACACTAGGGGACCGACTTTCACACTCTCTGGACACTAGGGGGGGACTTTCACACAGTCTGGACACTAGGGGACGGACTTTCACACACTCTGGACACTAGGGGACGGACTTTCACAAAGTCTGGACACTAGGGGGCGGACTTTTACACAGTCTGGACACTAGGGGGGGAACTTTCACACACCCTGGACACTAGAGGGAGGACTTTTAACAGTCCGGACAATAGAGGCGGAATTTCACACACCCTGGACACTAGGGGGAGGTCTTTTACACAGTCTGTACACTAGGGGGCGGACTTTCACACACCCTGGACACTAGGGGGAGGACTTTTACACAATCTGGACACTAGGGGGCGGACTTTCACACACCCTGAACACTAGGGGGAGGACTTTTACACAGTCTGGACACTAGGGGGCGGACTTTCACACACTCTGGACACTAGGGGGAGGACTTTCACACACTCTGGACACTAGGGGGGGGAATTTCACACACCCTGGACACTAGGGGAAGGACTTTTACACAGTCTGGACACTAGGGGGCGGACTTTCACACACTCTGGACACTAGGGAACGGACTTTCACACACTCTGGACACTAGAGTTCGCACTTTCATACAGTCTGGACACTAGGGGACGGACTTTCA
The DNA here is from genome assembly GCF_033978795.1 of Nerophis ophidion. Lineage (NCBI taxonomy): Eukaryota > Metazoa > Chordata > Actinopteri > Syngnathiformes > Syngnathidae > Nerophis > Nerophis ophidion. Next base: position 46,102,009 of record NC_084611.1, on the reverse strand, counting down.
CACACTCTGGACACTAGGGGGCGGACTTTCACACAGTCTGGACACTAGGGGGGTGGACTTTCACACAGTCTGGACACTAGGGGGCGGACTTTCACACACTCTGGACACTAGGGGGGGACTTTCACACAGTCTGGACACTAGGGGACGGACTTTCACACACTCTGGACACTAGGGGACGGACTTTCACAAAGTCTGGACACTAGGGGGCGGACTTTTACACAGTCTGGACACTAGGGGGCGGACTTTCACACACCCTGGACACTAGGGGGAGGACTTTCACACACTCTGGACACTAGGGGGGGGAATTTCACACACCCTGGACACTAGGGGACGGACTTTCACACACTCTGGACACTAGGGGGAGGACTTTCACACACTCTGGACACTAGGGGGTGGACTTTTACACAGTCTGGACACTAGGGGGCGGACTTTCACACACCCTGGACACTAGGGGGAGGACTTTTACACAGTCTGGACACTAGGGGGAGGACTTTCACACACTCTGGACACTAGGGGCAGGACTTTTACACAGTCTGGACACTAGGAGGCGGACTTTCACACAGTCTGGACACTAGGGGACGGACTTTCACACACTCTGGACACTAGGGGGCAGACTTTCACACATTCTGGACACTAGGGGGCGGACTTTCACACACTCTGGACACTAGGGGGAGGACTTTCACATAGTCTGGACACTAGGGGACCGACTTTCACACACTCTGGACACTAGGGGGGGGGACTTTCACACAGTCTGGACACTAGGGGACGGACTTTCACACACTCTGGACACTAGGGGACGGACTTTCACAAAGTCTGGACACTAGGGGGCGGACTTTTACACAGTCTGGACACTAGGGGGCGGACTTTCACACACCCTGGACACTAGAGGGAGGACTTTTAACAGTCCGGACAATAGAGGCGGAATTTCACACACCCTGGACACTAGGGGGAGGTCTTTTACACAGTCTGTACACTAGGGGGCGGACTTTCACACACCCTGGACACTAGGGGGAGGACTTTTACACAATCTGGACACTAGGGGGTGGACTTTCACACACCCTGAACACTAGGGGGAGGACTTTTACACAGTCTGGACACTAGGGGGCGGACTTTCACACACTCTGGACACTAGGGGGAGGACTTTCACACACTCTGGACACTAGGGGGGGGAATTTCACACACCCTGGACACTAGGGGGAGGACTTTTACACAGTCTGGACACTAGGGGGCGGACTTTCACACACTCTGGACACTAGGGAACGGACTTTCACACACTCTGGACACTAGAGTTCGCACTTTCATACAGTCTGGACACTAGGGGACGGACTTTCACACACTCTGGACACTAGGGGGCGGACTTTCACACAGTCTGGACACTAGGGGGGTGGACTTTCACACAGTCTGGACACTAGGGGGCGGACTTTCACACACTCTGGACACTAGGGGGGGACTTTCACACAGTCTGGACACTAGGGGACGGACTTTTACAAAGTCTGGACACTAGGGGGCGGACTTTTACACAGTCTGGACACTAGGGGGCGGACTTTCACACACCCTGGACACTAGGGGGAGAACTTTCACACACTCTGGACACTAGGGGGGGGAATTTCACACACCCTGGACACTAGGGGGAGGACTTTTACACAGTCTGGACACTAGGGGGCGGACTTGCACACACTCTGGACACTAGGGAACGGACTTTCACACACTCTGGACACTAGGGGTCGGACTTTCATACAGTCTGGACACTAGGGAACGGACTTTCACACACTCTGGACACTAGGGGGCGGACTTTCACACAGTCTGGACACTAGGGGGGTGGACTTTCACACAGTCTGGACACTAGGGGGCGGACTTTCACACACTCTGGACACTAGCGGACGGACTTTCACACACTCTGGACACTAGGGGGTGGACTTTCACACAGTCTGGACACTAGGGGACGGACTTTCACACACTCTGGACACTAGGGGACGGACTTTCACGCAGTCTGGACACTAAGGGACGGACTTTCGCACACTCTGGACACTAGGGGGCGGACTTTCACACAGTCTGGACACGAGGGGGAGGCCTTTCACACAGTTTGGACACTAGGGGGCGGACTTTCACACACTCTGGACACTAGGGGGAGGACTTTCACACAGTCTGGACACTGGGGGTGGGGACTTTTACACACTCTGGACACTAGGGGGCGGACTTTCACACAGTCTGGACACTAGGGGGAGGACTTTCACACACTCTGGACACGAGGGGGAGGACTTTCACACACACTGGACACTAGGGGACGGACTTTCACACACTCTGGACACTAGGGGGAGGACTTTCACACAGTCTGGACACTAGGGGTCGGACTTTCACACAGTCTGGACATTCAAGCTCTTCATTTTCACAGCAATGATTCCATGCCAATTCCTCGGGTGAAGATTTGATTCAGAATCGATTTCTCGATTCAAACCAATTCTGACAAAGTATTATTTGGCACAATTATTACAACCAGATTTTTTTCAAAATAGGTGAGAAAAGCTCCTTCTGTAAGCATATATATATATATATATATATATATATATATATATATATATATATATATATATATATATATATATATATATATATATGTATGTATATATATATGTATGTATATATATATACATATGTATGTATGTATATATATATATATATATATGTATGTATATATATATATATATATATATATATATATATAAATATAAATAGTAGTACCCTTTTTCCATTTGTAATATATATATATATATATATATATATATATATATATATATATTACAAATGGAAAAAGGGTACTACTATTTTTTTGAAGGTAAAATTTTAGCACCTGAGTTACTAGTTTGTTTTCTTTAACCTTAAAATAAACTCAGTTTTTTTTTTTGTTTGTTTTTTGTTTTTTTTTACAGTATAGTAAAACACATACACAAATAGTACAACTGTTTCGTTTGGGGATTTTATGGTAAAATTTGGTAAACTTATTTTAACCTTAACATCTTTGTTTGTTTTATTGTATTTTTTTTTTTTTTTTTGCAGTATATTACTAGAAATTGAAAACGGATACCACTATTTTGTTATGGTCATATTTTTGCAACTGAGTTAGTTTTATTAAACCTTGAAATACACTTTGTTTTTATTGTGTTGTGTTTGTTACAGTATATTAATACAGTATACATGAAAAAAATGTTCCACTGTTTTTCTTATGGTAAAAATATGGCAATTAACCGTAATATCTATTTTTTTATGTGGTAAAATTTAGCCAATCCAGGTTTAGTTTTTTTTTTTACCGTAACATCTTTTGTTTTTTGTTGTTTTTTTTTTACAGTGTATTCCTACAACTGAAAAAAGGGTACCGCTTTTTATGATAAAACTCCGGCAACTTGGCTGCTAGTTTGTGTTATTTAACCTTAAAATATACGTGTTTCTTTTTTCATTTTTTTTACAGTATATTTTAATATAAATGAAAAAAATACTGTTTGCTTTTTTAATGGTAACATTTTAGCCACTTTTTTTAAACTGTAAATGCTTCTTCTTTTTTTCTTTTTTCCCCAATGTGTACTACGAACGTAAAAACGGTACTACTTGTTTTAAGGTAAAATTCTGGCACCTGAGTTATTAGTTAGTTTTATTCAACCTTCAAATATGGGTGTCTTTTTAACAGTATATTAATATACATCAAATGGTAACACTGTTTTGTTTTTTGCATACAATAACATTCTGATGACTGAGCTGCCCTTATTAATTTTTTTCATGTTAAAATGTATTCTTGTTTTTACAATCTTCAATTTGATTGTTTGGAATCATAAGTCCTCCTCTCTGAGCTGCCACCTTATCGTGGTAGAGGAGTTTGCGTGTCCCAATGATCCTAGGAGCTATGTTGTCCGGGGGCTTTATGCCCCCTGGTAGGGTCTCCCAAGGCAAACAGGTTCTAGGCGAGGGATCAGACAAAGAGCAGCTCGAAGACCTTTATGAAGAAGAAAAAACATAGACCCAGATTTCCCTCGCCCGGACGCGGGTCACCGGGGCCTCCCTCTGGAGCCAGGCCCAGAGGTGGGGCACGATGGCGAGCGCCTGGTGGCCGGGCCTGTTCCCATGGGGCCCGGCCGGGCACAGCCCGAAGAGGCAACGTGGGTCACCCCTCCAATGGGCTCACCACCCATAGCAGGGGCCATAGAGGTCGGGTGCAATGTGAGCTGGGCGGAAGCCGAAGGCAGGGCACTTGGCGGTCCGATCCTCGGCTACAGAAGCTAGCTCTTGGGACGTGGAACGTCACCTCACTGGGGGGGAAAGAGCCTGAGCTAGTGCGCGAAGTTGAGAAGTTCCGGCTGGATATAGTCGGACTCATTTCGACGCACAGCAAGGGCTCTGGAACCACTTCTCTCGAGAGACACTGGACCCTCTTCCACTCTGGCGTTGCCGGCAGTGAGAGGCGACGGGCTAGGGTGGCAATTCTTGTTGCCCCCCGGCTCAAAGCCTGCACGTTGGAGTTTAACCCGGTGGACGAAAGGGTAGCCTCCCTCCGCCTTCGGGTGGGGGGACGGGTCCTGACTGTTGTTTGTGCTTATGCACCAAACAGCAGTTCAGAGTACCCACCCTTTTTGGGAGCACTCAAGGGAGTACTGGAAAGTGCTCCCCCGGGTGATTCCCTTGTCCTACTGGGGGACTTCAACGCTCACGTTGGCAATGACAGTGAAACCTGGAGAGGCGTGATTGGGAAGAATGGCCACCCGGATCTGAACCCGAGTGGTGTTTTGTTATTGGACTTTTGTGCTCGTCACAGTTTGTCCATAACAATCACCATGTACAAACATAAGGGTGTCCATATGTGCACTTGGCACCAGGACACCCTAGGCCAGTTCCATGATCGACTTTGTAGTTGTGTCATCGGATTTGCGGCCTTATGTTTTGGACACTCGGGTGAAGAGAGGGGCGGAGCTTTCTACCGATCACCACCTGGTGGTGAGTTGGCTGCGATGGTGGGGGAGGATGCCGGACAGACCTGGGAGGCCCAAACGTATTGTGAGGGTCTGCTGGGAACGTCTGGCAGAGTCTCCTGTCAGAGAAAGTTTCAATTCCCACCTCCGGAAGAACTTTGAACATGTCACGAGGGAGGTGCTGGACATTGAGTCCGAGTGGACCATGTTCCGCACCTCTATTGTCGAGGCGGCTGATCGGAGCTGTGGCCGCAAGGTAGTCGGTGCTTGTCGGGGCGGCAATCCTAAAACCCCTTGGTGGACACCAGCGGTGAGGGATGCCGTCAAGCTGAAGAAGGAGTCCTATCGGGTCCTTTTGGCTCATAGGACTCTGGAGGCAGTGGACAGGTACCGACGGGCCAAGCGGTGTGCAGCTTCAGTGGTCGCTGAGGCAAAAACTCGGACATGGGAGGAGTTCGGGGAAGCCATGGAAAACGACTTCCGGACGGCTTCGAAGCGATTTTGGACCACCGTCTGCCGCCTCAGGAAGGGGAAGCAGTGCACTATCAACGCCGTGTATGGTGCGGATGGTGTTCTGCTGACCTCGACTGCAGATGTTGTGGATAGGTGGAAGGAATACTTCGAAGACCTCCTCAATCCCACCAACACGTCTTCCTATGAGGAAGCAGTGCCTGGGGTATCTGTGGTGGACTCTTCTATTTCTGGGGCTGAGGTCGCTGAGGTAGTTAAAAAGCTCCACGGTGGCAAGGCCCCGGGGGGGGGGGGGGGGGATGAGGTACGCCCGGAGTTCCTTAAGGCTCTGGATGCTGTGGGGCTGTCTTGGTTGACAAGACTCTGCAGCATCGCGTGGACATCGGGGGCGGTACCTCTGGATTGGCAGACCGGGGTGCTGGTTCCTCTCTTTAAGAAGGGGGACCGGAGGGTGTGTTCCAATTATCGTGGGATCACACTCCTCAGCCTTCCCGGTAAGGTTTATTCAGGTGTACTGGAGAGGAGGCTACGCCGGATAGTCGAACCTCGGATTCAGGAGGAACAGTGTGGTTTTCTTCCTGGTCGTGGAACTGTGGACCAGCTCTATACTCTCCGCAGGGTTCTTGAGGGTGCATGGGAGTTTGCCCAACCAGTCTACATGTGCTTCGTGGACTTGGAGAAGGCATTCGACCGTGTTCCTCGGGAAGTCCTGTGGGGAGTGCTCAGAGAGTATGGGGTATCGGACTGTCTTATTGTGGCGGTCCGCTCCCTGTACGATCAGTGCCAGAGCTTGGTCCGCATTGCCGGCAGTAAGTCGAACACATTTTCAGTGAGGGTTGGACTCCGCCAAGGCTGTCCTTTGTCACCGATTCTGTTCATAACTTTTATGGACAGAATTTCTAGGCGCAGTCAAGGCGTTGAGGGGTTCCGGTTTGGTGACCGCAGGATTAGGTCTCTGCTTTTTGCAGATGATGTGGTCCTGATGGCTTCATCTGACCGGGATCTTCAGCTCTCACTGGATCGGTTCGCAGCCGAGTGTGAAGCGACTGGAATGAGAATCAGCACCTCCAAGTCCGAGTCCATGGTTCTCACCCGGAAAAGGGTGGAATGCCATCTCCGGGTTGGGGAGGAGACCCTGCCCCAAGTGGAGGAGTTCAAGTACCTAGGAGTCTTGTTCACGAGTGGGGGAAGAGTGGATCATGAGATCGACAGGCGGATCGATGCGGCGTCTTCAGTAATGCGGACGTTGTACCGATCCGTTGTGGTGAAGAAGGAGCTGAGCCAGAAGGCAAAGCTCTCAATTTACCGGTCGATCTACGTTCCCATCCTCACCTATGGTCATGAGCTTTGGGTCATGACCGAAAGGATAAGATCACGCGTACAAGCGGCCGAAATGAGTTTCCTCCGCCGTGTGGCGGGGCTCTCCCTTAGAGATAGGGTGAGAAGCTCTGCCATCCGGGAGGAACTCAAAGTAAAGCCGCTGCTCCTTCACATCGAGAGGAGCCAGATGAGGTGGTTCGGGCATCTGGTCAGGATGCCACCCGAACGCCTCCCTAGGGAGGTGTTTAGGGCACGTCCAACCGGTAGGAGGCCACGGGGAAGACCCAGGACACGTTGGGAAGACTATGTCTCCCGGCTGGCCTGGGAACGCCTCGGGATCCCCCGGGAAGAGCTAGACGAAGTGGCTGGGGAGAGGGAAGTCTGGGTTTCCCTGCTTAGGCTGTTGCCCCCGCGACTCGACCTCGGATAAGCGGAAGAAGATAGATGGATGGATGGATGAATCATAAGTCAAGTATGTATATTGATTTGAACAAAAATAATGTATATGATATGTCTTTCAATGATAGATGATATTACAGCTGAAATGAAGTTCAAATAAAACAATCATTAATTTTTAAAAAACGATGACATTACAGTTGAAATAAAATGAAAATAAATACAAATATATTTGAAAAAGTTAAACTTACAGTTGAAAAGTAAAAGTATTTTATCAAGGCCTATTATGTTTAGCAGGCCATGTAAAAAGAGGTGTCAGGTGAGAAGTGGCCATGGGGGCCCGGAGTTTGACACCTATAGTTCATAACAGTTTGACCCTGGAACAGACTTTTTTCCATGAATCGCAACATTCCAAAACACCTTTACCTGCCAGGCCAACATCTGAGAGCAGCCGCTAAGACGACCTTCAAAATAAAAGCAGGGAGACTTACTGCGGTGGTCGGGCTGATGGCTGCCGTTGACCGCGCCGTCGCGGTGGATCTGGAGGTGGAAGCCGATGCCCACGCGGCAGTAGAGCCGACACGTCCTGCGGGCCCCCTCTTCCTCCTCCTCCTCCTCCTCATGTGCGCATTGTGCGCACAGCAGGTGCGCGAAGGTGAGGAGGCAGAGTGGAAAATTCATGCTTCCGCGGCTGCAGGATATTTTTACGCGCGGTGACGTCACTGCTGCGCCCTCACAATCACGCCCAGCTGGGACGCGCCTTCTTCCCCAACACGCACGGGTGATGCGGCGCCGCGCTAAGACGCACGAAGCGCACCTTTTTTTTACCCGCGGTGGAATCACCCGGGATACTTTTAATTGATTGATTGAAACTTGTATTAGTAGATTGCGCAGTTCAGTACATATTCCCTACAATTGACCACTAAATGATAACACCCCAATAAGTTTGTCAACGTGTTTAAGTCGGGGTCCACCTTCATCAATTCTTGGTACAAATATATACTGTCAGCATAATACAGTCATCACACAAGCTCATCATCAGAGTATATACATTGACTTATTTACATTATTTACAATCGGGGGGGGGGGGGGTTAGGTTAGGTTGCTATCAGCATATTTCAGTCATCATACAAGTTTATCATGTGAGAAATGGACATTGAAACAGTGTAGGTGTGACTTGGTAGGATATGTTCAGCCAGCGGTGGACACAGTGAGCTCAGATAGAGTAAGAACAAGTATTTACATTTGATTATTTACATGTGATTATTTACAATCTAGGGAGGTGGGATGTGGAGAGGGTGTTAGTCTAGGGTTGTAGTTGTCTGGAGGTGTTGTTTTAGTGCGCTTTTGAAGGAGGTTAGAGATGCATTTTCTTTTGCATTCCACATTGATGTGCCATAGAAGGAGAAGGAGTTTGTCACGGTGCGGATTCGAACCTGTGTTGCTCCTGCAACTGAGTGTCAAGATTCCTCCTCTGGCTGCTTGCCCGGACACGCCCCTGCTCGTGCTGAATGCAGCACGCCCACGCAGCGACTAGGCTGCAGGCAATCACACATCAGCGCACCGGAGCCTGACGACAGGGAGCAGCATAAAAAAACAGCAAAGCCAGTATACCTTCACCAGAACATAGCCAATTTCCCCTGAGTAAGCATCATGTCTGGCACCCCTCCCTTGCTCCTTGCTCGCCTTCTTTTGCTCTCCTCTCCCTCGATCCCGACTTGATGTCTTTTGTGTTTTCCACGGTATCTCCTGTGATCGTGTCTCGCCTCACGACCTTCTACTGGATCTTTGCTTGCCTTCCCTGATCCTTGACCATTGCTTGGACCCGGACATCACTCCCGTCCAAAGGCCAAACCCAGTAACTCAATTTTGGTCAAAACTGAGCTGATAATAATTTTGGAGTTCCTAGGTGATATGCTTGAATTAGTGTATGCGATATTGTAATTTGTTCCGTAAGTAAGCTGTTACGTGCATGGCAGGACCTAGCAACTACCACACAACCGCGTAGATACAACAGAAAAACCTAGTATCTCAAGGGACCAATCGAAGCTTCTTCGTCAGTCGCCTTATTGTCTTTAATGAGACATTTGCACGAATGGGGGCCGACGGTCAACCTGATTATGTGATATTATGGCACGAAGGGATATTTGGAAGATTGGCCCAGGACGTTGCAAGCACCTTCATTAAATGTATTGTTCTTGATTCTTCCCCTTGCATACTCTTTTGGGCAGATAACTGTGGAGGTAAAAATAAAAACTGGACCCTGTACACGGCTCTTGCCCAATGTGCAAACGCAGAATGGGGCCCACCCGAGATTGTGATAAAATATCTGGAGAAAGGGCACACGTTCATGAGAGCAGAATCAATCCATGGCTCAATAGGCAAGAAAATGAGAGCTCAAGAAAACATCTATACGTTTGATGACTTTGTAGATCTTTGTAAGACAGCATCAAGATAGATTGGTTTTCCTTTGTTTTCTCAAAATCAGCTAGAAGTGAGTTACTAGGTTTTGCCTTTGGACGGGAGATCATTGCCTCTCTCCAGCCCCCGACTGCTTGCCTCCCTGCTGACTGCCTCCTCGCCTTCCCCCTTGGATTCGACGAAAGATACATCCAACATGCACCAACAACACCCTCTGGTAAATTCCACATTGTTAATTCCACACATTGTCTGCATTCATTCACTAGTGGTAGCATACACACACCACACATTCATCAAAGGTTTTAATAAACCTTCTAAACAGCAGTTCTGCCCTGGTGTTGCCTCCTTGCAATTGCCTAGTAACAGAGTTAAGACCTTTGTTAGATGGTAATCTGGGTTTAACGTGGGTTGTGGAGCTCCCCCTGGCGTTGTGGTTATGGCGGTCATTTACGTTAAGGAAGTAGTTTGACATGTACTTTGGTATCGGGGAGGTGTAGCGGATTTTATAGACTAGGCTCAGTGCAAGTTGTTTTACTCTGTCCTCCACCCTGAGCCAGCCCACTTTGGAGAAGTGGGTTGGAGTGAGGTGTGATCTGGGGTGGAAGTCTAAATATAACCTGATTAGCTTGTTCTGGGATTTTTTAAAGTCTGGATTTGAGGGTTTTGGAGGTTCTGGGGTACCAGGAGTTGCAAGGATAATTGAAAAAGGGTTAAACGAGAGTTCCCGCTAGAATTTTCAAGGTGCTTTTGTTGACCAGAGAGGAGATTCTGTAGAGGAATCTCGTTCTTTGGTTGATCTTTTTGATTACCTTGGTTGCCATTTCATCACAGGAAAGATTAGCCTCTAGAATGGAACCTAGGTAGGTGATCTCATCTTTCTTGGTGATAACAATGTCACCCACTTTCACAGTGAAGTCACTGACTTAAAGAAGGTTGATGTGGGACCCAAATAGGATGGATTCCGTTTTACCTAAGTCTATGTATAGCTTGTTGTCAGCGAGCCAGGTGTAAATATTAAGGAGTTCAGCACTGAGGATTTGGTACACCTGTGACTTGTCCTTGTCGGATACCAGCAGGGCCGAGTCATCCGCAAACAGGAACAATTCACAGTAGCATGCTGATGGCATGTCATTTACGTATATTAGGAACAGTAAAGGTGTGACAATCCGTCACTTCAGTTCTGTTAGTTTTTCGTGTTTTTGTATTTACTTCCTGTTCAGTGCTCTTATTTTGTTATTTCCTGTTTAATTCACGGAGCACTGTTGTTCTTCTCTTTTCGTTGATTGGCAGCGGTTCACACCTGCTGTCAATCAAACGTGTGCCTATTTATGTTTCACTCGAGCACTGAGGAGTGCTCGAGGATTGATCTATGTATGGAAATGTTACTATGCAAGACTGCTTTCTGTTTATTTGTTTCTTCCATCCATCCATCTTCTACCGCTTATTCCCTTTTATTTGTTTCTTATGAGTATTAAATTATTTTATCTTCACTAAATTCTCTCGTGGACTCTTGCATCCACGGGGTCACACAGCTGCAGCCATGCAACATCCCAACAAAAGGTCCTAGTATACTGCCTTGGGAGACTCCACAGCTTACTGAGAGGGCAGGGGACACGGTGCCGTTCACCTTTACCACCTGTTTCCTCCCCTCCAAGTAAGATTGCATCCAGCTCCATGAGGTTTTATCGAATCCGAATGCTCTGAGCTTATCCAACAGTATAGCGTGGTTAACGGTGTCAAAGGCCTTCTGAATGTCCAGCATGACCATGCCGCAGTATTTGCCCGCATCCACCTCATGTTGGATGTGCTCGCTCAGATAGAGAAGGCATGTGTCAGTGGAGTGCTTAGTTCTCACGCCGGATTGGAATTTGTACATGGGTTTTTTTAGTGGCAAGGTATCTATTAACCTGTTCATAAACAATTTTTTCCATTATTTTCGAAATGGAACTGAGAAAAGAAACAGGTCGGTAGTTACCACATTCTAATTTGCTTCCTTTTTTAAAAAAGGTGGGGGGTACTCTTGTTGTCTTGAAATCTTTTGGTACTTGGGCTTGTTTGATTGAGAGGTTTATTATATATGTGATTATTGGGGCGATGGTGCTGGCTGAGTCCATGAGGAATCTGGAGGGGATATTGTCAAGGCCGGTGGTCTTGACAATATTATTATAAAAACATTAGAATAAAACTCCATGATTAAAACATTATGATAAAACATAATTAAAACATTATAATAATAAATACATTTTAATAAAACATTATGATAAACACATTTTAATAAAAACATTATAATAAAACATTAAAATAAAACATTATAATACACACATTTTAATAAAAACATTATAATAAACACATTTTAATAAAAACATTAAAATAAAAATATTATAATAATCACATTTGAATCAAAAACTTTTCATATAAACATTTTAATAAAAACAGTATAATAAAAACAAACACATTTTAATAAAACATACTTAAAACATTGTAATAAACACATTATGATAAACACACTTTAATTAAAAAAATTATAATAAAAACATTAAATTCGAGTATGACGGTACTTGTGGGTCTTCAGATGACTGTGGTCCTGGCACATGCACACATAGGGCCCTATGGGTGCTTGAGACCCTGCTCTTTTTTTGCCTCGTCTTAAAAAGTGGCCTCTGCCTGTATGTGTGTTTTTTTTTTCTTCCTTTAAACAACATTAATAAATTCCTGGTAGGGATGTAAAAAAAAAACTAAACAAAACAAAAAAACAACGCTACAAAAACTCCACGTTTTTTTGTAATACCGGGTTGTTTTAGCCGGCGCGTCCGCCAGAGAGAGAGAGAGAGGGCGAGTGAGTGAGTGAGAGAGAGAATAGAGAGCCAACTGCGCCCCTGAGAAGACGTGACAGTGGAGCAACTTGAACCTGTGAGTTATGGTCTAGTCGCCGTCCACTTATAATGTGAATTAACTCATTATGACAATAATTTGTTGACACAAAAGAAATGGCAATCACTTTTACCTAAAAAGGACACACAGCTAAGTAGTTAACTTCCAATGTGAAGTGCTCCTAGTTACGATCCAATGCCAGGTGCTCCCAGTTACTATTTAATGCCAGGTGCTCCCAGTTACTATTTAATGTAAGGTGCTCCCAGTTATTATCCAATTTCAGGTGCTCCCAGTTACTATCCAATGTGAGGTGCTCCCCATTACTATCCAATGTGAGGTAATCCCAGTTACTATCCAATGTGAAGTGCTCCCAGTTACTACCCAATGTAATGTGCTCCCAGTTACTATCCAATGCCAGGTGCTCCCAGTTACTATTTAATGTAAGGTGCTCCCAGTTACTATCCAATGTAAGGTAGTCCCAGTTACTATCCAATGTCAGGTGCTCCCAGTTACTATCCAATGTGAGGTGCTCCCAGGTACTATCCAATGTCAGGTGCTCCCAGTTACTATCCAATGTCAGGTGCTCCCAGTTACTATCCAATGTCAGGTGCTCCCAGTTAATGTACTATCCAATGCCAGGTGCTCCCAGTTACTATCCTATGTGAGGTGCTCCCAGCTACTATCCAATGTGAGATGCTCCCAGTTACTGTCTAATGTCAGGTGCTCCCCATTACTATCCAATGTGAGGTAATCCCAGTTACTATCCAATATGAGGTGCTCCCAGGTACTATCCAATGTCAGGTGCTCCCAGTTACTATCCAATGTCAGGTGCTCCCAGTTAATGTACTATCCAATGCCAGGTGCTCCCAGCTACTATCCAATGTGAGATGCTCCCAGTTACTGTCTAATGTCAGGTGCTCCCCATTACTATCCAATGTGAGGTAATCCCAGTTACTATCCAATATGAGGTGCTCCCAGGTACTATCCAATGTCAGGTGCTCCCAGTTACTATCCAATGTCAGGTGCTCCCAGTTAGCGTACTATCCAATGCCAGGTGCTCCCAGTTACTATCCTATGTGAGGTTCTCCCAGCTACTATCCAATGTGAGATGCTCCCAGTTACTATCCAATGTCAGGTGCTCCCAGTTACTATCCAATGTCAGGTGCTCCCAGTTAGTGTACTATCCAATGCCAGGTGCTCCCAGTTACTATCCTATGTGAGGTGCTCCCAGCTACTATCCAATGTGAGATGCTCCCAGTTACTGTCTAATGTCAGGTGCTCCCCATTACTATCCAATGTGAGGTAATCCCAGTTACTATCCAATATGAGGTGCTCCCAGGTACTATCCAATGTCAGGTGCTCCCAGTTACTATCCAATGTCAGGTGCTCCCAGTTAATGTACTATCCAATGCCAGGTGCTCCCAGCTACTATCCAATGTGAGATGCTCCCAGTTACTGTCTAATGTCAGGTGCTCCCCATTACTATCCAATGTGAGGTAATCCCAGTTACTATCCAATATGAGGTGCTCCCAGGTACTATCCAATGTCAGGTGCTCCCAGTTACTATCCAATGTCAGGTGCTCCCAGTTAGTGTACTATCCAATGCCAGGTGCTCCCAGTTACTATCCTATGTGAGGTTCTCCCAGCTACTATCCAATGTGAGATGCTCCCAGTTACTATCCAATGTGAGGTAATCCCAGGTACTATCTAATGTGAGGTGCTCCCCATTACTATCCAATTTGAGGTGCTCCCTGTTACTATCCAATGTCAGGTGTTCACAGTTACTATCCAATTTGAGGTGCTCCTAGTTACTATCAAATGTCAGATGCTCTCAGTTAATATCCAATGTCAAGTGCTCCCAGTTACTATCCAATGTCAAGTGCTCCCTTTTACTATCAAATGTGAGGTGCTCCCAGTTACGATCAAATGTGAGGTGCTCCCGTTTGCAATCCAATGTGAAATGCTCCTAGTTACTATCCAATGTCAGGTGCTCCCAGTTACTATCCAATGTCAGGTGCTCCCAGTTACTGTACTATCCAATGTCAGGTGCTCCCAGTTACTATCCCATGTCAGGTGCTCCCAGTTACTATCCAATGTCAGGTGCTCCCAGTTACTGTACTATCCAATGTCAGGTGCTCCCAGTTACTATCCCATGTCAGGTGCTCCCAGTTACTATCCAATGTGAGGTGCTCCCAATTACTATCCCATGTCAGGTGCTCCCAGTTACTATCCAATGTGAGGTGCTCCCAGTTACTATCCCATGTCAAGTGCTCCCAGTTACTATCCAATGTGAGGTAATCCCAGATACTATCCAATGTGAGGTGCTCCCACGTACTATCCAATGTGAGTTGCTCCCCATTACTATCCAATTTGGGGTGCTCCCAGTTGCTATCCAATGTGAGGTGCTCCCAGTTACTGTCCAATGTAAGGTAGTCCCAGTTACTATCCAATGTCAGGTGCTCCCAGTTACTACCCAATGTGAGGTGCTCCCAGTTACTATCCAATGTCAGGTGCTCCCATTTACTATCCAATGTGAGATGCTCCCAGTTACTATCCAATTTCAAGTGCCCCCAGTTAATATCCAATGTCAGGTGCTCCCAGTTACTATCCAATGTAAGGTAGTCCCAGTTACTATCCAATGTCAGGTGCTCCCAGTTACTATCCAATGTGGGGTGCTCCCAGTTACTATCCAATGTCAGGTGCTCCCAGTTACTATCCAAAGTCAGGTGCTCCCGGTTACTATCCAATGTCAAGTGCTCCCAGTTACTATCCAATGTGAGGTGCTCCCCATTGCTATCCAATGTGAGGTGCTCCCAGT
Source organism: Nerophis ophidion (assembly GCF_033978795.1). Lineage (NCBI taxonomy): Eukaryota > Metazoa > Chordata > Actinopteri > Syngnathiformes > Syngnathidae > Nerophis > Nerophis ophidion. Next base: position 46,086,760 of record NC_084611.1, on the reverse strand, counting down.
TACTATCCAATGTGAAGTGCTCCTTGTTACTATTTAATGTAAGCTAGTCCCAGTTACTATCCAATGTCAGGTGCTCCCAGTTACTATCCAATGTGAGGTGCTCCCAGTTACTATCCAATGTGAAGTGCTCCTTGTTACTATTTAATGTAAGGTAGTCCCAGTTACTATCCAATGTCAGGTGCTCCCAGTTACTATCCAATGTCAGGTGCTCCCAGTTACTATCCAATGTCAGGTGCTCCCAGTTACTATCCAATGTGAGGTGCTCCCAGTTACTATCCAGTGTCAGGTGCTCCCAGTTACCATCCAATGTCAGGTGCTCCCAGTTACTATCCAGTGTCAGGTGCTCCCAGTTACCATCCAATGTGAGGTGCTCCCAGTTACTATCCAGTGTCAGGTGCTCCCAGTTACCATCCAATGTCAGGTGCTCCCAGTTACTATCCAATGTCAGGTGCTCCCAGTTACTATCCAGTGTCAGGTGCTCCCAGTTACCATCCAATGTCAGGTGCTCCCAGTTACTATCCAATGTGAGGTGCTCCCTGTTACTATCCAAAGTCAAGTGTTCCCAGTTTCTACCCAATGTGGGGTGCTTCCAGTTACTATCCAAAGTGAGGTGCTCCTAGTTATTATCCAATGCCAGGTGCTCCCAGTTACTATCCAATGTGAAGTGCTCCTAGTTACCATTTAATATAAGGTAGTCCCAGTTACTATCCAATGTCAGGTGCTCCCAGTTACTATCCAATGTCAGGTGCTCCCAGTTACTATCCAATGTGGGGTGCTCCCAGTTACTATCCAATGTCAGGTGCTCCCAGTTACTATCCAATGTCAGGTGCTCCCAGTTACTATCCAATGTCAGGTGCTCCCAGTTACTATCCAATGTCAGGTGATCCCAGTTACTATCCAATGTGGGGTGCTCCCAGTTACTATCCAATGTCAGGTGCTCCCATTTACTATCCAATGTGAGATGCTCCCAGTTACTATCCAATGTCAGGTGCTCCTAGTTACTATCCAATTTCAAGTGCCCCCAGTTAATATCCAATGTCAGGTGCTCCCAGTTACTATCCAATGTAAGGTAGTCCCAGTTACCATCCAATGTCAGGTGCTCCCAGTTACTATCCAATGTGGGGTGCTCCCAGTTACTATCCAATGTCAGGTGCTCCCAGTTACTATCCAAAGTCAGGTGCTCCCGGTTACTATCCAATGTCAAGTGCTCCCAGTTACTATCCAATGTGAGGTAGTCCCAGTTACTATCCAATGTCAGGTGCTCCCAGTTACTATCCAATGTAAGGTAGTCCCAGTTACTATCCAATGTCAGGTGCTCCCAGTTACTATCCAATGTAAGGTAGTCCCAGTTACTATCCAATGTCAGGTGCTCCCAGTTACTATCCAATGTAAGGTAGTCCCAGTTACTATCCAATGTCAGGTGCTCCCAGTTACTATCCAATGTGGGGTGCTCCCAGTTACTATCCAATGTCAGGTGCTCCCAGTTACTATCCAAAGTCAGGTGTTCCCGGTTACTATCCAATGTCAAGTGCTCCCAGTTACGATCAAATGTGAGGTGCTCCCCATTGCTATCCAATGTGAGGTGCTCCCAGTTACTATCCAATGTGAAGTGCTCCTTGTTACTATTTAATGTAAGGTAGTCCCAGTTACTATCCAATGTCAGGTGCTCCCAGTTACTATCCAATGTGAGGTGCTCCCAGTTACTATCCAAAGTCAGGTGTTCCCAGTTTCTACCCAATGTGAGGTGCTTCCAGTTACTATCCAAAGTGAGGTGCTCCTAGTTATTATCCAATGCCAGGTGCTCCCAGTTACTATCCAAAGTCAGGTGCTCCCAGATACGATCAAATGTGAGGTGCTCCCCATTGCTATCCAATGTGAGGTGCTCCCAGTTACTATCCAATGTGAAGTGCTCCTTGTTACTATTTAATGTAAGGTAGTCCCAGTTACTATCCAATGTCAGGTGCTCCCAGTTACTATCCAATGTGAGGTGCTCCCAGTTACTATCCAATGTGAAGTGCTCCTTGTTACTATTTAATGTAAGGTAGTCCCAGTTACTATCCAATGTCAGGTGCTCCCAGTTACTATCCAATGTGAGGTGCTCCCAGTTACTATCCAAAGTCAGGTGTTCCCAGTTTCTACCCAATGTGAGGTGCTTCCAGTTACTATCCAAAGTGAGGTGCTCCTAGTTACTATTTAATGTAAATTAGTCCCAGTTACTATCCTTTGTCAGGTGCTCCCAGTTGCCATCCAATGTCAGGTGCTCCCAGTTACTATCCAATGTGAGGTGCTCCCAGTTACTATCCAATGTGAAGTGCTCCTAGTTACTATTTAATGTAAGGTAGTCCCAGTTACTATCCAATGTCAGGTGCTCCCAGTTACTATCCAATGTCAGGTGCTCCCAGTTACTATCCAGTGTGGGGTGCTCCCAGTTACTATCCAATGTCAGGTGCTCCCAGTTACTATCCAATGTCAGGTGCTTCCAGTTACTATCCAATGTGAGGTGCTCCCAGTTACTATCCAAAGTCAAGTGTTCCCAGTTTCTACCCAATGTGAGGTGCTTCCAGTTACTATCCAAAGTGAGGTGCTCCTAGTTATTATCCAATGCCAGGTGCTCCCAGTTACTATCCAATGTCAGGTGCTCCCAGTTACTATCCAATGTCAGGTGCTCCCAGTTACTATCCAATGTAAGGTAGTCCCAGTTACTATCCAATGTCAGGTGCACCCAAGTTACTATCCAATGTGGGGTGCTCCCAGTTACTATCCAATGTCAGGTGCTCCCAGTTACTATCCAAAGTCAGGTGCTCTCGGTTACTATCCAATGTCAAGTGCTCCCAGTTACTATCCAATGTGAGGTGCTCCCAGTTAATATCCAATGTGAAGTGCTCCTTGTTACTATTTAATGTGAGGTAGTCCCAGTTACTATCCAATGTCAGGTGCTCCCAGTTACTATCCAATGTGAGGTGCTCCCAGTTACTATACAAAGTCAGGTGTTCCCAGTTTCTACCCAATGTGAGGTGCTTCCAGTTACTATCCAAAGTGAGGTGCTCCTAGTTATTATCCAATGCCAGGTGCTCCCAGTTACTATCCAAAGTCAGGTGCTCCCAGTTACGATCAAATGTGAGGTGCTCCCCATTGCTATCCAATGTGAGGTGCTCCCAGTTACTATCCAATGTGAAGTGCTCCTTGTTACTATTTAATGTAAGGTAGTCCCAGTTACTATCCAATGTCAGGTGCTCCCAGTTAATATCCAATGTGAGGTGCTCAAAGTTACTATCCAAAGTCAGGTGTTCCCAGTTTCTACCCAATGTGAGGTGCTTCCAGTTACTATCCAAAGTGAGGTGCTACTAGTTATTATCCAATGCCAGGTGCTCCTAGTTACTATCCAAAGTCAGGTGCTCCCAGTTACGATCAAATGTGAGGTGCTCCCCATTGCTATTCAATGTGAGGTGCTCCTTGTTACTATTTAATGTAAGGTAGTCCCAGTTACTATCCAATGTCAGGTGCTCCCAGTTACTATCCAATGTGAGGTGCTCCCAGTTACTATCCAATGTGAAGTGATCCTTGTTACTATTTAATGTAAGGTAGTCCCAGTTACTATCCAATGTCAGGTGCTCCCAGTTACTATCCAATGTCAGGTGCTCCCAGTTACTATCCAAAGTCAGGTGTTCCCAGTTTCTACCCAATGTGAGGTGCTTCCAGTTACTATCCAAAGTCAGGTGCTCCTAGTTACTATTTAATGTAAGGTAGTCCCAGTTACTATCCAATGTCAGGTGCTCCCAGTTACTATCCAATGTCAGGTGCTCCCAGTTACTATCCAGTGTGGGGTGCTCCCAGTTACTATCCAATGTCAGGTGCTCCCAGTTACTATCCAATGTGAGGTGCTCCCAGTTACTATCCAAAGTCAAGTGTTCCCATTTTCTACCCAATGTGAGGTGCTTCCAGTTACTATCCAATGTGAAGTGCTCCTTGTTACTATTTAATGTAAGGTAGTCCCAGTTACTATCCAATGTCAGGTGCTCCCAGTTACTATCCAAAGTCAGGTGCTCCCAGTTACTATCCAATGTGGGGTGCTCCCAGTTACTATCCAATGTCAGGTGCTCCCATTTACTATCCAATGTGAGATGCTCCCAGTTACTATCCAATGTCAGGTGCTCCTAGTTACTATCCAATTTCAAGTGCCCCCAGTTAATATCCAATGTCAGGTGCTCCCAGTTACTATCCAATGTAAGGTAGTCCCAGTTACTATCCAATGTCAGGTGCTCCCAGTTACTATCCAATGTGGGGTGCTCCCAGTTACTATCCAATGTCAGGTGCTCCCAGTTACTATCCAAAGTCAGGTGCTCCCGGTTACTATCCAATGTCAAGTGCTCCCAGTTACTATCCAATGTCAGGTGCTCCTAGTTACTATCCAATTTCAAGTGCCCCCAGTTAATATCCAATGTCAGGTGCTCCCAGTTACTATCCAATGTAAGGTAGTCCCAGTTACTATCCAATGTCAGGTGCTCCCATTTACTATCCAATGTGAGATGCTCCCAGTTACTATCCAATGTCAGGTGCTCCTAGTTACTATCCAATTTCAAGTGCCCCCAGTTAATATCCAATGTCAGGTGCTCCCAGTTACTATCCAATGTAAGGTAGTCCCAGTTACTATCCAATGTCAGGTGCTCCCAGTTACTATCCAATGTGGGGTGCTCCCAGTTACTATCCAATGTCAGGTGCTCCCAGTTACTATCCAAAGTCAGGTGCTCCCGGTTACTATCCAATGTCAAGTGCTCCCAGTTACTATCCAATGTGAGGTGCTCCCAGTTACTATCCAATGTGAAGTGCTTTTTGTTACTATTTAATGTAAGGTAGTCCCAGTTACTATCCAATGTCAGGTGCTCCCAGTTACTATCCAATGTGAGGTGCTCCCAGTTACTATCCAATGTCAGGTGCTCCCAGTTACTATCCAAAGTCAGGTGCTCCCGGTTACTATCCAATGTCAAGTGCTCCCTTTTACTATCCAATGTCAGGTGCTCCCAGTTACGATCAAATGTGAGGTGCTCCCGTTTGCAATCCAATGTGAAATGCTCCTAGTTACTATCCAATGTCAGGTGCTCCCAGTTACTATCCAATGTCAGGTGCTCCCAGTTACTATCCAATGTCAGGTGCTCCCAGTTACTGTACTATCCAATGTGAGGTGCTCGCAGTTACTATCCCATGTCAGGTGCTCCCAGTTACTATCCAATGTGAGGTGCTCCCAGTTACTATCCCATGTCAGGTGCTCCCAGTTACTATCCAATGTGAGGTAATCCCACGTACTATCCAATGTGAGTTGCTCCCCATTACTATCCAATTTGGGGTGCTCCCAGTTGCTATCCAATGTCAGGTGCTCCCAGTTACTACCCAATGTGAGGTGCTCCCAGTTACTATCCAATGTCAGGTGCTCCCATTTACTATCCAATGTGAGATGCTCCCAGTTACTATCCAATGTCAGGTGCTCCTAGTTACTATCCAATTTCAAGTGCCCCCAGTTAATATCCAATGTCAGGTGCTCCCAGTTACTATCCAATGTAAGGTAGTCCCAGTTACTATCCAATGTCAGGTGCTCCCAGTTACTATCCAATGTGGGGTGCTCCCAGTTACTATCCAATGTCAGGTGCTCCCAGTTACTATCCAAAGTCAGGTGCTCCCGGTTACTATCCAATGTCAAGTGCTCCCAGTTACTATCCAATGTGAGGTGCTACCAGTTACGATCAAATGTGAGGTGCTCCCCATTGCTATCCAATGTGAGGTGCTTCCAGTTACTATCCAATGTGAAGTGCTCCTTGTTACTATTTAATGTAAGGTAGTCCCAGTTACTATCCAATGTCAGGTGCTCCCAGTTACTATCCAAATGTGAGGTGCTCCCAGTTACTATCCAATGTGAAGTGCTCCTTGTTACTATTTAATGTAAGGTAGTCCCAGTTACTATCCAATGTCAGGTGCTCCCAGTTACTATCCAAAGTCAGGTGTTCCCAGTTTCTACTCAATGTGAGGTGCTTCCAGTTACTATCCAAAGTGAGGTGCTCCTAGTTACTATTTAATGTAAGGTAGTCCCAGTTACTATCCAATGTCAGGTGCTCCCAGTTACTATCCAATGTGGGGTGCTCCCAGTTACTATCCAATGTCAGGTGCTCCCAGTTACTATCCAATGTGAAGTGCTCCTAGTTACTATTTAATGTAAGGTAGTCCCAGTTACTATCCAATGTCAGGTGCTCCCAGTTACTATCCAATGTCAGGTGCTCCCAGTTACTATCCAGTGTGGGGTGCTCCCAGTTACTATCCAATGTCAGGTGCTCCCAGTTACTATCCAATGTCAGGTGCTCACAGTTACTATCCAATGTGAGATGCTCCCAGTTACTGTCTAATGTCAGGTGCTCCCCATTACTATCCTATGTGAGGTAATCCCAGTTACTATCCAATATGAGGTGCTCCCAGGTACTATCCAATGTCAGGTGCTCCCAGCTACTATCCAATGTGAGATGCTCCCAGTTACTATCCAATGTCAGGTGCTCCCAGTTACTATCCAATGTGAGGTGCTCCCAGTTAATGTCTAATGTGAGGTGTACCCCATTACTATCCAATGTGAGGTAATCCCAGTTACTATCCAATGTGAGGTGCTCCCCATTACTATCCAAATTGAGGTGCTCCCTGTTACTATCCAATGTCAGGTGTTCACAGTTACTATCCAATGTCAAGTGCTCCCAGTTACTATCCAATGTGAGGTGCTCCTAGTTACTATCAAATGTCAGATGCTCTAAGTTAATATCCAATGTCAAGTGCTCCCAGTTACTATCCAATGTCAAGTGCTCCCTTTTACTATCAAATGTGAGGTGCTCCCAGTTACTATCCAATGTCAGGTGCTCCCAGTTACGATCAAATGTGAGGTGCTCCCGTTTGCAATCCAATGTGAAATGCTCCTAGTTACTATCCAATGTCAGGTGCTCCCAGTTACTATCCAATGTCAGGTGCTCACAGTTACTATCCAATGTCAGGTGCTCCCAGTTACGATCAAATGTGAGGTGCTCCCGTTTGCAATCCAATGTGAAGTGCTCCTAGTTACTATCCAATGTCAGGTGCTCCCAGTTACTATCCAATGTCAGGTGCTCCCAGTTACTATCCCATGTCAGGTGCTCCCAGTTACAATCCCATGTCAGGTGCTCCCAGTTACTATCCAATGTGAGGTAATCCCAGATACTATCCAATGTGAGGTGCTCCCACGTACTATCCAATGTGAGTTGCTCCCCATTACTATCCAATTTGGGGTGCTCCCAGTTGCTATCCAATGTCAGGTGCTCCCAGTTACTATCCAATGTCAGGTGCTCCCATTTACTATCCAATGTGAGATGCTCCCAGTTACTATCCAATGTCAGGTAGTCCCAGTTACTATCCAATGTCAGGTGCTCCCACGTACTATCCAATGTGAGTTGCTCCCCATTACTATCCAATTTGGGGTGCTCCCAGTTACTATCCAATGTCAGGTGCTCCCAGTTACTATCCAAAGTCAGGTGCTCCCGGTTACTATCCAATGTCAAGTGCTCCCAGTTACTATCCAATGTGAGGTGCTACCAGTTACGATCAAATGTGAGGTGCTCCCCATTGCTATCCAATGTGAGGTGCTCCCAGTTACTATCCAATGTGAAGTGCTCCTTGTTACTATTTAATGTAAGGTAGTCCCAGTTACTATCCAATGTCAGGTGCTCCCAGTTACTATCCAAATGTGAGGTGCTCCCAGTTACTATCCAATGTGAAGTGCTCCTTGTTACTATTTAATGTAAGGTAGTCCCAGTTACTATCCAATGTCAGGTGCTCCCAGTTACTATCCAATGTGAGGTGCTCCCAGTTACAATCCAAAGTCAGGTGTTCCCCGTTCCTACCCAATGTGAGGTGCTTCCAGTTACTATCCAAAGTGAGGTGCTCCTAGTTACTATTTAATGTAAGGTAGTCCCAGTTACTATCCAATGTCAGGTGCTCCCAGTTACTATCCAATGTCAGGTGCTCCCAGTTACTATCCAATGTGGGGTGCTCCCAGTTACTATCCAATGTCAGGTGCTCCCAGTTACTATCCAATGTCAGGTGCTCCCAGTTACTATCCAATGTGAGGTGCTCCCAGTTACTATCCAATGTGAAGTGCTCCTAGTTACTATTTAATGTAAGGTAGTCCCAGTTACTATCCAATGTCAGGTGCTCCCAGTTACTATCCAATGTCAGGTGCTCCCAGTTACTATCCAATGTCAGGTGCTCCCAGTTAATGTACTATCCAATGCCAGGTGCTCCCAGCTACTATCCAATGTGAGATGCTCCCAGTTACTGTCTAATGTCAGGTGCTCCCCATTACTATCCAATGTGAGGTAATCCCAGTTACTATCCAATATGAGGTGCTCCCAGGTACTATCCAATGTCAGGTGCTCCCAGTTACTATCCAATGTCAGGTGCTCCCAGTTAGCGTACTATCCAATGCCAGGTGCTCCCAGTTACTATCCTATGTGAGGTTCTCCCAGCTACTATCCAATGTGAGATGCTCCCAGTTACTATCCAATGTCAGGTGCTCCCAGTTACTATCCAATGTCAGGTGCTCCCAGTTAGTGTACTATCCAATGCCAGGTGCTCCCAGTTACTATCCTATGTGAGGTGCTCCCAGTTACTATCCAATGTGAGATGCTCCCAGTTACTGTCTAATGTCAGGTGCTCCCCATTACTATCCAATGTGAGGTAATCCCAGTTACTATCCAATATGAGGTGCTCCCAGGTACTATCCAATGTCAGGTGCTCCCAGTTACTATCCAATGTCAGGTGCTCCCAGTTAATGTACTATCCAATGCCAGGTGCTCCCAGCTACTATCCAATGTGAGATGCTCCCAGTTACTGTCTAATGTCAGGTGCTCCCCATTACTATCCAATGTGAGGTAATCCCAGTTACTATCCAATATGAGGTGCTCCCAGGTACTATCCAATGTCAGGTGCTCCCAGTTACTATCCAATGTCAGGTGCTCCCAGTTAGTGTACTATCCAATGCCAGGTGCTCCCAGTTACTATCCTATGTGAGGTTCTCCCAGCTACTATCCAATGTGAGATGCTCCCAGTTACTATCCAATGTGAGGTAATCCCAGGTACTATCTAATGTGAGGTGCTCCCCATTACTATCCAATTTGAGGTGCTCCCTGTTACTATCCAATGTCAGGTGTTCACAGTTACTATCCAATTTGAGGTGCTCCTAGTTACTATCAAATGTCAGATGCTCTCAGTTAATATCCAATGTCAAGTGCTCCCAGTTACCATCCAATGTCAAGTGCTCCCTTTTACTATCAAATGTGAGGTGCTCCCAGTTACGATCAAATGTGAGGTGCTCCCGTTTGCAATCCAATGTGAAATGCTCCTAGTTACTATCCAATGTCAGGTGCTCCCAGTTACTATCCAATGTCAGGTGCTCCCAGTTACTGTACTATCCAATGTCAGGTGCTCCCAGTTACTATCCCATGTCAGGTGCTCCCAGTTACTATCCAATGTCAGGTGCTCCCAGTTACTGTACTATCCAATGTCAGGTGCTCCCAGTTACTATCCCATGTCAGGTGCTCCCAGTTACTATCCAATGTGAGGTGCTCCCAATTACTATCCCATGTCAGGTGCTCCCAGTTACTATCCAATGTGAGGTGCTCCCAGTTACTATCCCATGTCAAGTGCTCCCAGTTACTATCCAATGTGAGGTAATCCCAGATACTATCCAATGTGAGGTGCTCCCACGTACTATCCAATGTGAGTTGCTCCCCATTACTATCCAATTTGGGGTGCTCCCAGTTGCTATCCAATGTGAGGTGCTCCCAGTTACTGTCCAATGTAAGGTAGTCCCAGTTACTATCCAATGTCAGGTGCTCCCAGTTACTACCCAATGTGAGGTGCTCCCAGTTACTATCCAATGTCAGGTGCTCCCATTTACTATCCAATGTGAGATGCTCCCAGTTACTATCCAATTTCAAGTGCCCCCAGTTAATATCCAATGTCAGGTGCTCCCAGTTACTATCCAATGTAAGGTAGTCCCAGTTACTATCCAATGTCAGGTGCTCCCAGTTACTATCCAATGTGGGGTGCTCCCAGTTACTATCCAATGTCAGGTGCTCCCAGTTACTATCCAAAGTCAGGTGCTCCCGGTTACTATCCAATGTCAAGTGCTCCCAGTTACTATCCAATGTGAGGTGCTCCCCATTGCTATCCAATGTGAGGTGCTCCCAGTTACTATCCAATGTGAAGTGCTCCTTGTTACTATTTAATGTAAGCTAGTCCCAGTTACTATCCAATGTCAGGTGCTCCCAGTTACTATCCAATGTGAGGTGCTCCCAGTTACTATCCAATGTGAAGTGCTCCTTGTTACTATTTAATGTAAGGTAGTCCCAGTTACTATCCAATGTCAGGTGCTCCCAGTTACTATCCAATGTCAGGTGCTCCCAGTTACTATCCAATGTCAGGTGCTCCCAGTTACTATCCAATGTGAGGTGCTCCCAGTTACTATCCAGTGTCAGGTGCTCCCAGTTACCATCCAATGTCAGGTGCTCCCAGTTACTATCCAGTGTCAGGTGCTCCCAGTTACCATCCAATGTGAGGTGCTCCCAGTTACTATCCAGTGTCAGGTGCTCCCAGTTACCATCCAATGTCAGGTGCTCCCAGTTACTATCCAATGTCAGGTGCTCCCAGTTACTATCCAGTGTCAGGTGCTCCCAGTTACCATCCAATGTCAGGTGCTCCCAGTTACTATCCAATGTGAGGTGCTCCCTGTTACTATCCAAAGTCAAGTGTTCCCAGTTTCTACCCAATGTGGGGTGCTTCCAGTTACTATCCAAAGTGAGGTGCTCCTAGTTATTATCCAATGCCAGGTGCTCCCAGTTACTATCCAATGTCAGGTGCTCCCAGTTACTATCCAATGTGAAGTGCTCCTAGTTACCATTTAATATAAGGTAGTCCCAGTTACTATCCAATGTCAGGTGCTCCCAGTTACTATCCAATGTCAGGTGCTCCCAGTTACTATCCAATGTGGGGTGCTCCCAGTTACTATCCAATGTCAGGTGCTCCCAGTTACTATCCAATGTCAGGTGCTCCCAGTTACTATCCAATGTCAGGTGATCCCAGTTACTATCCAATGTGGGGTGCTCCCAGTTACTATCCAATGTCAGGTGCTCCCATTTACTATCCAATGTGAGATGCTCCCAGTTACTATCCAATGTCAGGTGCTCCTAGTTACTATCCAATTTCAAGTGCCCCCAGTTAATATCCAATGTCAGGTGCTCCCAGTTACTATCCAATGTAAGGTAGTCCCAGTTACCATCCAATGTCAGGTGCTCCCAGTTACTATCCAATGTGGGGTGCTCCCAGTTACTATCCAATGTCAGGTGCTCCCAGTTACTATCCAAAGTCAGGTGCTCCCGGTTACTATCCAATGTCAAGTGCTCCCAGTTACTATCCAATGTGAGGTAGTCCCAGTTACTATCCAATGTCAGGTGCTCCCAGTTACTATCCAATGTAAGGTAGTCCCAGTTACTATCCAATGTCAGGTGCTCCCAGTTACTATCCAATGTAAGGTAGTCCCAGTTACTATCCAATGTCAGGTGCTCCCAGTTACTATCCAATGTAAGGTAGTCCCAGTTACTATCCAATGTCAGGTGCTCCCAGTTACTATCCAATGTGGGGTGCTCCCAGTTACTATCCAATGTCAGGTGCTCCCAGTTACTATCCAAAGTCAGGTGTTCCCGGTTACTATCCAATGTCAAGTGCTCCCAGTTACGATCAAATGTGAGGTGCTCCCCATTGCTATCCAATGTGAGGTGCTCCCAGTTACTATCCAATGTGAAGTGCTCCTTGTTACTATTTAATGTAAGGTAGTCCCAGTTACTATCCAATGTCAGGTGCTCCCAGTTACTATCCAATGTGAGGTGCTCCCAGTTACTATCCAAAGTCAGGTGTTCCCAGTTTCTACCCAATGTGAGGTGCTTCCAGTTACTATCCAAAGTGAGGTGCTCCTAGTTATTATCCAATGCCAGGTGCTCCCAGTTACTATCCAAAGTCAGGTGCTCCCAGATACGATCAAATGTGAGGTGCTCCCCATTGCTATCCAATGTGAGGTGCTCCCAGTTACTATCCAATGTGAAGTGCTCCTTGTTACTATTTAATGTAAGGTAGTCCCAGTTACTATCCAATGTCAGGTGCTCCCAGTTACTATCCAATGTGAGGTGCTCCCAGTTACTATCCAATGTGAAGTGCTCCTTGTTACTATTTAATGTAAGGTAGTCCCAGTTACTATCCAATGTCAGGTGCTCCCAGTTACTATCCAATGTGAGGTGCTCCCAGTTACTATCCAAAGTCAGGTGTTCCCAGTTTCTACCCAATGTGAGGTGCTTCCAGTTACTATCCAAAGTGAGGTGCTCCTAGTTACTATTTAATGTAAATTAGTCCCAGTTACTATCCTTTGTCAGGTGCTCCCAGTTGCCATCCAATGTCAGGTGCTCCCAGTTACTATCCAATGTGAGGTGCTCCCAGTTACTATCCAATGTGAAGTGCTCCTAGTTACTATTTAATGTAAGGTAGTCCCAGTTACTATCCAATGTCAGGTGCTCCCAGTTACTATCCAATGTCAGGTGCTCCCAGTTACTATCCAGTGTGGGGTGCTCCCAGTTACTATCCAATGTCAGGTGCTCCCAGTTACTATCCAATGTCAGGTGCTTCCAGTTACTATCCAATGTGAGGTGCTCCCAGTTACTATCCAAAGTCAAGTGTTCCCAGTTTCTACCCAATGTGAGGTGCTTCCAGTTACTATCCAAAGTGAGGTGCTCCTAGTTATTATCCAATGCCAGGTGCTCCCAGTTACTATCCAATGTCAGGTGCTCCCAGTTACTATCCAATGTCAGGTGCTCCCAGTTACTATCCAATGTAAGGTAGTCCCAGTTACTATCCAATGTCAGGTGCACCCAAGTTACTATCCAATGTGGGGTGCTCCCAGTTACTATCCAATGTCAGGTGCTCCCAGTTACTATCCAAAGTCAGGTGCTCTCGGTTACTATCCAATGTCAAGTGCTCCCAGTTACTATCCAATGTGAGGTGCTCCCAGTTAATATCCAATGTGAAGTGCTCCTTGTTACTATTTAATGTGAGGTAGTCCCAGTTACTATCCAATGTCAGGTGCTCCCAGTTACTATCCAATGTGAGGTGCTCCCAGTTACTATACAAAGTCAGGTGTTCCCAGTTTCTACCCAATGTGAGGTGCTTCCAGTTACTATCCAAAGTGAGGTGCTCCTAGTTATTATCCAATGCCAGGTGCTCCCAGTTACTATCCAAAGTCAGGTGCTCCCAGTTACGATCAAATGTGAGGTGCTCCCCATTGCTATCCAATGTGAGGTGCTCCCAGTTACTATCCAATGTGAAGTGCTCCTTGTTACTATTTAATGTAAGGTAGTCCCAGTTACTATCCAATGTCAGGTGCTCCCAGTTAATATCCAATGTGAGGTGCTCAAAGTTACTATCCAAAGTCAGGTGTTCCCAGTTTCTACCCAATGTGAGGTGCTTCCAGTTACTATCCAAAGTGAGGTGCTACTAGTTATTATCCAATGCCAGGTGCTCCTAGTTACTATCCAAAGTCAGGTGCTCCCAGTTACGATCAAATGTGAGGTGCTCCCCATTGCTATTCAATGTGAGGTGCTCCTTGTTACTATTTAATGTAAGGTAGTCCCAGTTACTATCCAATGTCAGGTGCTCCCAGTTACTATCCAATGTGAGGTGCTCCCAGTTACTATCCAATGTGAAGTGATCCTTGTTACTATTTAATGTAAGGTAGTCCCAGTTACTATCCAATGTCAGGTGCTCCCAGTTACTATCCAATGTCAGGTGCTCCCAGTTACTATCCAAAGTCAGGTGTTCCCAGTTTCTACCCAATGTGAGGTGCTTCCAGTTACTATCCAAAGTCAGGTGCTCCTAGTTACTATTTAATGTAAGGTAGTCCCAGTTACTATCCAATGTCAGGTGCTCCCAGTTACTATCCAATGTCAGGTGCTCCCAGTTACTATCCAGTGTGGGGTGCTCCCAGTTACTATCCAATGTCAGGTGCTCCCAGTTACTATCCAATGTGAGGTGCTCCCAGTTACTATCCAAAGTCAAGTGTTCCCATTTTCTACCCAATGTGAGGTGCTTCCAGTTACTATCCAATGTGAAGTGCTCCTTGTTACTATTTAATGTAAGGTAGTCCCAGTTACTATCCAATGTCAGGTGCTCCCAGTTACTATCCAAAGTCAGGTGCTCCCAGTTACTATCCAATGTGGGGTGCTCCCAGTTACTATCCAATGTCAGGTGCTCCCATTTACTATCCAATGTGAGATGCTCCCAGTTACTATCCAATGTCAGGTGCTCCTAGTTACTATCCAATTTCAAGTGCCCCCAGTTAATATCCAATGTCAGGTGCTCCCAGTTACTATCCAATGTAAGGTAGTCCCAGTTACTATCCAATGTCAGGTGCTCCCAGTTACTATCCAATGTGGGGTGCTCCCAGTTACTATCCAATGTCAGGTGCTCCCAGTTACTATCCAAAGTCAGGTGCTCCCGGTTACTATCCAATGTCAAGTGCTCCCAGTTACTATCCAATGTCAGGTGCTCCTAGTTACTATCCAATTTCAAGTGCCCCCAGTTAATATCCAATGTCAGGTGCTCCCAGTTACTATCCAATGTAAGGTAGTCCCAGTTACTATCCAATGTCAGGTGCTCCCATTTACTATCCAATGTGAGATGCTCCCAGTTACTATCCAATGTCAGGTGCTCCTAGTTACTATCCAATTTCAAGTGCCCCCAGTTAATATCCAATGTCAGGTGCTCCCAGTTACTATCCAATGTAAGGTAGTCCCAGTTACTATCCAATGTCAGGTGCTCCCAGTTACTATCCAATGTGGGGTGCTCCCAGTTACTATCCAATGTCAGGTGCTCCCAGTTACTATCCAAAGTCAGGTGCTCCCGGTTACTATCCAATGTCAAGTGCTCCCAGTTACTATCCAATGTGAGGTGCTCCCAGTTACTATCCAATGTGAAGTGCTTTTTGTTACTATTTAATGTAAGGTAGTCCCAGTTACTATCCAATGTCAGGTGCTCCCAGTTACTATCCAATGTGAGGTGCTCCCAGTTACTATCCAATGTCAGGTGCTCCCAGTTACTATCCAAAGTCAGGTGCTCCCGGTTACTATCCAATGTCAAGTGCTCCCTTTTACTATCCAATGTCAGGTGCTCCCAGTTACGATCAAATGTGAGGTGCTCCCGTTTGCAATCCAATGTGAAATGCTCCTAGTTACTATCCAATGTCAGGTGCTCCCAGTTACTATCCAATGTCAGGTGCTCCCAGTTACTATCCAATGTCAGGTGCTCCCAGTTACTGTACTATCCAATGTGAGGTGCTCGCAGTTACTATCCCATGTCAGGTGCTCCCAGTTACTATCCAATGTGAGGTGCTCCCAGTTACTATCCCATGTCAGGTGCTCCCAGTTACTATCCAATGTGAGGTAATCCCACGTACTATCCAATGTGAGTTGCTCCCCATTACTATCCAATTTGGGGTGCTCCCAGTTGCTATCCAATGTCAGGTGCTCCCAGTTACTACCCAATGTGAGGTGCTCCCAGTTACTATCCAATGTCAGGTGCTCCCATTTACTATCCAATGTGAGATGCTCCCAGTTACTATCCAATGTCAGGTGCTCCTAGTTACTATCCAATTTCAAGTGCCCCCAGTTAATATCCAATGTCAGGTGCTCCCAGTTACTATCCAATGTAAGGTAGTCCCAGTTACTATCCAATGTCAGGTGCTCCCAGTTACTATCCAATGTGGGGTGCTCCCAGTTACTATCCAATGTCAGGTGCTCCCAGTTACTATCCAAAGTCAGGTGCTCCCGGTTACTATCCAATGTCAAGTGCTCCCAGTTACTATCCAATGTGAGGTGCTACCAGTTACGATCAAATGTGAGGTGCTCCCCATTGCTATCCAATGTGAGGTGCTTCCAGTTACTATCCAATGTGAAGTGCTCCTTGTTACTATTTAATGTAAGGTAGTCCCAGTTACTATCCAATGTCAGGTGCTCCCAGTTACTATCCAAATGTGAGGTGCTCCCAGTTACTATCCAATGTGAAGTGCTCCTTGTTACTATTTAATGTAAGGTAGTCCCAGTTACTATCCAATGTCAGGTGCTCCCAGTTACTATCCAAAGTCAGGTGTTCCCAGTTTCTACTCAATGTGAGGTGCTTCCAGTTACTATCCAAAGTGAGGTGCTCCTAGTTACTATTTAATGTAAGGTAGTCCCAGTTACTATCCAATGTCAGGTGCTCCCAGTTA
This sequence comes from Nerophis ophidion, assembly GCF_033978795.1. Taxonomy (NCBI): domain Eukaryota; kingdom Metazoa; phylum Chordata; class Actinopteri; order Syngnathiformes; family Syngnathidae; genus Nerophis; species Nerophis ophidion. The sequence goes on along the minus strand of NC_084611.1, from coordinate 46,070,400 downwards.
CTATCCAATGTGGGGTGCTCCCAGTTACTATCCAATGTCAGGTGCTCCCAGTTACTATCCAATGTGAAGTGCTCCTAGTTACTATTTAATGTAAGGTAGTCCCAGTTACTATCCAATGTCAGGTGCTCCCAGTTACTATCCAATGTCAGGTGCTCCCAGTTACTATCCAGTGTGGGGTGCTCCCAGTTACTATCCAATGTCAGGTGCTCCCAGTTACTATCCAATGTCAGGTGCTCACAGTTACTATCCAATGTGAGATGCTCCCAGTTACTGTCTAATGTCAGGTGCTCCCCATTACTATCCTATGTGAGGTAATCCCAGTTACTATCCAATATGAGGTGCTCCCAGGTACTATCCAATGTCAGGTGCTCCCAGCTACTATCCAATGTGAGATGCTCCCAGTTACTATCCAATGTCAGGTGCTCCCAGTTACTATCCAATGTGAGGTGCTCCCAGTTAATGTCTAATGTGAGGTGTACCCCATTACTATCCAATGTGAGGTAATCCCAGTTACTATCCAATGTGAGGTGCTCCCCATTACTATCCAAATTGAGGTGCTCCCTGTTACTATCCAATGTCAGGTGTTCACAGTTACTATCCAATGTCAAGTGCTCCCAGTTACTATCCAATGTGAGGTGCTCCTAGTTACTATCAAATGTCAGATGCTCTAAGTTAATATCCAATGTCAAGTGCTCCCAGTTACTATCCAATGTCAAGTGCTCCCTTTTACTATCAAATGTGAGGTGCTCCCAGTTACTATCCAATGTCAGGTGCTCCCAGTTACGATCAAATGTGAGGTGCTCCCGTTTGCAATCCAATGTGAAATGCTCCTAGTTACTATCCAATGTCAGGTGCTCCCAGTTACTATCCAATGTCAGGTGCTCACAGTTACTATCCAATGTCAGGTGCTCCCAGTTACGATCAAATGTGAGGTGCTCCCGTTTGCAATCCAATGTGAAGTGCTCCTAGTTACTATCCAATGTCAGGTGCTCCCAGTTACTATCCAATGTCAGGTGCTCCCAGTTACTATCCCATGTCAGGTGCTCCCAGTTACAATCCCATGTCAGGTGCTCCCAGTTACTATCCAATGTGAGGTAATCCCAGATACTATCCAATGTGAGGTGCTCCCACGTACTATCCAATGTGAGTTGCTCCCCATTACTATCCAATTTGGGGTGCTCCCAGTTGCTATCCAATGTCAGGTGCTCCCAGTTACTATCCAATGTCAGGTGCTCCCATTTACTATCCAATGTGAGATGCTCCCAGTTACTATCCAATGTCAGGTAGTCCCAGTTACTATCCAATGTCAGGTGCTCCCACGTACTATCCAATGTGAGTTGCTCCCCATTACTATCCAATTTGGGGTGCTCCCAGTTACTATCCAATGTCAGGTGCTCCCAGTTACTATCCAAAGTCAGGTGCTCCCGGTTACTATCCAATGTCAAGTGCTCCCAGTTACTATCCAATGTGAGGTGCTACCAGTTACGATCAAATGTGAGGTGCTCCCCATTGCTATCCAATGTGAGGTGCTCCCAGTTACTATCCAATGTGAAGTGCTCCTTGTTACTATTTAATGTAAGGTAGTCCCAGTTACTATCCAATGTCAGGTGCTCCCAGTTACTATCCAAATGTGAGGTGCTCCCAGTTACTATCCAATGTGAAGTGCTCCTTGTTACTATTTCATGTAAGGTAGTCCCAGTTACTATCCAATGTCAGGTGCTCCCAGTTACTATCCAATGTGAGGTGCTCCCAGTTACAATCCAAAGTCAGGTGTTCCCCGTTCCTACCCAATGTGAGGTGCTTCCAGTTACTATCCAAAGTGAGGTGCTCCTAGTTACTATTTAATGTAAGGTAGTCCCAGTTACTATCCAATGTCAGGTGCTCCCAGTTACTATCCAATGTCAGGTGCTCCCAGTTACTATCCAATGTGGGGTGCTCCCAGTTACTATCCAATGTCAGGTGCTCCCAGTTACTATCCAATGTCAGGTGCTCCCAGTTACTATCCAATGTGAGGTGCTCCCAGTTACTATCCAATGTGAAGTGCTCCTAGTTACTATTTAATGTAAGGTAGTCCCAGTTACTATCCAATGTCAGGTGCTCCCAGTTACTATCCAATGTCAGGTGCTCCCAGTTACTATCCAGTGTGGGGTGCTCCCAGTTACTATCCAATGTCAGGTGCTCCCAGTTACTATCCAATGTCAGGTGCTCACAGTTACTATCCAATGTTAGGTGCTCCCAGTTACTATCCAAAGTCAAGTGTTCCCAGTTTCTACCCAATGTGAGGTGCTTCCAGTTACTATCCAAAGTGAGGTGCTCCTAGTTATTATCCAATGCCAGGTGCTCCCAGTTACTATCCAATGTCAGGTGCTCCCAGTTACTATCCAATGTGAAGTGCTCCTAGTTACTATTTAATATAAGGTAGTCCCAGTTACTATCCAATGTCAGGTGCTCCCAGTTACTATCCAATGTCAGGTGCTCCCAGTTACTATCCAATGTGGGGTGCTCCCAGTTACTATCCAATGTCAGGTGCTCCCAGTTACTATTCAAAGTCAGGTGCTCCCGGTTACTATCCAATGTCAAGTGCTCCCAGTTACTATCCAATGTCAGGTGCTCCCAGTTACTATCCAATGTGGGGTGCTCCCAGTTACTATCCAATGTCAGGTGCTCCCATTTACTATCCAATGTGAGATGCTCCCAGTTACTATCCAATGTCAGGTGCTCCTAGTTACTATCCAATTTCAAGTGCCCCCAGTTAATATCCAATGTCAGGTGCTCCCAGTTACTAAACAATGTAAGGTAGTCCCAGTTACTATCCAATGTCAGGTGCTCCCAGTTACTATCCAATGTCAGGTGCTCCCAGTTACTATCCAAATTCATGTGCTCCCAGTTACTATCCAAAGTCATGTGCTCCCGGTTACTATCCAATGTCAAGTGCTCCCAGTTACTATCCAATGTGAGGTGCTCCCAGTTACGATCAAATGTGAGGTGCTCCCCATTGCTATCCAATGTGAGGTGCTCCCAGTTAGTATCCAATGTGAAGTGCTCCTTGTTACTATTTAATGTAAGGTAGTCCCAGTTACTATCCAATGTCAGGTGCTCCCAGTTACTATCCAATGTGGGATGCTCCCAGTTACTATCCAATGTCAGGTGCTCCCAGTTACTATCCAAAGTCATGTGCTCCCGGTTACTATCCAATGTCAAGTGCTCCCAGTTACTATCCAATGTGAGGTGCTCCCAGTTACGATCAAATGTGAGGTGCTCCCCATTGCTATCCAATGTGAGGTGCTCCCAGTTACTATCCAATGTGAAGTGCTCCTTGTTACTATTTAATGTAAGGTAGTCCCAGTTACTATCCAATGTCAGGTGCTCCCAGTTACTATCCAATGTGAGGTGCTTCCAGTTACTATCCAATGTGAGGTGCTCCTAGTTATTATCCAATGCCAGGTGCTCCCAGTTACTATCCAAAGTCAGGTGCTCCTAGTTACGATCAAATGTGAGGTGCTCCCCATTGCTATCCAATGTGAGGTGCTCCCAGTTACTATCCAATGTGAAGTGCTCCTTGATACTATTTAATGTAAGGTAGTCCCAGTTACTATCCAATGTCAGGTGCTCCCAGTTACTATCCAATGTGAAGTGCTCCTTGTTACTATTTAATGTAAGGTAGTCCCAGTTACTATCCAATGTCAGGTGCTCCCAGTTACTATTCAATGTCAGGTGCTCCCAGTTACTATCCAATGTAAGGTAGTCCCAGTTACTATCCAATGTCAGGTGCTCCCAGTTACTATCCAATGTCAGGTGCTCCCAGTTACTATCCAATGTCAGGTGCTCCCAGTTACTACCCAATGTGAGGTGCTCCTAGATACTATCCAGTGTCAGGTGCTCCCAGTTACTATCCAATGTCAGGTGCTCCTAGTTACTATCCAATGTCAGGTGCTCCCAGTTACTATCCAATGTCAAGTGCTCCCAGTTACTATCCAATGTCAGGTGCTCCCAGTTACTATCCAATGTCGGGTGCTCCCCATTACTATCCAATGCGAGGTAATCCCAGGTAATATCCAATGTCAGGTGCTCCCAGTTAGTGTACTATCCAATGTCAGGTGATCCCGGTTACTATCCAATGTAAGGTAGTCCCAGTTACTATCCAATGTAAGGTAGTCCCAGTTACTATCCAATGTCAGGTGCTCCCAGTTACTATCCAATGTCAGGTGCTCCCAGTTACTATCCAATGTCAAGTGCTCCCAGTTACTATCCAATGTGAGGTGCTCCCAGTTACTATCCAATGTCAGGTGCTCCCAGTTACTATCCAATGTCAGGTGCTCCCAGTTACTATCCAATGTGAAGTGCTCCTAGTTACTATCCAATGCCAGGTGCTCCCAGTTACTATTTAATGTAAGGTGCTCCCAGTTACTATCCAATGTAAGGTAGTCCCAGCTACTATCCAATGTCAGGTGCTCCCAGTTACTATCCAATGTGAGGTAATCCCAGTTACTATCCAATGTGAGGTGCTCTCCATTACTATCCATTTTGAGGTGCTCCCTGTTACTATCCAATGTCAGGTGTTCCCAGTTACTATCCAATTTGAGGTGCTCCTAGTTACTATCCAATGTGAGGTGCTCCCAGTTACTATCCAATGTGAGGTCCTCCTAGTTACTATCCAATGTGAGGTGCTCCCAGTTACTATCCAATGTCAAGTGCTCCCAGTTACTACCCAATGTGAGGAGCTCCCAGTTACTATCCAATGTCAGGTGCTCCCAGTTACTATCCAATGTCAAGTGCTCCCAGTTACTACCTAATATGAGGTGCTCCCAGTTACTATCCAATGTGAGGTGCCCCCAGTTACTATCCAATGTCAAGTGCTCCCAGTTACTACCCAATGTGAGGAGCTCCCAGTTACTATCCAATGTCAGGTGCTCCCAGTTACCATCCAATGTCAGGTGTTCCCAGTTACTATCCAATTTGAGGTGCTCCCAGTTATTATCAAATGTGAGGTGCTCCCAGTTACTATCCAATGTCAGATGCTCTCAGTTAATATCCAATGTCAAGTGCTCCCAGTTACTATCCAATATGAGGTGCTCCCAGTTACTATCCAATGTCAAATGTGAGGTGCTCCCAGTTACGATCAAATGTGAGGTGCTCCCGTTTGCAATCCAATGTGAAATGCTCCTAGTTACTATCCAATGTCAGGTGCTCCCAGTTACTATCCAATGTCAGGTGCTCCCAGTTACTATCCAATGTCAGGTGCTCCCAGTTAGGATCAAATGTGAGGTGCTCCCGTTTGCAATCCAAAGTGAAGTGCTCCTAGTTCCTATCCAATGTCAGGTGCTCCCAGTTACTATCCAATGTCAGGTGCTCCCAGTTACTGTACTATCCAATGTCAGGTGCTCCCAGTTACTATCCCATGTCAGGTGCTCCCAGTTACTATCCAATGTGAGGTGCTCCCAGTTACTATCCAATGTGAGGTACTCCCCATTACTATCCAATGTGAGGTAATCCCAGATACTATCCAATGTGAGGTGCTCCCACGTACTATCCAATGTGAGTTGCTCCCCATTACTATCCAATTTGTGGTGCTCCCAGTTGCTATCCAATGTGAGGTGCTCCCAGTTACTATCCAATGTCAGATGCTCTCAGTTAATATCCAATGTCAGGTGCTCCCAGTTACTATCCAATGTCAAGTGCTCCCAGTTACTACCCATTGTGAGGTGCTCCCAGTTACTATCCAATGTCAAGTGCTCCCAGTTACTACCCAATGTCAGGTGCTCCCATTTACTATCCAATGTGAGATGCTCCCAGTTACTATCCAATGCCAGGTGCTCCCAGTTACTATCCAATGTCAGGTGCTCCTAGTTACTACCCAATGTAAGGTAGTCCCAGTTACTATACAATGTAAGGTAATCCCAGTTAATATCCAATGTGAGGTGCTCCCAGTTACTATCCAATGTCAGGTGCTCCCAGTTACTATCCAATGTAAGGTAGTCCCAGTTACTATCCAATGTCAGGTGCTCCCAGTTACTATCCAATGTGGGGTGCTCCCAGTTACTATCCAATGTCAGGTGCTCCCAGTTACTATCCAATGTCAGGTGCTCCCAGTTACTATCCAAAGTCAGGTGCTCCCGGTTACTATCCAATGTCAAGTGCTCCCAGTTACTATCCAATGTGAGGTGTTCCCAGTTACTATCCAATGTGAAGTGCTCCTAGTTACCATTTAATGTAAGGTAGTCCCAGTTACTATCCAATGTCAGGTGCTCCCAGTTACTATCCAATGTCAAGTGTTCCCAGTTTCTACCCAATGTGAGGTGCTCCCAGTTACTATCCAAAGTGAGGTGCTCCTAGTTATTATCCAATGCCAGGTGCTCCCAGTTAATATCCAATGTCAGGTGCTCCCAGTTACTATCCAATGTGAGGTGCTCCCAGTTACAATCCAATGTCAGGTTTTACCAGTTACTATCCAATGTGAAGTGCTCCTTGTTACTATTTAATGTGAGGTGCTCCCAGTTACAATCCAATGTCAGGTTTTACCAGTTACTATCCAATGTGAAGTGCTCTTAGGTACTATGCATTGTCAAGTGCCCCCAGTTACTACCCAATATGAGGTGCTCCCAGTTACTATCCAATGTCAGGTGCTCCCAGTTACTATCCAATGTGAGGTGCTCCCAGTTACTATCCAATGTCAAGTGCTCCCAGTTACTATCAAATGTGAGGTGCTCCCAGTTACTATCCAATATCAGGTGCTCCCAGTTACTATCCAACGTCAGGTGCTCCCAGTTACGATCAAATGTGAGGTGCTCCCGTTTGCAATCCAATGTGAAGTGCTCCTAGTTACTATCCAATGTCAGGTGCTCCCAGTTAATATCCAATGTGAGGTGCTCCCCATTACTATCCAATGTCAGGTGCTCCCAGTTACTATCCAATGTGAGGTGCTCCCCATTACTATCCAATGTGAGGTAATCCCAGTTACGATCCAATGTGAGGTGCTCCCAGTTACTATCCAATGTGAAGTGCTCCTCGTTACTTTCCATTCCAGGTGCTCCCAGTTACTATTTAATGTAAGGTGCTCCCAGTTACTATCCAATGTAAGGTAGTCCCAATTACTATCCAATGTGAGGTGTTCCCAGGAATTATCCAATGTCAGGTGCTCCCAGTCACTATCCAATGCCAGGTGCTCCCAGTTACTATCCAATGTGAGGTGCTCCCCATTACTATCCAATGTGAGGTAATTCCAGTTACTCTCCAATGTGAGGTGCTCCCAGGTACTATCCAATGTCAGGTGCTCCCAGTTACTATCCAATGTCAGGTGCTCCCTGTTAGTGTACTATCCAATGCCAGGTGCTCCCAGTTACTATCCAATGTGAGGTGCTCCCAGTTACTGTCCAAAGTGAGGTGCTCCCCATTACTATCCAATGTGAGGTAATCCCAGTTACTATCCAATGTAAGGTGCTCCCAGTTACTATCCAATGTGAGGTGCTCCCCATTACTATCCAATGTGAGGTAATCCCAGTTACTATCCAATATGATGTGCTCCCAGGTACTATCCAATGTCAGGTGCTCCCAGTTACTATCCAATGTCAGGTGCTCCCAGTCAGTGTACTATCCAATGCCAGGTGCTCCCAGTTACTATCCAATGTCAGGTGCTCCCAGTTACTATCCAATGTCAGGTGCTCCCAGTTACTATCCAATGTGAGATGCTCCCAGTCACTATCCAATGCCAGGTGCTCCCAGTTACTATCCAATGTGAGGTGCTCCCCATTACTATCCAATGTGAGGTAATTCCAGTTACTCTCCAATGTAAGGTGCTCCCAGTTACTATCCAATGTGAGGTGCTCCCCATTACTATCCAATGTGAGGTAATCCCAGTTACAATCCAATATGATGTGCTCCCAGGTACTATCCAATGTCAGGTGCTCCCAGTTACTATCCAATGTCAGGTGCTCCCAGTCAGTGTACTATCCAATGCCAGGTGCTCCCAGTTACTATCCAATGTCAGGTGCTCCCAGTTACTATCCAATGTGAGATGCTCCCAGTTACTATCCAATGTGAGGTGCTCCCAGTTACTATCCAATGTGAGGTGCTCCCAGTTACTGTCCAATGTGAGGTGCTCCCCATTACTATCCAATGTGAGGTAATCCCAGTTACTATCCAATGTGAAGTGCTCCCAGGTACTATCCAATGTGAGGTGCTCCCCATTATTATCCAATTTGAGGTGTTCCCTGTTACTATCCAATGTCAGGTGTTCCCAGTTACTATCATACTGAGGCGCTCCTAGTTACTATCAAATGTGAGGTGCTCCCAGTTACTATCCAATGTCAGGTGCTCCCAGTTACTATCCAATGTCAAGTGCTCCCAGTTACTACCCAATGTGAGGAGCTCCCAGTTACTATCCAATTTCAGGTTCTCCCAGTTACTATCCAATGTCAGATGCTCTCAGTTAATATCCAATGTCAGGTGCTCCCAGTTACTATCCAATGTCAAGTGCTCCCAGTTACTACCCAATGTGAGGAGCTCCCAGTTACTATCCAATGTCAAGTGCTCCCAGTTACTACCCAATATGAGGTGCTCCCAGTTACTATCCAATGTCATGTGCTCCCAGTTACTATCCAATGTGAGGTCCTCCTAGTTACTATCCAATGTGAGGTGTTCCCAGTTACTATCCAATGTGAGGTGCTCCCAGTTACTATCCATTGTCAGGTGCTCCCAGTTACTATCCAATGTCAAGTGCTCCCAGTTACTACCTTATATGAGGTGCTCCCAGTTACTATCCAATATGAGGTGCCCCCACTTACTATCCAATGTCAAGTGCTCCCAGTTACTACCCAATGTGAGGAGCTCCCAGTTACTATCCAATGTCAGGTGCTCCCAGTTACTACCCAATATGAGGTGCTCCCAGTTACTATCCAATGTGAAGTGCTCCTAGTTACTATCCAATGTCAAGTGCTCCCAGTTGCTATCCAATGTAAGGTAGTCCCAGTTACTATCCAATGTCAGGTGCTCCCAGTTATTATCCAATGTGAAGTGCTCCTAGTTACTATCTAATGTAAGGTTGTCCCAGTTACTATCCAATGTCAGGTGCTCCCAGTTACTATCCAATGTCAAGTGCTCCCAGTTACTACCCAATATGAGGTGCTCCCAGTTACTATCCAATGTGAAGTGCTCCTAGTTACTATCCAATGTCAAGTGCTCCCAGTTACTATCCAATGTAAGGTAGTCCCAGTTACTATCCAATGTGAGGTGCTCCCAGTTACTATCCAATGTGAAGTGCTCCTAGTTACTATCTAATGTAAGGTTGTCCCAGTTACTATCCAATGTCAGGTGCTCCCAGTTACTATCCAATGTCAGGTGCTCCCAGTTACTATCCAATGTAAGGTGCTCCCAGTTACTATCAAATTTGAGGTGCTCCCAGTTACTATCAAATGTGAGGTGCTTCCAGTTACTATCCAATGTCAGATGCTCTCAGTTAATATCCAATGTCAAGTGCTCCCAGTTACTATCCAATGTGAGGTGCTCCCAGTTACTATCCAATGTAAGGTAGTCCCAGTTACTATCCAATGTCAGGTGCTCCAGTTACTATCCAATGTCAGGTGCTCCCAGTTACTACCCTAATGTGAGTTGCTCCTAGTTACTATCCAATGTCAGGTGCTCCCAGTTACTATCCAATGTCAGGTGCTCCCAGTTACTATCCAATGTAAGGTGCTCCCAGTTACTATCCAATGTCAAGTGCTCCCAGTTACTACCCAAATTGAGGTTCTCCCAGTTACTATCCAATGTGAGGTGCTCCCAGTTACTATCCAATGTGAGGTGCTCCCAGTTACTATCCAATGTAAGGTGCTCCCAGTTACTATCCAATGTCAAGTGCTCCCAGTTACTACCCAATGTGAGGTGCTCCCAGTTACTATCCAATGTGAGGTGCTCCCAGTTACTACCCTAATGTGAGGTGCTCCTAGTTACTATCCAATGTCAGGTGCTCCCAGTTACTATCCAATGTGAGGTGCTCCCAGTTACTATCCAATGTGAGGTGCTCCCAGTTACTATCCAATGTCAGGTGCTCCCAGCTACTATCCAATGTCAGGTGCTCCCAGTTACTATCCAATGTCAGGTGCTCCCAGTTACTATCCAATGTCAGGTGCTCCCAGTTACTATTTAATGTAAGGTAGTCCCAGTTACTATCCAATGCCAGGTGCTCCCAGTTACTATACAATTTGAGGTGCTCCCAGTTACTATCAAATGTGAGGTGCTCCCAGTTACTATCAAGTGTGAGGTGTTTCCAGTTACTATCCAATGTCAGGTGCTCCCCGTTACTATCCAATGTGTAGTGCTCCTAGTTACTATTTAATGTAAGGTAGTCCCAGTTACTATCCAATGTCAGGTGCTCCAGTTACTATCCAACGTCAGGTGCTCCCAGTTACTATCCAATGTCAAGTGCTCCCAGTTACTACCCAATGTGAGGTGCTCCCAGCTACTATCCAATGTGAGGTGCTCCCAGTTACTATCCAATGCCAGCTGCTCCCAACTACTATCCAATGTAAGGTAGTCCCAGTTACTATCCAATGTCAGGTGCTCCCAGTTACTATACAATTTGAGGTGCTCCCAGTTACTATCAAATGTGAGGTGCTCCCAGTTACTATCAAATTTGAGGTGCTTCCAGTTACTATCCAATGTCAGGTGCTCCCAGTTACTATCCAATGTGTAGTGCTCCTAGTTACTATTTAATGTAAGGTAGTCCCAGTTACTATCCAATGTCAGGTGCTCCAGTTACCATCCAATGTCAGGTGCTCCCAGTTACTATCCAATGTCAAGTGCTCCCAGTTACTACCCAATGTGAGGTGCTCCCAACTACTATCCAATGTCAGGTGCTCCCAGTTACTATCCAATGTCAAGTGCTCCCAGTTACTACCCAATGTGAGGTGCTCCCAACTACTATCCAATGTGAGGTGCTCCCAGTTACTGTCTAATGTCAGGTGCTCCCCATTACTATCCTATGTGAGGTAATCCCAGTTACTATCCAATATGAGGTGCTCCCAGGTACTATCCAATGTCAGGTGCTCCCAGTTACTATCCAATGTCAGGTGCTCCCAGTTACTATCCTATGTGAGGTTCTCCCAGCTACTATCCAATGTGAGATGCTCCCAGTTACTATCCAATGTCAGGTGCTCCCAGTTACTATCCAATGTGAGGTGCTCCCAGTTAATGTCTAATGTGAGGTGTTCCCCATTACTATCCAATGTGAGGTGCTCCCCATTACTATCCAAATTGAGGTGCTCCCTGTTACTATCCAATGTCAGGTGTTCACAGTTACTATCCAATGTCAAGTGCTCCCAGTTACTATCCAATGTGAGGTGCTCCTAGTTACTATCAAATGTCAGATGCTCTAAGTTAATATCCAATGTCAAGTGCTCCCAGTTACTATCCAATGTCAAGTGCTCCCAGTTACGATCAAATGTGAGGTGCTCCCGTTTGCAATCCAATGTGAAATGCTCCTAGTTACTATCCAATGTCAGGTGCTCCCAGTTACTATCCAATGTCAGGTGCTCACAGTTACTATCCAATGTCAGGTGCTCCCAGTTACGATCAAATGTGAGGTGCTCCCGTTTGCAATCCAATGTGAAGTGCTCCTAGTTACTATCCAATGTCAGGTGCTCCCAGTTACTATCCAATGTCAGGTGCTCCCAGTTACTGTACTATCCAATGTCAGGTGCTCCCAGTTACTATCCCATGTCAGGTGCTCCCAGTTACAATCCCATGTCAGGTGCTCCCAGTTACTATCCAATGTGAGGTAATCCCAGATACTATCCAATGTGAGGTGCTCCCACGTACTATCCAATGTGAGTTGCTCCCCATTACTATCCAATTTGGGGTGCTCCCAGTTGCTATCCAATGTCAGGTGCTCCCAGTTACTATCCAATGTCAGGTGCTCCCAGTTACTATCCAATGTCAGGTAGTCCCAGTTACTATCCAATGTCAGGTGCTCCCACGTACTATCCAATGTGAGTTGCTCCCCGTTACTATCCAATTTGGGGTGCTCCCAGTTACTATCCAATGTCAGGTGCTCCCAGTTACTATCCAAAGTCAGGTGCTCCCGGTTACTATCCAATGTCAAGTGCTCCCAGTTACTATCCAATGTGAGGTGCTACCAGTTACGATCAAATGTGAGGTGCTCCCCATTGCTATCCAATGTGAGGTGCTCCCAGTTACTATCCAATGTGAAGTGCTCCTTGTTACTATTTAATGTAAGGTAGTCCCAGTTACTATCCAATGTCAGGTGCTCCCAGTTACTATCCAAATGTGAGGTGCTCCCAGTTACTATCCAATGTGAAGTGCTCCTTGTTACTATTTAATGTAAGGTAGTCCCAGTTACTATCCAATGTCAGGTGCTCCCAGTTACTATCCAATGTGAGGTGCTCCCAGTTACAATCCAAAGTCAGGTGTTCCCCGTTCCTACCCAATGTGAGGTGCTTCCAGTTACTATCCAAAGTGAGGTGCTCCTAGTTACTATTTAATGTAAGGTAGTCCCAGTTACTATCCAATGTCAGGTGCTCCCAGTTACTATCCAATGTCAGGTGCTCCCAGTTACTATCCAATGCGGGGTGCTCCCAGTTACTATCCAATGTCAGGTGCTCCCAGTTACTATCCAATGTCAGGTGCTCCCAGTTACTATCCAATGTGAGGTGCTCCCAGTTACTATCTAATGTGAAGTGCTCCTACTTACTATTTAATGTAAGGTAGTCCCAGTTACTATCCAATGTCAGGTGCTCCCAGTTACTATCCAATGTCAGGTGCTCCCAGTTACTATCCAGTGTGGGGTGCTCCCAGTTACTATCCAATGTCAGGTGCTCCCAGTTACTATCCAATGTCAGGTGCTCACAGTTACTATCCAATGTGAGGTGCTCCCAGTTACTATCCAAAGTCAAGTGTTCCCAGTTTCTACCCAATGTGAGGTGCTTCCAGTTACTATCCAAAGTGAGGTGCTCCTAGTTATTATCCAATGCCAGGTGCTCCCAGTTACTATCCAATGTCAGGTGCTCCCAGTTACTATCCAATGTGAAGTGCTCCTAGTTACTATTTAATATAAGGTAGTCCCAGTTACTATCCAATGTCAGGTGCTCCCAGTTACTATCCAATGTCAGGTGCTCCCAGTTACTATCCAATGTGGGGTGCTCCCAGTTACTATCCAATGTCAGGTGCTCCCAGTTACTATCCAAAGTCAGGTGCTCCCGGTTACTATCCAATGTCAAGTGCTCCCAGTTACTATCCAATGTCAGGTGCTCCCAGTTACTATCCAATGTGGGGTGCTCCCAGTTACTATCCAATGTCAGGTGCTCCCATTTACTATCCAATGTGAGATGCTCCCAGTTACTATCCAATGTCAGGTGCTCCTAGTTACTATCCAATTTCAAGTGCCCCCAGTTAATATCCAATGTCAGGTGCTCCCAGTTACTATCCAATGTAAGGTAGTCCCAGTTACTATCCAATGTCAGGTGCTCCCAGTTACTATCCAATGTCAGGTGCTCCCAGTTACTATCCAAAGTCATGTGCTCCCAGTTACTATCCAAAGTCATGTGCTCCCGGTTACTATCCAATGTCAAGTGCTCCCAGTTACTATCCAATGTGAGGTGCTCCCAGTTACGATCAAATGTGAGGTGCTCCCCATTGCTATCCAATGTGAGGTGCTCCCAGTTACTATCCAATGTGAAGTGCTCCTTGTTACTATTTAATGTAAGGTAGTCCCAGTTACTATCCAATGTCAGGTGCTCCCAGTTACTATCCAACGTGGGATGCTCCCAGTTACTATCCAATGTCAGGTGCTCCCAGTTACTATCCAAAGTCATGTGCTCCCGGTTACTATCCAATGTCAAGTGCTCCCAGTTACTATCCAATGTGAGGTGCTCCCAGTTACGATCAAATGTGAGGTGCTCCCCATTGCTATCCAATGTGAGGTGCTCCCAGTTACTATCCAATGTGAAGTGCTCCTTGTTACTATTTAATGTAAGGTAGTCCCAGTTACTATCCAATGTCAGGTGCTCCCAGTTACTATCCAATGTGAGGTGCTCCCAGTTACTATCCAAAGTCAGGTGTTCCCAGTTTCTACCCAATGTGAGGTGCTTCCAGTTACTATCCAATGTGAGGTGCTCCTAGTTATTATCCAATGCCAGGTGCTCCCAGTTACTATCCAAAGTCAGGTGCTCCTAGTTACGATCAAATGTGAGGTGCTCCCCATTGCTATCCAATGTGAGGTGCTCCCAGTTACTATCCAATGTGAAGTGCTCCTTGATACTATTTAATGTAAGGTAGTCCCAGTTACTATCCAATGTCAGGTGCTCCCAGTTACTATCCAATGTGAAGTGCTCCTTGTTACTATTTAATGTAAGGTAGTCCCAGTTACTATCCAATGTCAGGTGCTCCCAGTTACTATTCAATGTCAGGTGCTCCCAGTTACTATCCAATGTAAGGTAGTCCCAGTTACTATCCAATGTCAGGTGCTCCCAGTTACTATCCAATGTCAGGTGCTCCCAGTTACTATCCAATGTCAGGTGCTCCCAGTTACTACCCAATGTGAGGTGCTCCTAGATACTATCCAGTGTCAGGTGCTCCCAGTTACTATCCAATGTCAGGTGCTCCTAGTTACTATCCAATGTCAGGTGCTCCCAGTTACTATCCAATGTCAAGTGCTCCCAGTTACTATCCAATGTCAGGTGCTCCCAGTTACTATCCAATGTCGGGTGCTCCCCATTACTATCCAATGCGAGGTAATCCCAGGTAATATCCAATGTCAGGTGCTCCCAGTTAGTGTACTATCCAATGTCAGGTGATCCCAGTTACTATCCAATGTAAGGTAGTCCCAGTTACTATCCAATGTAAGGTAGTCCCAGTTACTATCCAATGTCAGGTGCTCCCAGTTACTATCCAATGTCAGGTGCTCCCAGTTACTATCCAATGTCCCGTGCTCCCAGTTACTATCCAATGTCAGGTGCTCCCAGTTACTACCCAATGTGAGGTGCTCCTAGTTACTATCCAGTGTCAGGTGCTCCCAGTTACTATCCAATGTCAGGTGCTCCCAGTTACTATCCAATGTCAAGTGCTCCCAGTTACTATCCAATGTGAGGTGCTCCCAGTTACTATCCAATGTCAGGTGCTCCCAGTTACTATCCAATGTGAAGTGCTCCTAGTTACTATCCAATGCCAGGTGCTCCCAGTTACTATTTAATGTAAGGTGCTCCCAGTTACTATCCAATGTAAGGTAGTCCCAGCTACTATCCAATGTCAGGTGCTCCCAGTTACTATCCAATGTGAGGTAATCCCAGTTACTATCCAATGTGAGGTGCTCTCCATTACTATCCATTTTGAGGTGCTCCCTGTTACTATCCAATGTCAGGTGTTCCCAGTTACTATCCAATTTGAGGTGCTCCTAGTTACTATCCAATGTGAGGTGCTCCCAGTTACTATCCAATGTGAGGTCCTCCTAGTTACTATCCAATGTGAGGTGCTCCCAGTTACTATCCAATGTCAAGTGCTCCCAGTTACTACCCAATGTGAGGAGCTCCCAGTTACTATCCAATGTCAGGTGCTCCCAGTTACTATCCAATGTCAAGTGCTCCCAGTTACTACCTAATATGAGGTGCTCCCAGTTACTATCCAATGTGAGGTGCCCCCAGTTACTATCCAATGTCAAGTGCTCCCAGTTACTACCCAATGTGAGGAGCTCCCAGTTACTATCCAATGTCAGGTGCTCCCAGTTACCATCCAATGTCAGGTGTTCCCAGTTACTATCCAATTTGAGGTGCTCCCAGTTACTATCAAATGTGAGGTGCTCCCAGTTACTATCCAATGTCAGATGCTCTCAGTTAATATCCAATGTCAAGTGCTCCCAGTTACTATCCAATATGAGGTGCTCCCAGTTACTATCCAATGTCAAGTGCTCCCTTTTACCATCAAATGTGAGGTGCTCCCAGTTACGATCAAATGTGAGGTGCTCCCGTTTGCAATCCAATGTGAAATGCTCCTAGTTACTATCCAATGTCAGGTGCTCCCAGTTACTATCCAATGTCAGGTGCTCCCAGTTACTATCCAATGTCAGGTGCTCCCAGTTAGGATCAAATGTGAGGTGCTCCCGTTTGCAATCCAAAGTGAAGTGCTCCTAGTTCCTATCCAATGTCAGGTGCTCCCAGTTACTATCCAATGTCAGGTGCTCCCAGTTACTGTACTATCCAATGTCAGGTGCTCCCAGTTACTATCCCATGTCAGGTGCTCCCAGTTACTATCCAATGTGAGGTGCTCCCAGTTACTATCCAATGTGAGGTACTCCCCATTACTATCCAATGTGAGGTAATCCCAGATACTATCCAATGTGAGGTGCTCCCACGTACTATCCAATGTGAGTTGCTCCCCATTACTATCCAATTTGTGGTGCTCCCAGTTGCTATCCAATGTGAGGTGCTCCCAGTTACTATCCAATGTCAGATGCTCTCAGTTAATATCCAATGTCAGGTGCTCCCAGTTACTATCCAATGTCAAGTGCTCCCAGTTACTACCCATTGTGAGGTTCTCCCAGTTACTATCCAATGTCAAGTGCTCCCAGTTACTACCCAATGTCAGGTGCTCCCATTTACTATCCAATGTGAGATGCTCCCAGTTACTATCCAATGCCAGGTGCTCCCAGTTACTATCCAATGTCAGGTGCTCCTAGTTACTACCCAATGTAAGGTAGTCCCAGTTACTATACAATGTAAGGTAATCCCAGTTAATATCCAATGTGAGGTGCTCCCAGTTACTATCCAATGTCAGGTGCTCCCAGTTACTATCCAATGTAAGGTAGTCCCAGTTACTATCCAATGTCAGGTGCTCCTAGTTACTATCCAATTTCAAGTGCCCCCAGTTAATATCCAATGTCAGGTGCTCCCAGTTACTATCCAATGTAAGGTAGTCCCAGTTACTATACAATGTAAGGTAATCCCAGTTAATATCCAATGTGAGGTGCTCCCAGTTACTATCCAATGTCAGGTGCTCCCAGTTACTATCCAATGTAAGGTAGTCCCAGTTACTATCCAATGTCAGGTGCTCCCAGTTACTATCCAATGTGGGGTGCTCCCAGTTACTATCCAATGTCAGGTGCTCCCAGTTACTATCCAATGTCAGGTGCTCCCAGTTACTATCCAAAGTCAGGTGCTCCCGGTTACTATCCAATGTCAAGTGCTCCCAGTTACTATCCAATGTGAGGTGTTCCCAGTTACTATCCAATGTGAAGTGCTCCTAGTTACCATTTAATGTAAGGTAGTCCCAGTTACTATCCAATGTCAGGTGCTCCCAGTTACTATCCAATGTCAAGTGTTCCCAGTTTCTACCCAATGTGAGGTGCTCCCAGTTACTATCCAAAGTGAGGTGCTCCTAGTTATTATCCAATGCCAGGTGCTCCCAGTTAATATCCAATGTCAGGTGCTCCCAGTTACTATCCAATGTGAGGTGCTCCCAGTTACAATCCAATGTCAGGTTTTACCAGTTACTATCCAATGTGAAGTGCTCTTAGGTACTATGCATTGTCAAGTGCCCCCAGTTACTACCCAATATGAGGTGCTCCCAGTTACTATCCAATGTCAGGTGCTCCCAGTTACTATCCAATGTGAGGTGCTCCCAGTTACTATCCAATGTCAAGTGCTCCCAGTTACTATCAAATGTGAGGTGCTCCCAGTTACTATCCAATATCAGGTGCTCCCAGTTACTATCCAACGTCAGGTGCTCCCAGTTACGATCAAATGTGAGGTGCTCCCGTTTGCAATCCAATGTGAAGTGCTCCTAGTTACTATCCAATGTCAGGTGCTCCCAGTTAATATCCAATGTGAGGTGCTCCCCATTACTATCCAATGTCAGGTGCTCCCAGTTACTATCCAATGTGAGGTGCTCCCCATTACTATCCAATGTGAGGTAATCCCAGTTACGATCCAATGTGAGGTGCTCCCAGTTACTATCCAATGTGAAGTGCTCCTCGTTACTTTCCATTCCAGGTGCTCCCAGTTACTATTTAATGTAAGGTGCTCCCAGTTACTATCCAATGTAAGGTAGTCCCAATTACTATCCAATGTGAGGTGTTCCCAGGAATTATCCAATGTCAGGTGCTCCCAGTCACTATCCAATGCCAGGTGCTCCCAGTTACTATCCAATGTGAGGTGCTCCCCATTACTATCCAATGTGAGGTAATTCCAGTTACTCTCCAATGTGAGGTGCTCCCAGGTACTATCCAATGTCAGGTGCTCCCAGTTACTATCCAATGTCAGGTGCTCCCTGTTAGTGTACTATCCAATGCCAGGTGCTCCCAGTTACTATCCAATGTGAGGTGCTCCCAGTTACTGTCCAAAGTGAGGTCCTCCCCATTACTATCCAATGTGAGGTAATCCCAGTTACTATCCAACGTAAGGTGCTCCCAGTTACTATCCAATGTGAGGTGCTCCCCATTACTATCCAATATGAGGTAATCCCAGTTACTATCCAATATGATGTGCTCCCAGGTACTATCCAATGTCAGGTGCTCCCAGTTACTATCCAATGTCAGGTGCTCCCAGTCAGTGTACTATCCAATGCCAGGTGCTCCCAGTTACTATCCAATGTCAGGTGCTCCCAGTTACTATCCAATGTCAGGTGCTCCCAGTTACTATGCAATGTGAGATGCTCCCAGTCACTATCCAATGCCAGGTGCTCCCAGTTACTATCCAATGTGAGGTGCTCCCCATTACTATCCAATGTGAGGTAATTCCAGTTACTATCCAATGTGAGGTGCTCCCAGTTACTGTCCAAAGTGAGGTGCTCCCCATTACTATCCAATCTGAGGTAATCCCAGTTACTATCCAATGTAAGGTGCTCCCAGTTACTATCCAATGTGAGGTGCTCCCCATTACTATCCAATGTGAGGTAATCCCAGTTACTATCCAATATGATGTGCTCCCAGGTACTATCCAATGTCAGGTGCTCCCAGTTACTATCCAATGTCAGGTGCTCCCAGTCAGTGTACTATCCAATGCCAGGTGCTCCCAGTTACTATCCAATGTCAGGTGCTCCCAGTTACTATCCAATGTGAGATGCTCCCAGTTACTATCCAATATGAGGTGCTCCCAGTTACTATCCAATGTGAGGTGCTCCCAGTTACTGTCCAATGTGAGGTGCTCCCCATTACTATCCAATGTGAGGTAATCCCAGTTACTATCCAATGTGAAGTGCTCCCAGGTACTATCCAATGTGAGGTGCTCCCCATTACTATCCAATTTGAGGTGTTCCCTGTTACTATCCAATGTCAGGTGTTCCCAGTTACTATCATACTGAGGCGCTCCTAGTTACTATCAAATGTGAGGTGCTCCCAGTTACTATCCAATGTCAGGTGCTCCCAGTTACTATCCAATGTCAAGTGCTCCCAGTTACTACCCAATGTGAGGAGCTCCCAGTTACTATCCAATGTCAGGTTCTCCCAGTTACTATCCAATGTCAGATGCTCTCAGTTAATATCCAATGTCAGGTGCTCCCAGTTACTATCCAATGTCAAGTGCTCCCAGTTACTACCCAATGTGAGGAGCTCCCAGTTACTATCCAATGTCAAGTGCTCCCAGTTACTACCCAATATGAGGTGCTCCCAGTTACTATCCAATGTCATGTGCTCCCAGTTACTATCCAATGTGAGGTCCTCCTAGTTACTATCCAATGTGAGGTGTTCCCAGTTACTATCCAATGTGAGGAGCTCCCAGCTACTACCCAATGTGAGGAGCTCCCAGTTACTATCCATTGTCAGGTGCTCCCAGTTACTATCCAATGTCAAGTGCTCCCAGTTACTACCTTATATGAGGTGCTCCCAGTTACTATCCAATATGAGGTGCCCCCACTTACTATCCAATGTCAAGTGCTCCCAGTTACTACCCAATGTGAGGAGCTCCCAGTTACTATCCAATGTCAGGTGCTCCCAGTTACTACCCAATATGAGGTGCTCCCAGTTACTATCCAATGTGAAGTGCTCCTAGTTACTATCCAATGTCAAGTGCTCCCAGTTGCTATCCAATGTAAGGTAGTCCCAGTTACTATCCAATGTCAGGTGCTCCCAGTTATTATCCAATGTGAAGTGCTCCTAGTTACTATCTAATGTAAGGTTGTCCCAGTTACTATCCAATGTCAGGTGCTCCCAGTTACTATCCAATGTCAAGTGCTCCCAGTTACTACCCAATATGAGGTGCTCCCAGTTACTATCCAAAGTGAAGTGCTCCTAGTTACTATCCAATGTCAAGTGCTCCCAGTTACTATCCAATGTAAGGTAGTCCCAGTTACTATCCAATGTGAGGTGCTCCCAGTTACTATCCAATGTGAAGTGCTCCTAGTTACTATCTAATGTAAGGTTGTCCCAGTTACTATCCAATGTCAGGTGCTCCCAGTTACTATCCAATGTCAGTTGCTCCCAGTTACTATCAAATTTGAGGTGCTCCCAGTTACTATCAAATGTGAGGTGCTTCCAGTTACTCTCCAATGTCAGATGCTCTCAGTTAATATCCAATGTCAAGTGCTCCCAGTTACTATCCAATGTGAGGTGCTCCCAGTTACTATCCAATGTAAGGTAGTCCCAGTTACTATCCAATGTCAGGTGCTCCAGTTACTATCCAATGTCAGGTGCTCCCAGTTACTACCCTAATGTGAGTTGCTCCTAGTTACTATCCAATGTCAGGTGCTCCCAGTTACTATCCAATGTCAGGTGCTCCCAGTTACTATCCAATGTAAGGTGCTCCCAGTTACTATCCAATGTCAAGTGCTCCCAGTTACTACCCAAATTGAGGTTCTCCCAGTTACTATCCAATGTGAGGTGCTCCCAGTTACTATCCAATGTGAGGTGCTCCCAGTTACTATCCAATGTAAGGTGCTCCCAGTTACTATCCAATGTCAAGTGCTCCCAGTTACTACCCAATGTGAGGTGCTCCCAGTTACTATCCAATGTGAGGTGCTCCCAGTTACTACCCTAATGTGAGGTGCTCCTAGTTACTATCCAATGTCAGGTGCTCCCAGTTACTATCCAATGTGAGGTGCTCCCAGTTACTATCCAATGTGAGGTGCTCCCAGTTACTATCCAATGTCAGGTGCTCCCAGCTACTATCCAATGTCAGGTGCTCCCAGTTACTATCCAATGTCAGGTGCTCCCAGTTACTATCCAATGTCAGGTGCTCCCAGTTACTATCCAATGTCAGGTGCTCCCAGTTACTATACAATTTGAGGTGCTCCCAGTTACTATCAAATGTGAGGTGCTCCCAGTTACTATCAAGTGTGAGGTGTTTCCAGTTACTATCCAATGTCAGGTGCTCCCCGTTACTATCCAATGTGTAGTGCTCCTAGTTACTATTTAATGTAAGGTAGTCCCAGTTACTATCCAATGTCAGGTGCTCTAGTTACTATCCAACGTCAGGTGCTCCCAGTTACTATCCAATGTCAAGTGCTCCCAGTTACTACCCAATGTGAGGTGCTCCCAGCTACTATCCAATGTGAGGTGCTCCCAGTTACTATCCAATGCCAGCTGCTCCCAACTACTATCCAATGTAAGGTAGTCCCAGTTACTATCCAATGTCAGGTGCTCCCAGTTACTATCCAATGTCAGGTGCTCCCAGTTACTATCAAATGTGAGGTGCTCCCAGTTACTATCAAATGTGAGGTGCTCCCAGTTACTATCAAATGTGAGGTGCTTCCAGTTACTATCCAATGTCAGGTGCTCCCAGTTACTATCCAATGTGTAGTGCTCCTAGTTACTATTTAATGTAAGGTAGTCCCAGTTACTATCCAATGTCAGGTGCTCCAGTTACCATCCAATGTCAGGTGCTCCCAGTTACTATCCAATGTCAAGTGCTCCCAGTTACTACCCAATGTGAGGTGCTCCCAACTACTATCCAATGTCAGGTGCTCCCAGTTACTATCCAATGTCAAGTGCTCCCAGTTACTACCCAATGTGAGGTGCTCCCAACTACTATCCAATGTGAGGTGCTCCCAGTTACTATCCAATGTGAGGTGCTCCCAGTTACTATCCAATGTCAGGTGCTCCCAGCTACTATCCAATGTCAGGTGCTCCCAGTTACTATCCAATGTCAGGTGCTCCCAGTTACTATCCAATGTCAGGTGCTCCCAGTTACTATCCAATGTCAGGTGCTCCCAGTTACTATCCAATGTCAGGTGCTCCCAGTTACTATCCAATGTCAGGTGCTCCCGGTTACTCTCCATTGTCAAGTGCTCCTAGTTACTATCCAATGTGAGGTGCTCCCAGTTATTATCCAATGTAAGGTAGTCCCAGTTACTATCCAATGTCAGGTGCTCCAGTTACTATCCAATATCAGGTGCTCCCAGTTACTATCCAATGTCAGGTGCTCCCAGTTACTACCCTAATGTGAGGTGCTCCTAGTTACTATCCAATGTCAGGTGCTCCCAGTTACTATTCAATGTCAAGTGCTCCCAGTTACTATCCAATGTGAGGTGCTCCCAGTTACTATCCAATGTCAGGTGCTCCCAGCTCCTATCCAATGTGAACTGCTCCTAGTTACTATTTAATATAAGGTAGTCCCAGTTACTATCCAATGTCAGGTGCTCCAGTTACTATCTAATGTCAGGTGCTCCCAGTTACTATCCAATGTGAGGTCCTCCCAGTTACTATCCAATGTGAGGTGCCCCCAGTTACTATCAAATGTCAAGTGCTCCCAGTTACTACCTAATATGAGGTGCTCCCAGTTACTATCCAATGTCAGGTGCTCCCAGTTACCATCCAATGTCAAGTGCTCCCAGTTACTACCCAATATAAGGTGCTCCCAGTTACTATCCAATGTGAGGTGCTCCCAGTTACTATCCAATGTGAAGTGCTCCTAGTTACTATCCAATGTCAAGTGCTCCCAGTTACTATCCAATGTAAGGTAGTCCCAGTTACTATCCAATGTCAGGTGCTCCCAGTTACTATCCAATGTGAAGTGTTCCTAGTTACTATCTAATGTAAGGTTGTCCCAGTTACTATCCAATGTCAGGTGCTCCCAGTTACTATCCAATGTAAGGTGCTCCCAGTTACTATCCAATGTCAGGTGCTCCCAGTTACTATCCAATGTCAAGTGCTCCCAGTTACTACCCAATGTCAGGTGCTCCCAGTTACTATCCAATGTGAGGTGCTCCCCATTACTATCCAATGTGAGGTAATCCCAGTTACTATCCAATGTGAAGTGCTCCTAGTTACTATCCAATGCCAGGTGCTCCCAGTTACTATTTAATGTAAGGTGCTCCCAGTTACTATCCAATGTGAGGTGCTCCCCATTACTATCCAATGTGAGGTAATCCCAGGTACTATCCAATGTTAGGTGCTCCCAGTTACTATCCAATGTCAGGTGCTCCCAGTTAGTGTACTATCCAATGCCAGGTGCTCCCAGCTACTATCCAATGTGAGATGCTCCCAGTTACTATCCAATGTCAGGTGCTCCCAGTTACTATCCAATGTGAGATGCTCCCAGTTACTATCCAATGTCAGATGCTCTCAGTTAATATCCAATGTCAAGTGCTCCCAGTTACTATCCAATGTGAGGTGCTCCCAGTTACTACCCAATGTCAAGTGCTCCCTTTTACCATCAAATGTGAGGTGCTCCCAATTCCGATCAAATGTGAGGTGCTCCTGTTTGCAATCCAATGTGAAATGCTCCTAGTTACTATCCAATGTCAGGTGCTCCCAGTTACTATCCAATGTCAGGTGCTCCTGTTTGCAATCCAATGTGAAATGCTCCTAGTTACTATCCAATGTCAGGTGCTCCCAGTTACTATCCAATGTCAGGTGCTCCCAGTTACGATCAAATGTGAGGTGCTCCCGTTTGCAATCCGATGTGAAATGCTCCTAGTTACTATCCAATGTCAGGTGCTCCCAGTTACTATCCAATGTCAGGTGCTCCCAGTTACGATCAAATGTGAGGTGCTCCCGTTTGCAATCCAATGTGAAGTGCTCCTAGTTACTATCCAATGTCAGGTGCTCCCAGTTACTATCCAATGTCAGGTGCTCCCAGTTACTGTACTATCCAATGTCAGGTGCTCCCAGTTA
This sequence comes from Nerophis ophidion, assembly GCF_033978795.1. Classification (NCBI taxonomy): domain Eukaryota; kingdom Metazoa; phylum Chordata; class Actinopteri; order Syngnathiformes; family Syngnathidae; genus Nerophis; species Nerophis ophidion. The sequence continues at coordinate 46,046,357 of NC_084611.1, read as the reverse complement.
CTATCCAATGTCAGGTGCTCCCAGTTACTGTACTATCCAATGTCAGGTGCTCCCAGTTACTATCCCATGTCAGGTGCTCCCAGTTACTATCCCATGTCAGGTGCTCCCAGTTACTATCCAATGTGAGGTAATCCCAGATACTATCCAATGTGAGTTGCTCCCCATTACTATCCGATTTGGGGTGCTCCCAGTTGCTATCCAATGTGAGGTGCTCCCAGTTACTATCCAATGTCAGATGCTCTCAGTTAATATCCAATGTCAAGTGCTCCCAGTTACTACCCATTGTGAGGTGCTCCCAGTTACTATCCAATGTGAAGTGCTCCCAGTTATTTCCCAATGTGAGGTGCTCCCAGTTACTATCCAATGTCAGGTGCTCCCAGCTCCTATCCAATGTGAACTGCTCCTAGTTACTATTTAATATAAGGTAGTCCCAGTTACTATCCAATGTCAGGTGCTCCAGATACTATCTAATGTCGGGTGCTCCCAGTTACTATCCAATGTCAAGTGCTCCCAGTTACTATCCAATGTCAAGTGCTCCCAGTTACTACCCAATGTGAGGTGCTCCCAGTTACTATCCAATGTCAGGTGCTCCCAGCTCCTATCCAATGTGAACTGCTCCTAGTTACTATTTAATATAAGATAGTCCCAGTTACTATCCAATGTCAGGTGCTCCAGTTACTATCTAATGTCAGGTGCTCCCAGTTGCTATCCAATTTGAGGTCCTCCTAGTTACTATCCAATGTGAGGTGCTCCCAGTTACTATCCAATGTCAAGTGCTCCCAGTTACTACCCAATGTGAGGAACTCCCAGTTACTATCCAATGTCAGGTGCTCCCAGTTACTCTCCAATGTCAAGTGCTCCCAGTTACTACCTAATATGAGGTGCTCCCAGTTACTATCCAATGTAAGGTGCTCCCAGTTACTATCCAATGTCAAGTGCTCCCAGTTACTACCCAATGTCAGGTGCTCCCAGTTACTATCCAATGTGAGGTGCTTCCCATTACTATCCAATGTGAGGTAATCCCAGTTACTATCCAATGAGAAGTGCTCCTAGGTACTATCCAATGCCAGGTTCTCCCAGTTACTATTTAATGTAAGGTGCTCCCAGTTACTATCCAATGTAAGGTAGTCCCAGTTACTATCCATTGTCAGGTGCTCCCAGTTACTATCCAATGTGAGGTGCTCCCCATTACTATCCAATGTGAGGTAATCCCAGGTACTATCCAATGTTAGGTGCTCCCAGTTACTATCCAATGTCAGGTGCTCCCAGTTAGTGTACTATCCAATGCCAGGTGCTCCCAGTTACTATCCTATGTGAGGTGCTCCCAGCTACTATCCAATGTGAGATGCTCCCAGTTACTATCCAATATCAGGTGCTCCCAGTTACTATCCAATGTGAGATGCTCTCAGTTAATATCCAATGTCAAGTGCTCCCAGTTACTATCCAATGTCAGATGCTCTCAGTTAATATCCAATGTCAAGTGCTCCCAGTTACTATCCAATGTGAGGTGCTCCCAGTTACTATCCAATGTCAAGTGCTCCCTTTTACCATCAAATGTGAGGTGCTCCCAGTTACGATCAAATGTGAGGTGCTCCCGTTTGCAATCCAATGTGAAATGCTCCTAGTTACTATCCAATGTCAGGTGCTCCCAGTTACTATCCAATGTCAGGTGCTCCCAGTTACGATCAAATGTGAGGTGCTCCCGTTTGCAATCCAATGTGAAGTGCTCCTAGTTACTATCCAATGTCCGGTGCTCCCAGCTCCTATCCAATGTGAGGTGCTCCCAGTTACTATCCAATGTAATGTGCTCCCAGTTACTATCCAATGTGTAGTGCTCCTAGTTACTATTTAATGTAAGGTAGTCCCAGTTACTATCCAACGTCAGGTGCTCCCAGTTACTATCCAATGTCAAGTGCTCCCAGTTACTACCCAATGTGAGGTGCTCCCAGCTACTATCCAATGTGAGGTGCTCCCAGTTACTATCCAATGTCAGGTGCTCCCAGCTACTATCCAATGTAAGGTAGTCCCAGTTACTATCCAATGTCAGGTGCTCCCAGTTACTATCCAATTTGAGGTGCTCCCAGTTACTATCAAATGTGAGGTGCTCCCAGTTACTATCAAATGTGAGGTGCTTCCAGTTACTATCCAATGTCAGGTGCTCCCAGTTACTATCCAATGTGTAGTGCTCCTAGTTACTATTTAATGTAAGGTAGTCCCAGTTACTATCCAATATCAGGTGCTCCAGTTACTATCCAATGTCAGGTGCTCCCAGTTACTATCCAATGTCAAGTGCTCCCAGTTACTACCCAATGTGAGGTGCTCCCAGCTACTATCCAATGTGAGGTGCTCCCAGTTACTATCCAATGTGAGGTGCTCCCAGTTACTATCCAATGTCAGGTGCTCCCAGCTACCATCCAATGTCAGGTGCTCCCAGTTACTATCCAATGTCAGGTGCTCCCAGTTACTATCCAATGTCAGGTGCTTCCAGTTACTATCCAATGTAAGGTAGTCCCAATTACTATCCAATGTCAGGTGCTCCCAGTTACTATCCAATTTGAGGTGCTTCCAGTTACTATCCAATGTCAGATGCTCTCAGTTAATATCCAATGTCAAGTGCTCCCAGTTACTATCCAATGTGAGGTGCTCCTAGTTACTATCCAATGTGAGGTGCTCCCAGTTACTATCCAATGTAAGGTAGTCCCAGTTACTATCCAATGTCAGGTGCTCCAGTTACTATCCAATGTGAGGTGCTCCCAGTTACTATCCAATGTAAGGTAGTCCCAGTTACTATCCAATGTCAGGTGCTCCAGTTACTATCCAATGTCAGGTGCTCCCAGTTACTATCCAATGTCAGGTGCTCCCAGTTACGATCAAATGTGAGGTGCTCCAGTTTGCAATCCAATGTGAAATGCTCCTAGTTACTATCCAATGTCAGGTGCTCCCAGTTACTATCCAATGTCAAGTGCTCCCAGTTACTATCCAATGTCAGATGCTCTCAGTTAATATCCAATGTCAAGTGCTCCCAGTTACTATCTAATGTGAGGTGCTCCCAGTTACTATCCAATGTCAAGTGCTCCCTTTTACCATCAAATGTGAGGTGCTCCCAGTTACGATCAAATGTGAGGTGCTCCCGTTTGCAATCCAATGTGAAATGCTCCTAGTTACTATCCAATGTCAGGTGCTCCCAGTTACGATCAAATGTGAGGTGCTCCCGTTTGCAATCCAATGTGAGGTGCTCCTAGTTACTATCCAATGTCCGGTGCTCCCAGCTCCTATCCAATGTGAGGTGCTCCCAGTTACTATCCAATGTAATGTGCTCCCAGTTACTATCCAATGTGTAGTGCTCCTAGTTACTATTTAATGTAAGGTAGTCCCAGTTACTATCCAACGTCAGGTGCTCCCAGTTACTATCCAATGTCATGTGCTCCCAGTTACTATCCAATGTGTAGTGCTCCTAGTTACTATTTAATGTAAGGTAGTCCCAGCTACTATCCAATGTGAGGTGCTCCCAGTTACTATCCAATGTCAGGTGCTCCCAGCTACTATCCAATGTAAGGTAGTCCCAGTTACTATCCAATGTCAGGTGCTCCCAGTTACTATCCAATGTCAGGTGCTCCCAGTTACTATCAAATGTGAGGTGCTTCCAGTTACTATCCAATGTCAGGTGCTCCCAGTTACTATCCAATGTGTAGTGCTCCTAGTTACTATTTAATGTAAGGTAGTCCCAGTTACTATCCAATGTCAGGTGCTCCAGTTACTATCCAATGTCAGGTGCTCCCAGTTACTATCCAATGTCAAGTGCTCCCAGTTACTACCCAATGTGAGGTGCTCCCAGCTACTATCCAATGTGAGGTGCTCCCAGTTACTATCCAATGTGAGGTGCTCCCAGTTACTATCCAATGTCAGGTGCTCCCAGCTACTATCCAATGTCAGGTGCTCCCAGTTACTATCCAATGTCAGGTGCTCCCAGTTACTATCCAATGTCAGGTGCTTCCAGTTACTATCCAATGTAAGGTAGTCCCAATTACTATCCAATGTCAGGTGCTCCCAGTTACTATCCAATTTGAGGTGCTTCCAGTTACTATCCAATGTCAGATGCTCTCAGTTAATATCCAATGTCAAGTGCTCCCAGTTACTATCCAATGTGAGGTGCTCCTAGTTACTATCCAATGTGAGGTGCTCCCAGTTACTATCCAATGTAAGGTAGTCCCAGTTACTATCCAATGTCAGGTGCTCCAGTTACTATCCAATGTCAGGTGCTCCCAGTTACTATCCAATGTCAGGTGCTCCCAGTTACTACCCTAATGTGAGGTGCTCCTAGTTACTATCCAATGTCAGGTGCTCCCTTTTACCATCAAATGTGAGGTGCTCCCGTTTGCAATCCAATGTGAAATGCTCCTAGTTACTATCCAATGTCAGGTGCTCCCAGTTACTATCCAATGTCAGGTGCTCCCAGTTACGATCAAATGTGAGGTGCTCCCGTTTGCAATCCAATGTGAAATGCTCCTAGTTACTATCCAATGTCAGGTGCTCCCAGTTACTATCCAATGCCAGGTGCTCCCAGTTACGATCAAATTTGAGGTGCTCCCGTTTGCAATCCAATGTGAAATGCTCCTAGTTACTATCCAATGTCCGGTTTTCCCAGCTCCTATCCAATGTGAGGTGCTCCCAGTTACTATCCAATGTAATGTGCTCCCAGTTACTATCCAATGTGTAGTGCTCCTAGTTACTATTTAATGTAAGGTAGTCCCAGTTACTATCCAATGTCAGGTGCTCCAGTTACTATCCAACGTCAGGTGCTCCCAGTTACTATCCAATGTCAAGTGCTCCCAGTTACTACCCAATGTGAGGTGCTCCCAGCTACTATCCAATGTGAGGTGCTCCCAGTTACTATCCAATGTCAGGTGCTCCCAGCTACTATCCAATGTAAGGTAGTCCCAGTTACTATCCAATGTCAGGTGCTCCCAGTTACTATCCAATTTGAGGTGCTCCCAGTTACTATCAAATGTGAGGTGCTCCCAGTTACTATCAAATGTGAGGTGCTTCCAGTTACTATCCAATGTCAGGTGCTCCCAGTTACTATCCAATGTGTAGTGCTCCTAGTTACTATTTAATGTAAGGTAGTCCCAGTTACTATCCAATGTCAGGTGCTCCAGTTACTATCCAATGTCAGGTGCTCCCAGTTACTATCCAATGTCAAGTGCTCCCAGTTACTACCCAATGTGAGGTGCTCCCAGCTACTATCCAATGTCAGGTGCTCCCAGTTACTATCCAATGTCAGGTGCTTCCAGTTACTATCCAATGTAAGGTAGTCCCAGTTACTATCCAATGTCAGGTGCCCCCAGTTACTATCCAATTTGAGGTGCTTCCAGTTACTATCCAATGTCAGATGCTCTCAGTTAATATCCAATGTCAAGTGCTCCCAGTTACTATCCAATGTGAGGTGCTCCTAGTTACTATCCAATGTGAGGTGCTCCCAGTTACTATCCAATGTAAGGTAGTCCCAGTTACTATCCAATGTCAGGTGTTCCAGTTACTATCCAATGTCAGGTGCTCCCAGTTACTACCCTAATGTGAGGTGCTCCTAGTTACTATCCAATGTCAGGTGCTCCCAGTTACTCTCCAATGTAATGTGCTCCCAGTTACTACCCAATGTGAGGTTCTCCCAGTTACTATCCAATGTCAGGTGCTCCCAGTTATTTTCCAATGTGAAGTGCTCCTAGTTACTATTTAATATAAGGTAGTCCCAGTTACTATCCAATGTCAGGTGCTCCAGTTACTATCTAATGTCAGTTGCTCCCAGTTACTATCCAATGTCAAGTGCTCCCAGCTACTATCCAATGTCAGTTGCTCCCAGTTACTATCCAATGTCAAGTGCTCCCAGCTACTATCCAATGTCAGGTGCTCCCAGTTACTATCCAATGTGAGGTTCTCCCAGTTACTATCCAAAGTCAGGTGCTCCCAGCTACTATCCAATGTCAGGTGCTCCCAGTTACTATCCAATGTGAGGTTCTCCCAGTTACTATCCAATGTCAGGTGCTCCCAGTTACTATCCAATGTGAAGTGCTCCTAGTTATTATTTAATGTAAGGTAGTCCCAGTTACTATCCAATGTCAGGTGCTCCAGTTACTATCCAATGTCAGTTGCTCCCAGTTACTATCCAATGTCAAGTGCTCCCAGTTACTACCCAATGTGAAGTGCTCCTAGTTATTTTTTAATGTAAGGCAGTCCCAGTTACTATCCAATGTCAATTGCTCCCAGTTACTATCCAATGTCAAGTGCTCCCAGTTACTACCCAATGTGAGGTGCTCCCAGTTACTATCCAATGTGAAGTGCTCCTAGTTATTTTTTAATGTAAGGCAGTCCCAGTTACTATCCAATGTCAGGTGCTCCCAGTTACTATCCAATGTCAGGTGCTCCCAGTTACTTTCCAATGTGAAGTGCTCCTAGTTACTATTTAATATAAGGTAGTCCCAGTTACTATCCAATGTCAGGTGCTCCAGTTACTATCCAATGTCAGGTGCTCCCAGTTACTATCCAATGTCAAGTGCTCCCAGTTACTCTCCAATGCCAGGTGCTCCCAGCTACTATCCAATGTGAGGTGCACCCAGTTACTATCCAATGTGAGGTTCTCCCAGTTACTATCCAATGTCAGGTGCTCCCAGCTACTATCCAATGTCAGGTGCTCCCAGTTACTATCCAATGTGAGGTTCTCCCAGTTACTATCCAATGTCAGGTGCTCCCAGTTACTATCCAATGTGAAGTGCTCCTAGTTATTATTTAATGTAAGGTAGTCCCAGTCACTATCCAATGTCAGGTGCTCCAGTTACTATCCAATGTCAGTTGCTCCCAGTTACTATCCAATGTCAGTTGCTCCCAGTTACTATCCAATGTCAAGTGCTCCCAGTTACTACCCAATGTGAAGTGCTCCTAGTTATTTTTTAATGTAAGGCAGTCCCAGTTACTATCCAATGTCAGGTGCTCCCAGTTACTATCCAATGTCAAGTGCTCCCAGTTACTACCCAATGTGAGGTGCTCCCAGCTACTATCCAATGTGAGGTGCTCCCAGTTACTATCCAATGTAATGTGCTCCCAGTTACTATCCAATGTCAGGTGCTCCCAGTTACTACCCAATGTCAGGTGCTCCCAGTTACTATCCAATGTCAGTTGCTCCCAGTTACTATCCAATGTCAAGTGCTCCCAGTTACTACCCAATGTGAAGTGCTCCTAGTTATTTTTTAATGTAAGGCAGTCCCAGTTACTATCCAATGTCAATTGCTCCCAGTTACTATCCAATGTCAAGTGCTCCCAGTTACTACCCAATGTGAGGTGCTCCCAGTTACTATCCAATGTGAAGTGCTCCTAGTTATTTTTTAATGTAAGGCAGTCCCAGTTACTATCCAATGTCAGGTGCTCCCAGTTACTATCCAATGTCAGGTGCTCCCAGTTACTTTCCAATGTGAAGTGCTCCTAGTTACTATTTAATATAAGGTAGTCCCAGTTACTATCCAATGTCAGGTGCTCCAGTTACTATCCAATGTCAGGTGCTCCCAGTTACTATCCAATGTCAAGTGCTCCCAGTTACTCTCCAATGCCAGGTGCTCCCAGCTACTATCCAATGTGAGGTGCACCCAGTTACTATCCAATGTGAGGTTCTCCCAGTTACTATCCAATGTCAGGTGCTCCCAGCTACTATCCAATGTCAGGTGCTCCCAGTTACTATCCAATGTGAGGTTCTCCCAGTTACTATCCAATGTCAGGTGCTCCCAGTTACTATCCAATGTGAAGTGCTCCTAGTTATTATTTAATGTAAGGTAGTCCCAGTCACTATCCAATGTCAGGTGCTCCAGTTACTATCCAATGTCAGTTGCTCCCAGTTACTATCCAATGTCAGTTGCTCCCAGTTACTATCCAATGTCAAGTGCTCCCAGTTACTACCCAATGTGAAGTGCTCCTAGTTATTTTTTAATGTAAGGCAGTCCCAGTTACTATCCAATGTCAGGTGCTCCCAGTTACTATCCAATGTCAAGTGCTCCCAGTTACTACCCAATGTGAGGTGCTCCCAGCTACTATCCAATGTGAGGTGCTCCCAGTTACTATCCAATGTAATGTGCTCCCAGTTACTATCCAATGTCAGGTGCTCCCAGTTACTACCCAATGTCAGGTGCTCCCAGTTACTATCCAATGTCAGGTGTTCCCAGTTACTATTCAATGTCAGGTACTCCCAGTTACTCCAGGTGATGTGAAATTTCTTCAGGTGTGGCTTGATGTTGTCCTTGAAGCATTTATTTTGTCCGCCAGGATCTCGCCAACCTTCCTTCTGCTTGACGTACAGGATCTGTTTCGGGAGACGTGTGTTGGACATGGGGGTGACACGGCCAATCCATCTGAGTTGGTGCTACATTATTGTAGTGGTCAAGCTGAAAATGTTGTCTTCCTCCAAGACACAGATGTTGGTGCAGCTGTCTTTCCAGATGATCCTAAGGCTCTTTGGTGATGTTTTTCCCAGGCTCTGACGTGCCAGCTGCAGGCCAAACTCAACAACAGATGTGTGTCCACGAGAGACAAGCAGGGAGTTTGTTTTGTCTTCGCCGCACTGTCCTTCGGGGGAGTCTCGACGTCAGGGAAACAATCCAAGTTCGAATGTTTTGTATACGAGTGAAAATAAAAATTTGCTTTTCACTCTAAACTGTCAATGACTGGTCCTCAAACCTGCGAGGCAGACAGTCCGATGTGATCCAAAATCACAAGTGTCCACAGTTCTTCCTGCATCCTCCAATCATTCATTTGTGGCAGCTTTGGGGTACTTTGAAGACTGCCTGCAACTTCCAATTTGTCGACAAATCAGAACACTGCTTACTCCAACCAGCAGATGTCATGTGGTCATTATTCCGAATAGGTAGATATCTTCACGTCCTTGACTGAAAAGGGTCGCCAGGTACGCGGCACTCCTTCTTCCCCGAAGAGTCCGTCTTGTGTCCAGCAACAACCACTCTGTCACGAAAAGCAGGTTCCCCTAAACCCATGATCTTGTCAATTTCGTTGAAGCCAGTTAAATAGTTCCAATGTTGATTTGGAGAGCAGTGCAAAGAGAGGCAACAAAAAAAGTTAAGACAAGACAAGACAAAGAAGCAAGCAGGAGAGATAAGGGAGAGGAAAGGGGAGCGTCCACCCTTGATGAGTGCCAGAGAGTGGAGCAACTTCAGTATCCTGATGTACTTACTTATCATGGCAGCCAAGCCTTTGATAGTATGCTTCACAGAGCCTGGCGGTCCACTGTGTCAAAGGCCTTCGTGAGGTTCACGAAGGCCATGTACAAGGGCTGTCTTTGTTCGCGGCATTTTTCCTGCAGTTGGCGCACTGTGAAGATCATGTCCGCTCTTCCTCACGATGGGCGGAAGTCACACTGTGATTCGGGGAGTATCTCCTCAGACAGTGGTAGCAGTCCATCAGCAAGAATACGAGCAAGGACTTTGCCTGTTGTTTTCAGAAGTGAGACGGCACAGTCAGCCTTGTCCCCCTTCTTGAATATGCTCACTATCAGAGCATCCCTAAACTCGGATGGAAGTTCTTCTTTTCCCCAGACCTTGAGGAGTAGGCCATGGATGTGGTGCAGGAGATCTGGTCTATCTTCCTTTAAGATCTAGGCTGGGATCCCATCCCATCTGGACCAGTGGCCTTGTCCTTTCTAAGTTAAGTTGCAGTTGATGTTTCCGATGCCTTCCTTTCCTTTAGTGCCATTCCAGAGGTGGTGGTCCTGGCCAACACTGGCATTGAAGTCTCCCAGGAGGATCATTTTATCTTCCTTGGGGATACTTGATAGGACCTCATCCAGGCAGGCATAGAAGGTTACTTTCACTTCCTCTTCAGAATCTAATGTAAAATTGTCACACACACTAGGTGTGGCGAAATTATTCTCTGTATTTGACCCATCACCCTTGACCACCCACTGAGAGGTGAGGGTAGCAGTGGGCAGAAGCGGTGGCCCTGCCCACGGGAATCATTTTTGGTGATCCAACCCCCAATTCCAACCTTTGATACTGGGTGCCAAGCAGGAAGGTAATGGCTCCCATTTCTATAGTATTTGGTATGATTCGGCCGGGGTTTTAACTCACAACCTACCCATCTCAGGGCGGATACTCTAACCAATTAACCTGAGTAGGTTAATTTAAAGTAGGGGCATACGCACTCACAACTGTAGCCATCTGGTTGTTGGCAACAACCAGGCGGGTGGTAATAAGACGCTCATTGATCCCACAGGAAGTTCAGATAGGAGGTTGATGAGCTGGTTCCTGATGGCAAATCCAACCCGAATCCGAGGTTCATCAGCAGCTTTTCCTTTCCAGAGGAAAGTGTATCCACCTTTCTCCTCCTTCCGTTGTCGGAGAGTGAAGCTATGTCGATCTGCTATTTCCTCAGTTCTCTAGCAACTATTGCAGTTCTCCTCCTCGGTCTGTCGCTGGTTGCACTACCCATCAGAGTGTGCACATTCCAGGCTCCGAAATTCATATTTCTGTACCTCTGGCCGCAAGGTGGTGATCCCTCTGGATGCGGTATTCCAGTTGGGAGGTCTGAAGCAGGCTATTTTTACCACACCTTTTCTAGCCCCTTTCCCCGAATGGGGTGAGCGGAGTGGATCCTAAATAGAGCTGCTCAATCATGGGTGCATCTGCCGAAGGGCACTTTCTGCCTCGTTCCAAGAGCCAGCGACTGAATTTTACACGCACCGCCTAGTGTGCCAGCTCATGACTAGGGGCTTCCAGATCTCACAAACCTGCCCCCGTCGCCACTTGCTGGTCGCCATAGGACTTTGGACCAGGATGTTAAAGCCTGTGCGTGACTATGTTTAATGTGGCGAGACTTGTGCACAGACAGTCACCACACCATCCTTGACAGATTCGGGTCAGGGTCCAGTGGCATGGAGTCCAAGATGACTGGGGACCCTTTTTTGCTGCAGCCTTCATCCGCCATCCCAGCCGTTGTGACGCTCAATAGGGTTAGCAATCCTCCTCCGTTGAGGTCTTGGGTTGTTATTTCCCCATGACTGGGCCCACATGGATGTAGGGGTGCCTTCTTCCACCATCACAGCTGTTGTGGTGGTTCTTACATCTACCGTCTTCCGCCTACTCCGCCATGGAGGTCTTCACCGTATCCCTGGCTAAGGGGGCAGTCAGCTACTAGGCCTTTGCCACGGCCCACCAGGGATAAAAGTAGTGAAGGGCTTAGCCTCCTAGTGCCCCAAGACCCCATAGAGGAGCCTCCACTGCCGGATGCACTTCAACCTCATGCCCAGGACGTTAAAACAAACACAATATAATAAACACATTATGATAAACACATTTGAATAAAAACATTATAATAAAAACATTATAATTCAAACATTGTAATAAAACATTACAATAAACGCAATACAACAAAACATTATAATAAACACATTGTAATAAAAACATTATGATATACACATTATAAGGAACACATAATAAAACATTGTAATAAAAACATCATAACAAAACATTACAATAAAACGTTGTAATTAAAAAATAATAATAAAACATTATAATGAACACATTATGATAAACAAATTTAAAAAAACATTACAATAAAACATTATAATAAAAACATTATAAAAAAACATAATAATAAACACATTTGAATAAAAACATAATAAAACATTATAATTAAAACACTATTATAAACTCATGATAGTAAACACATAATAAACACATTATGATATAAACATTATAATAAAAAAGTTATAATAAAGTATTATATTAAACACATCTAAATAAAACATTACAGTAAAAACATTATAATAAAACAATATAATAAGCGCATTATAATAAAAAAACATTATAATAAACACATTATGATAAACACGTGTTATCAAAAACACTATTATAAAACATTATAATCAAAATTTTATAAAAATTTTTTTATAAAAACATTAAAATTAAAACATTATAATAAAACATAATAAAACATTGTAATAAAAACATTATAATAAACACTTTATAATCAAACATTATAATAAAACATTATAGTACAAATATAACTATAAACACATTATGAATACACAACATTTTAATAAACACAAAAAGCCATTCAAATGTTTGAGATTGTCATTGCAACTTCGTACACTAGATGGCATTAAAACTCTGCTTTGTAAAAATGTGTCGAATAATGTGAAATAAAGACGATGTTCAATATAATAATGTCATGTCGAAAAGATGAAAAATAGGAAAAGCAAAATTATTATTTTTTTAAATGAAGTGATGTGTCTGAAAAGGAGTATAAACTTTAAGGAGGCAACAAGTTTATGTTTTAGTAAAAATGTTTTTTGAATTGTTGCAAAAACTCCACTTTTTCATCTTGTATTTTTACAATATATTTTGTTGTATTTGTCATCTTATTGTGCACAATTCAAACTTACATTTCACTTCATTTGACTGCATATGACTATTTTGGCTGTCATTCACTTTCCTATCGCTTGATGGCGGTGTTGTTCTGTCTTTACACGTCTTTGAATGTGAGCCTCACGTTATCTGCTTTCGTTTTGCATTCAAAGTCTCTTTTATTTACTCCTATTAATCCTCACACTCTGCATATTCTATATCAATTATTATATTACCAAAATTAACGCTTTTTATCGTTATTAATGAGATATGAACATGCTGTTTCACGACTTCCCTCCAAGAAAAAGCCATTTTTTTCTACACGTACGTAAAGATTTCATGATCACAATTATATGATAAAAGGGACAAGCGGTAGGAAATGGATCGATGGATGGATTTATAATACCCTAGAAAATCATCCGTCATAACTGATAACAACACATTGTCTCTAATAAAGAATAATAGAAAAAACAATGCCGTGTGAAATTTAGCGGGTATGCTTTAAGTAAGTAAATGCATAATAATAATAATAATATTAATAATAATAGTAATAATAATAATAATAATCTATAGAAGTACATTCAGTTTTAAAACTGTAGATTGTTCCTAGTTTGTAAAAAAAAACGACTAATGCATCAAAATTACTAATATTATTAACTCAGTACTGTAAATATGTAATTTTTATGCACTTTTTTTTTTACAATAAACAACCTGCACTTATAGCGTTAAAATGATATATGTTCGTGTTTGGATTTAAAGATAAGTAGAAATATTTTACATATTGAATTGTTGCCTTTTTAAAACAATCAATGTTTTTATTATCAGACCTCTGCTGTTTTTCTATTGTATTTTATTTTGAAAGGGGCGTGGAAGTAACAATTCAGAATACAGTGCGATGATGTCAAATAATGTCGATTCATAGAATAGAATAGAATAGAATAGAATGGACTTTATTGTCATTATATTTGAATACAACGATCACATGTGGTCACTATTATTATTGTTCAAAGAATGCAGACAGGAGAGATTTGAAAATAAATCTATTTTATTGTGGTTGAACAAGATTTGATGGACTGTAAACTTTTCTTCACTGAAATATTCCTCACACAAGACAAATATTTATTATTGGAACATGCACCTCCTCATATTAAATACAACTTACTGTACATTTACACCAAGTGCTTCATAAATAGATCTGATTCATATTCAAAACCTTCACCATTCATTCCACAGCCGCACCAGATTCATATCAAACATGTCTCAGAGTCATTCCACATCTATTCCTGATTCAAATCCAATTCATTATGAACTAACTTCAGACTCATTCAAGATTCATCCCAGAGTCAAACACATTTCAGATTCATTCCACATTCATTCTAGACTCATTTTAGATTTGTTCAAGATTCATTCCAGATCTGTCCCCAACTCAAATCAAATACATTAAAAAGTAACTTCAGACTCATTCCAGATTCATTCCAAGTCTATTGCGGAGTCGTATCAAACACATTTCATTCATTTCAGATTGATTATAAATCTATTTCCGATTCAAATCAAACTCAATATGGACTGAATTCAGATTTAGTCCAGGTTCATTCCAGACCTGTTCCAAATTCAAATCAAATTCATTATGGTTTATTCCAGACTCATTCCAGATTTAATCCAGAGCTACTTCTGATTCAAATCGAACTCATTATGAACTAACTTCCGACTCGTTCCAAATTCATCCAAGGTCTATTCCAGAGTCAAATCAAATACATTTTACTCATTTCAGATTAATTCTACATTAATTCCAAATCTATTCCCGATGTAGATTAAACTCAATATGAACTGAATTCAGCTTTTTTCCAGATTTATTCTGTACTAATCTCAGACTAATTCCAAATACTTTTCTGGTCTATTCCTGATTGAAGTCAAACTCATTATGGACTCATTTCAGACCCATTCCATATTCATTCTACACTCATTTCAGGCTTTTCCAGGTTAATTCCAGATCTGTTCCCAATTCAAATCAAATTCATTATGTTTTAATTTCAGACTCATTCCAGATTTAATCCAGATATATTTCCTATTCAAATTGATCTCATTATGAACTAATTCCACACTCATTTCATACTCATTCCAGATCTATTCATAATTCAAATCATGACCACTATGTTCTAATTTGAGACTCATTTCAGATCGAATCCAGATCTATATCCGATTCAAATTAAACTCATTATGAACTATTATCAGACTCATTCCAGAATTATTCTATCCTCATTTTAGTCTCATTCCAGATTTATTCAAGCCTCAATTCACTGTTTTCAGACTAATTTCAGTTTCATTTGAGACTCTTTCCAGTTTTATTCTAGATTTGTTTTACTCATTTCAGATTATTTTCAAATTTATTTCGGACTAATTCCAAATTCATTCAAGGTCTATACCCGATTCAAATCAAACTAATTGTGGACTAATTTCAGATTTATCACAGATTAATCCCAGACTCACTTTCAGATTCCTTTTGGACTCATTTTACTCATTTCAGACTCTTTTCAAATTCATTCCAGATCCATTCACAATTTCAATCAAACTCATTATGAACTAATTTCATACCCATTCCAGATTCGTTCTAAACTCATTTCACTAATTTCAGACTCAATCCTGATTCATTTCCGATTAATTCAGACGCATTCCTGATAAATTTCAGATTAAATTCAGACTCATTTTAAACTAATTTCAGACTCCTTCCAGATTCATTTCAGATTAAAATTCGGACTCATTCCTGATTCATTTCATATTAAATTCAGACTCATTCCAGATTGTTTCTAATCTCATTTCAGACTCATTTCAGATTAATTTCAGATTAAATTCAGACTCATTCCAGATTCATTTCAGATTAAATTCAGACTCTTTCCAGACTCATTCTAGACTCATTTTAGATTAAATTCAGACTCATTCCACATTCATTCCAGTTGTGTTCCCGATTCAAATAAAACTCATTCCAGACTGATTTCTGAGTCACTCCAGAGGCCCGATGCATTTTCATACACAAGAAAAGGTGGGAGGGGTGGAGAACCAGTGCTAAGGGGGTGCAGGGGGCGTGGCCTCAGTCAGTTGTGGGAGGTCATGTGGCGGGACAGGTGATGGCGCTCCCGGAATGACTCGTTGCAGATTGGACATTTGAGTTTCTCCTCGCGCCGCCGCTTAACCAGCGGTTCCATGGCGTACTCCTTCTTGTGGTGCGAGCGCATGTGGTAGACCAAGTCTGAGGTCATGCGGAAAGAGGCGTTGCACTTGGCGCACCAGTTCTGCGCCGGCAGGCAGAGCGAGGTGAAGGAGGGCGGCAGCAGGGTGAGGGCAGAGGGCATCTGGAGCTGGATGGCGCCCGAGTTCTTGGGCCAGAAGGTGGTGGCGGCGGCGGTGGCGTACACAAAGGGGCTCTGCTTGGCCATTCCGCCCGGCACCGGGCAGTTGGCACCCAGCTCAGCGCCCTGCAGCTTGGCGGCGAGGTGGTCGGCCTGGTAGAGGCGGCTGGACGAGATCGTGTCGCCCACCGCCGGGTGGCAGTCCAGCAGCTTGGGGGGCATGACCAGCGGGGAGATCTGGGAGAAGGAGGACCGGGAAGGTTGGCTGAAGGCGCTCTTCCTCTCGCCGCCGCCCTGTTGGCTCACTGAGGTGAAGGCGCTCCCCATGGACTGCGTCTGGGACGGCTGGGTCTCCGACAGAACCTGCCGGATGTTCAGGTGCTTCTCTGAGGGGTTGCTGCCGGGCCGTCCGCCATCTTTGTTTTCAGAGTTAGCGCCAGAAAGGCTCTTGCTGGAGCCGTGGTTCTTGAGGGTCTGGGCGGACTTCTTGACCTCGGTGAAGGCGCTGCGTTTGGTCTCTGAGTTCTCTGAAGACCCCGACGAGGAAAGCGACCTGTGGTTCTCCTCCAGGCCGTACACGCCTCTGTAGTTCTGAGCCGACGTGGCCAGTTCTTCTTTAGACTTAGACTGGGACACCACGGGCCGCCGAGACTCCCTGTCCTCAATCTCGGAGAACTTTCTCTTCCCAGAACTCTCGCTGCTGACCTCGGCCTCTTTGTCTCTGAGCGAACTGGTCCGGTTGTTCTCCAGATCCCGAGCAAGGTTGTGAAAGTCAGTGGAAGGTTTGTTGGCGTCCTGAGGACTCCCGAAGCCCTCGGAGCGTCCCAGCTTTGGGCTGGTCCTGGCGGGCGTCACGTTGGGTTGGTCAGGGCGGCCCTCCTTGCCGGGCTCCTCATCCACCCCCGTCAGGTTCTGTAGTCTTTTGGTACAGCGGAACCGCAGGTGGGCCAGGAAGGGGAACTCAAACTGGAACCGCTGGCTGCAGTCCGGACACGAGTTGTGCGTGGAACCTTCTTGGGGAGAACACAACCTTTTAGTTTCAGACCATCTTTGGCAGGACCAGAACCGAAAAGGACGGCGGAGTCTCACCTTTGCTTTTAGCAGGCGCCCTGCTAGAGCTGAGCAGCAGCAGTTCTACCAGGTCCTTTCCGTACCAAACCAGCAGCTCCTCATCCTTCTCGATGCGACGCAGCGAGCGGTAGAAGAGTTGCCCGTTCTTCACGTACGCTTCCAGGTTCTGCTCCTCCTTGTCCCGTGCCGACTGGACCAGCCGGAGCCACATGAGACCTTCTGAGGTGCTGCTGGCTGCTGACGTGTCCACCTGCGACACACGGTCTCGTTATTTGACTTTATTCAGATTTCAACAAATCATGTTGCTATTCTAACAATGTGAAATTAAGTTAAAAAATGCACTTTATTAATATTTACGAAGGTTTTTGAAGTTTGTGTGAATTTCATCTGAAAAGAGTTCTTTATTTTTTTTTGAGTGACTGTTATTTTATTCGCCTTCTTCCTGTCATGGCTTCCGTAGTTTCCGCTAGCTTCTATAGCTCCTCCTCTTCCGCCTCACTTCCTGCTTGCGACGCCCGCTGCGAGGTGTGTCCAAATTGGTGTCGTGCTGTGTGTCGTTTAGTAACAAAAACCAAAGGTTTATTTTTGTAATTATTGCCGTATACAGTTGACTTTTTTCGTACCTTTCAGAAATCACGTGTTTTTGTGTTATTTTAACCGCTATTTTGAGCGCTACGAGCTTTTTGTGTGAGTGACAGTGTTGGCGCGATTTGTTTGAAGCGGTCCTCTTTTATGTCACGTGACCACTACTTCCTGTCGGTGAAAAGTATATTTTCGATCGTTCATGTCACGTGACCACTACTTCTCGGTGAAAAGTGTTTTCTATCTGTCATGTCACGTGACCACTACTTCTCGGTGAAAAGTGTTTTCTATCTGTCATGTCACGTGACCACTACTTCCAGTCGGTAAAAAAGTATGTTTTCAGTTTTTCATGTCACGTGACCACTACTTCCTTTCGGTGAAAAGTATATTTTCTATCGTTCATGTCATGTTACCACTGCTTCCTTTCGGTAGAAAGAATGTTTTCGATCTGTCATGTCACGTGACCACTGCTTCCTGTCGGTAGAAAGAGTGTAGTGTCGGTGTAGGAAGCCGAGCGCTACAATGTGATTTTGACTTGATGTTGAGGAATGTGTAAATACTCTAAATGTGATTTTATTGAACTCCTTCCTCGGGCACTTCTTTATTTGGGCCACTAGTAGGCAGTGTTGACTTTTTGCGTCTTCTATAGAGTCCATGCTGTATAACCATTGTGTCGATTGATGTCATTTTTGCTCCATTTTCAGAATAAAAGCTCCTGTCAAGAAGTCCGTTGCGTGATGGCTGTGGACAAACTCATCAAAAGTCTGAAGCCATTCCATATGGATGGACAGTAAGCACAATAATCTTTAAGATATATGTATTTTTTTATATCAATTTAATGTTTTTAATTCACATATGTTCCCTACAGCTCTCTGTAATATATATTTTTATTCATAAAATGATAGAACATCTTTTATCAAAAATAAATATACGAGAATCTCACATGAATGTTTTTAATCATAGAAATCATTTAGAAACCGTTTTAATAAATAATTATGATAATTTGAATGACAAAATGTTGGAATAATAATCATGTGTAATAATAATATTAGGAAAAGCTTGATTTAAATAAAAGAAGCCAAGAAGTTCTGAGCCGAGGATGTCATTGTGGCTTGTGCAGCCCTTTGAGACACCCGTGATTTAGGGCTATATATGTAAACTTTGATTGATAAACTTTTTTTATGATTTATTTATCATCATACTAATAATGATAATTTGGTTTTCATTCAGTGGGGTCAAATATAGTATTTAAATATTGAATACAAATATTGAAAATTATTCTAAATATATTTGGTAGAAAACTAAGACATATTTCATCTTGAAGTCACTTTGTAAAAATATCAACAATATTTGACTTTCTCTGGCGTTCACTTTGCTAATTCACTCTGAGTAGCATGTCATATATATTTATATATGTGTATATATATATATATATATGTATGTATATATATACAGTATTGTGTAGGATAATTAATAATATACAATATTGTTTATAATCTAGAATATTATACAATATTGTACATGATCATCTGTAATATACAATATTTTATATGATAATAATATACAATAGTGTTTGTAATATAGAATAATACACAATATTGTATATGATGATGAATAATGTAAGACAGGAAGTCTTACGCGGAAGATGTAGGGGGCGGTGCGTTTGTCGGTGGCCTTGAGTGCGACGAAGGCGATGCTGTCGTACATGGAGGTGTGACTGAGCACGCACGGCCCAAAGATGGCGCTCTCAGGTACGTCACAGGTGGTGTAGACGCTGGTGAAGATGTCTGTCAGACATTGTTGGACCGCCTTGGTGTCGCCCTCCCAGACCACCTTGTGAGAGCTGGACTCCTCCATGGCAAGCTGGGGGAAACACACCATTTTTTACACCATTCTTACACCTTTGTACACCATTCTTACACCTTTTTTTTACAACATTCTTACACCTTTTTTACACCATTCTTACACAATTGTTACACATTTTTATGCAACTCTTACACAATTGTTGCACATTTTTTCCCACAACTCTTACACAATTTTTACACATTTTTTTTACACAATTGTTACATTTTTTATGCAACTCTTACACAATTTTTAAATATATTTTTTGCACTTTTTACGCAAGTCTTAGATGATTGCTACACTTTTTTACACAATTGTTACACCTTTTTTACACTGTCTTAAGCAAATCTTACACGACTGTTACACTTTTCCACACAATTAAGCGGTAGAAAATCGATGGATGGATGATTCATAGTTTTCATACAGTTATTACACATTTAACAAAATTGTTACCCCTTTTTTTCTAATTAAAAAAAGTTACATGATTGATACACTTTTGTTGTAATTTAACCCACGTGTTACACTTTTGTCACACAATTGTTACACATTTAACAACATTGTTAAACCTTTGTTTGAATTTAATACACAATTGTAGACCTTTTTCCCCTATTTTAATTGTTACACAATTGATACACCTATGTTATGATCTAACACACAATTGTTACACTAGTTACACATTTGTTACATCTTTTTAAATAAGCTAAACATTTTACACAGTTGTTACACCTTTGTTATAATTTAACACACAATTGTTACAAATCTGTTACACCTTTTTTTTATCTTTTTAAAAACTGTTACACCTTTGCTATTATTTAGCACACAATTGTAACGCCTTTGTTACATCTTTTTAAACATTGTTAAAACAATTGTTACGCCTTTTTTAAATTACTTAAAACAATTGTTTCGCCTTTTTAGAATTAGTTCAAACAATTGTTATGCCTTTTTTAAATTAGTTAAAACAATTGTTTCGCCTTTTTTGAATTAGTTAAAACAATTGTTACGCCTTTTTTAAATTTGTTAAAATAATTTTTACGCCTTTTTAAAATGTGTTAAAACCAGTTACACATGTTTTTACATTTGTTGAAACAATTGTTACGCTTTTTTAAAAAATTGCTTTAAAAATGTGACAGTTGGTACACCTTTGTTATAATTTAGCACGCATTTGTTACACCTTGCACTTTTAAAATCTGTTTAAAAATATTAGACAATTGTTACACCTTTCTAAACATATTTTCAAAAATATCAGACAATTGTTACACCTTTCTAAAAATCTTTTTAAAAATATTAAACAATTGTTACACCTCAGTTATAATTTAACGTGATTGTTACACCTTTTTAAACAGTTAAATTTGGATCCACCTTTGTTATTACAATATTACATTGCTTCAATGAGAATCTGACATGTTTTTGTAACATTAGTTTTAGTAAGTGCTTGCAATGTCACAGTGTTGTAAACATGTCACAAACTGTCAAATGTTAAAAAATAATGCTATAGCTAAAGTCTTCACCCCCAAAAAGGTAAGAATGAAGCGCGTCCCAACATGAAAGTCATGATTCTCTGCTGCGTTTGATCCACAGAGAGAAATACATCTCGTCCGCACGGAGCCAAGCAGCTGCCGACGGATTTGTTCATCCTAATTAATTCACAGCTCATCACGGCAGCACTCTGACAATATGAATAATGACTACACAGCAGGAGTGCATTACAGTCATAATAATCATGTTATTACTAGCAAGAATAACACAACCATTTCTACGATGTACAAGGTCAAATAGCCAAATGACAAAACACGTCAATAAAAATGACATTTCCATCTAATGTGGACAATATAATCTATGAATGCATTCAAAACGAAAGTAAAAAGGGTTTGCACGTGCACTCACATTTAAACAATTGCAGGTGTAATAAATACAGATATGACTTATAATGATGCGCAGTAATAATTACTTTGTGTTGACAGATGGACGCGCGGCTCGGTGTAAAAGTGCAATAAAAGCATAAATATATCCAACATCAATCTTCCATCCCGTGTCCCTCATTAGCATAATCCTCCACTTCACCCACGTGACTAATTAAAGCGCCACAATTCTTCATAATGTTGCTTTTCTTCCCGCGCGCGCCACCGACGCTCCCAGCGTGCGAAATGTTGCTAGTGGGACTAAAAAGTACCTTTTACTTTCTATTCCGTTTTATTTTGAAATGCGTCTTTATCGCCGATAATGTGCGATGCAAATGAAAAGGTGTTTCTATGACAACAGTGTGTCAAATAAAATGTTACTATGACAACAATAGTGTGAGAAATAAAATGTTTCTATGACAACAATAGTGTGAGAAATAAAATGTAATTATGACAACAATTGTGTGTCAAATAAACAATTGTGTGTCAAATAAAATGTTTCTATGACAACAATAGTGTGCGAAATAAAACGTTTCTAAGACAACAGTGTGAGAAATAAATTGTAATTATGACAATTGTGTGTCAAATAAACAATTGTGTGTCACAATGTTTCTATGACAATAGAGTGAGAAATAAAATTTCATTATGACAAGAATTGTGTGTCAAATAAATAATTGTGTGTCAAATAACATGTTTCTATGACAACAATAGTGTGAGAAATAAAATAGTTTAGTAAGAAAAAAAACGATCTACCCTTTTTCTTCAACACAAGATAATTTTTAAAGAAGACCTATTATTATGAGCAGAACCTCCTTGTGTTCCGTCATCAATACAATGAAGCGGACCCGAACCGTGCACTCACACAATCTGATCTCAGGTTCACTTCGGCCTTTCTTCTGACCCCGAACCCGGCTTTTGAATCTGCGCTTTTTGGACCCGAACTTTCCTTCCTTTTTTTTTTTTTTAAATCCTCCTTTCAGCCTCTTTTTCTACACGATTCTTTTGGCCGGTACCGGCAGCATGTTTACCTCTTGTGCAGCGTCGGAACCAATAATCCACACAGCGGGTCGGCACCTCGGACCACAAGAAGGAGGAAAAAAGAAAGGCAAAAGCCTCCAGAAAGAAGGAAGGTGGTCCTGGTGATACTGATGGTCCCGATGGAGTCACAGGCACAACATGGTGCCGGAGGACAGCGGCGTGTTCCGGTGCTGTGTGCGTGTCGAGTGTTCCGGTGCTATGCAGGACTCGCACGCCGACCTGCGCGTTTTGTTGTCGGCACATAATCTCTCCAATGAGGCGTGTCGCTCTCTGCTGTCTCCTCCTCTTAACTCTTTACACACACACACACACACACACCGTCCTCATCTTCATTCTCATCTCCTGCTTTTGAGTCTTGACTGGCATCCTGGACCACACACACAATCCTCATTCTCATCTTGATCTTCATCATGGTCCTCATTCTCATTTTGAGTTTCATCTTCTCATTATCACCCTCATCTACATTCTCATCTTCATTCACGTCTTTATTTTCATCCTCACCTTCATTTTGATCATTCTCATATTTATTCTCATACTCATCCTCATCCTGTCTCCTCCTTGTAACTCTTCACTGGCACCCTGGACCACACACACACATACACCATCCTCATCTTCATCTTGATCCTCATCTTCATCCTCATTCTCATCTTCATCATCATCTTCATGAGCCACAAGCGTCAAAAACACACATTTTCTATAAATATGTTTAATCTTAATTCCACAAAAAAATGTATATTATTTATATTAATTTCTTGTTATTATTATTATTTTAATAATAATTATTAATGTTATTAGTAGTGTTTCTATTATTTGACACAAATGGAGCCATCTCCACTCAACTCAACCGACCTCCTCTTCCCCCAGCTTCCGGCTCCAGGGACCGGCCCTGTCCGACAACAACAGCCGCCTGAGGCGGCCTCATGCGGCTCAGTGTTCCGTCGACTCCCCTCTGGAGGTCCCTTCCTGCAATACCTGTAGCCGCACTTAGAGGGCGCCAGTGCCTAACTCTGCAGGCTTCTCCTGCTGCCAAGTGAGTGACAACCTGATTCACTCATTTATTGATATCATTGATTTATTGATTCACTGTTTCCTTGTCTAATTCACATGTTCATTCAATGATTCACAGAGTCATTGATTTATTAATTTATTGATTCACTGGTCCCTTGTCTAATTTATGTGTTCATTTATTGATTCACAAAGTCATTGATTTATGAATTCACTGATTCATTTATTCACTGGTTGATTTACGAATCCACAATGTCATTGCTTCATTAATTTATTGATTCATTTATTCACTAGTTCGTTGTTTAATAGACATGTTAATTCATTGATTCACCGCATGTCATTCTTTGATGAATTCATTGATTAATTTATTCACGGCTTAGTTGTTTAACTGATTCATTTATTGATTCACGGAGTCATTGAATTATGAATTCATCCATTCATTGATTAATAAGCACTTCTCCAAAGGAGCAAGCTGATGATGACAAACGGGCGGCGGCATGAAAGTGTAATCAGGGAGCTTTTGAGGCGACTAATGCTCCAATTTGAAGATGTCTCATCTTTTTAGGTGTTTGTCCTTTTGTCCTAAATGATAAATCCTGCAGAATATCATCCTGCATAAACAAATACGGCTCATCTTCTCCAAATAAATCACACTCTTTTCTGGCAGACAAAGAGAATGGAGGGGAGATAATCTGCTGTGTTTTTAATTAAAATGTTATTTATTAGATGTTTATTATGTTGCTTTTGAGGACAAACTTTATGACAATTTGCTTGGCTTTTGGGGAACAGGAGTCTTCATAAAGGTCAAAGGTCACAATAACATCAGGAGGAGTGAGTTGGAAAATGTTTTGCTTGCTCAGAAAACAAATTAAATAATAATATTCACATTATTGTTAGTGATAATATTTATATTTACAAATGCATCTGGGCCAATTTATTAGGTACACTTGCAAGTGGAAAAAAATGTTTTCTTTTAAATGCGTGAATAAACAATTTCCAGGGAAAAAAAATGTTTCTCAAATGAGCATGTCCAAAATTTTACACCAAAAATATGAAAGCAAGATAATAGTTATTATTTTATTCCATTTGATTTAGTGATTATTTAATTTGATGTAGCCTTTAATTGATTATTATTTATTGTATATTATATCATATTTCTTCTTCATTTTGTATTATGTATTATTTAATATTTATCATGTATTCTTCATTATTAATTTGTATTTCACTGTTATGCTAAGAAATTAAGTGTAATAATACAAGAAAGAAGCATGTAAATTAGCGAGTAATTATTCATATTCTGCTGATATCTTGTCACGTTTGACAGGACATGATTGTCATTTGAATACATGAATATTCATTCACTTTCACAATAAAGTTACGGTGTGCTTTCAAACAGAAAGACTTATTCAACTAATATTACGCTTTGAAAAAAACAAAACCCTACTGCTGATTTGCCGGAGAAGCTCGCTGGCGAGCTAATCGCTAGCTAAGTGACACCGTCCTGGTCGAAAAGCGCTGAATAAAATAAAAGTGAGGTGGATTTGTATATTTCATTCATCATTTGAACATTACTGAATGGATTTTAGGGTAAAAAACAAAATGGCAGTTGAGAATATTCGCATCAAACATAACAGTCATTTTGTGTAAAACCACATTTTGGAGACTTTCACAATAAAATGTTCCAGATCGTGTTGACATTTCACCTTGTTGTAAAACGCACACACTTTTTCTATTTTGACACTTAAATATTTTGTTGTCACTTTGAACTTGCTTCTGTGAAAAATGTATTTGCGTTCCTTTGTGGAGGCTCCACACCACTCTTTGCCATGGAAGTTGTGTTGCATTGCATCGGTTGGTTCCAGCTATCCAACAACACTCCAATTCTCTATCTGATTACCATCTTTTTATTTCTGAATCCATATTTTTTCCTATTACCGTATTTTTCAGACTAAAAGTTGCAGTTTTTTTCATAGTTTGGCCAGGGGTGCGACTTATAGTCAGGAGCGACTTATGTGTGAAATTATTAACACATTACCGTAAAATATCAATTAACCTTATTTAGCTCATTCACGTAAGAGACTAGACTAATAAGATTTCATGGGATTTATCAATTAGGAGTGACAGAATGTTTGGTAAAGGTATAACATGTTCTATACGTTATAGTTATTTGAATGACTCTTACCATAATATGTCACGTTAACATACCAGGCACCTTCAGTTGGTTATTTATGCGTCATATAACGTACACTTGTTCAGCCTGTTGTTCACTATTCTTTATGTGTTTTTAATTGCCTTTCAAATGTCTATTCTTGGTGTTGGATTATATCAAATACATTTCCCCAAAAAATGTGACTCATACTCCAGTGCGACTTATACATGTTTTTTTTCTTCTTTATTTTGCATTTTTGGCAGGAGCGACTTATACTCCAGAGCGACTTATACTCCGAAAAATACGGTACCATCCTTTTTTCCCATTAATCAATTTTTAAAAATTACCATCTTTTTTTTCTGAATTCATTTTTGTTTTAATTGCCATCTTTTTATTTTCCTGAATTGATGTTTTTATTACCATCCTTTTATCCTGAATCTATTTTAATTTTATTTACCATCCATTTTTTCTACTGAATAATTTTTTAACCATCCTTTTTTCTCTCAATCGATTTTTTTTAAATTACCATCCTATTTTTCCACTAACTATTTTTAAAATTACTATCCTTTATTCTGAATTGTTTTTTTTTTTTTAATTACCATAATTCTTTCCCCTAAATAAATTTTTTGAAATACCATCCATTCATTTGCTATCGCTTATTCCCCTTGGGGTCGCGGGGGGCGCTGGTGCCTATCTCAGCTACAATCGGGCAGAAGGCGGGGTACACCCTGGACAAGTCGCCACCTCATCGCAGGGCCAGCACAGATAGACAGACAACATTCACACTCACATTCACACACTAGGGACCATTTAGTGTTGCCAATCAACCTATCCCCAGGTGCATGTCTTTGGAAGTGGGAGGAAGCCAGAGTACCAGTAGGGAACCCACGCATTCGCGGGGAGAACATGCAAACTCCACACAGGAAGATGCCGAGCCCTGGATTGAACCCAGGACTACTCAGGACCTTCATATTGTGAGGCAGACGCACTAACCCCTCTGCCACCGTGAAGGCCATCAATAATTTTCCTGAATTTTTATTACTAATCTTTTTTCCCGTGAATCGATTTTCATTTAAATTAGCCTCAGTTGTCTTCCTGAATTTATTTCTATTTTATTATCATCCTTTTGTTTTTGTTTTTTTGACCCTGAATCAATATATTTAAAGACAATCATTTATTCCCCTGAATTAATTATCAAATTACCATCCTTTTTTTTTCCTGAATTGATTTTTCCCCCCGAAATATTTTTTTTTCATATCACATTGACAAAATTAACAATCTATTATTTGTAGTAAACAATCAAGAAAAATGAATAGTGTTTGATGATACATTTAAATGTCAGAAAATATCAACTCATGTTCAAATTTTTATTTATGACCATTCTGAATTGGACTGAAAGTGGATCGTGAAAGTCACAAACCTAATGTTTATTTATGTGTGTGTGAAAATTTAAACAACAATAGAACAAATAACAACAATAGAACAAATAAGAATAGAACACATATCAACAATTGAACACATGGCAATGGAACACATAACAACACTATAACACTTAACAACAATAGAACACACAGCAATAGAACAAATAACAACAATAGAAGAAAAAGCAGTAGAACAAATAACAATAGATGAAATAATAATAATAAAAGTAATAGGGACGGCGTGGCGCAGTGGAAGAGTGGCTGAGCGCAACCCGAGGGTCCCTGGTTCAATCCCCACCTAGTACCAACTCCCTCCATCAGTGTGTGAATGTGTAAATGTGGAAGTAGTGTCAAAGCGCTTTGAGTACCTTGAAGGTAAAAAAAAGCACTATACAAGTACAACCCATTTATCATTAACATAACAATAGAACACAAATGATATAACACATAACAACAATAGAACAAATAAAAAATAGAACACATAACAACAGAATAAATATAAATAGAAACAAGTCAATCATGTGAAGTAAAAGTCAAAGGTTAAGTCTGAAATATGTTCCAGGTGTTATCATTCATATTTTAAAAAATGGTCATCATTTACAACAAACATTTTGTTCATCATTAACTACTAACATTTGTATCATTGTTTACAACAAACATTTTGTTCATAGTTTACTAAAAACATTTTGTTCATTGTCGTCAACAAATAAATGTCATAACATTTCCACGCTAATTATTTCTCATCACAAACAAGATTATTGATGATAATCATCCTCCTTGTCCTCACACACACCACACACGCACATATATACACACACGCATACACACAATCACAAATATATATACAAATGCACACACACACTTGCAATAGAGGAAAAGAATAAGAAATGCATTGCCAAAGAGAAGAAGGAAGGTTTTGCAAAAGAGGAGAAGAAGGAAGGTGTTGCAAAAGAGGAGAAGAAGAAGAAAGGTGTTACAAAAGAGGAGAAGAAGGAAGGTGTTGCAAAAGAGGAGAAGAAGAAGGAAGCTGTTGCAAAAGAGGAGAAGAAGAAGGAAGGTGTTACAAAAGAGGAGAAGAAGGAAGGTGTTGCAAAAGAGGAGAAGAAGAAGGAAGCTGTTGCAAAAGAGAAGAAGGAAGGTGTGACAAAAGAGGAGAAAAAGGAAGGTGTTGCAAAAGAGGAGAAGAAGAAGGAAGCTGTTGCAAAAGAGGAGTAGAAGGAAGGTGTTACAAAAGAGGAGGAGAAGAAGAAAGGTGTTGCAAAAGAAGAAAGGTATTGAAAATAAGAGGAGGAGAAGAAGAAGGAAGAGTGGTTTAGTGTCTCCATGATAGAGTTGATGCCAAGAAAGATAGTGTGGCACATATGGCACTTCTGATGCCATATGTGCCACTTTACACATCATTACATCATCATGCTCCATGCAGGAAGTTACTGTGTCACATGATGGCTGGCCGGGAGTTACAGCAACTTGGAGGGATCACATGATCACAGAATCACATAGGCACATGGTCACATAGTCACATGATCACATGATCACACGATCACATAGGACCATAGTCACACGATCACATGATCAAACAATCACACGATCACATAGGCACATGGTCACATAGTCACACGATCACATGATCACACGATCACAAAATCACATGGTCACATAGGCACATGGTCACATAGTCACACGATCACATGATCACACCATCACAAAATCACATGGTCACATAGTCACCTGATCACATAGGCACATGGTCACATAGTCACGTGATCACACCATCACATGGGCACATAGTCATACGATCACATGGTCACATAGTCACATGATCACATAGGCACATGGTCACATAGTCACACGATCACATGATCACACCATCACATGATCACACCATCACACAATCACATAGGCACATGGTCACATAGTCACACGATCACATGATCACACCATCACATAGGCACATGGTCACATAGTCACATGATCACACAATCACATAGGCACATGGTCACATAGTCACACGATCACATGATCCCATTGGCACATGGTCACAGGCACATGTTAACATAGTCACACGATCACATGATCACACCATCACATGATCACACCATCACAGAATCACATAGGCACATGGTCACATAGGCACATAGTCACACGATCACATGATCACACGATCACATAGGCACATGGTCATATAGTCACACGATCACATGATCACACCATCACATGATCACACCATCACAGAATCACATAGGCACATGGTCACATAGGCACATAGTCACACGATCACATGATCACACGATCACATAGGCACATGGTCATATAGTCACACGATCACATGATCACACCATCACAGAATCACATGATCACATGGTCACATAGGCACATGATCCACCATCACAGAATCACATAGGCACATGGTCAGCTGATCACATGATCACAGAATCACATAGGCGCATGACATTAGGGTGAAACATTTATTAGGTAGGACATTTATTAAGGTGGAACATTTACTGAAGTGGAACATTTATTAGGTAGAACATTTATTAAGGTGGAACATTTAGTAAGCTGGAACTTATAATAAGGTGGAACATTTATCAAGATGGAACATTTAAAAAGGTGGAACATTTGTTAAATGATAAATGGGTTGTACTTGTATAGCGCTTTTCTAACTTCAAAGTACTTAAAGCGCTTTGACACGACTTCCACATTTACCCATTCACACACACATTCACACACTGATGGAGGGAGCTGCCATGCAAGGCGCTAACCAGCACCTATCAGGAGCAAGGGTGAAGTGTCTTGCTCAGGACACAACGGACGTGACAAGGTTGGTACTAGGTGGGGATTGAACCAGGCACCCTCGGGTTGCGCACGGCCACTCTCCCTGTTAAAGTGGAACATTTGTTAAGGTGGAACATTTATTGAGATGGAACATTTAAAAAGGTTAAACATTTGTTAAAGTGAAACATTTTTAAGGTGGAACAATTAATAAGGTGGAATGTTTATTAAGGTGGAACATTTTTAAAGTAGAACATTTATTAAGGTGGAACATTTTTAAAGTAGAAAATTTATAAAGGTAGAACTTTGTTAAGGTGGAACGTTTTTAAAGTAGAACATTTATAAAGGTAGAACATTTATTAAGGCGGAACATATATTAAGGTGTAACATATATTGAGCTGGACATTTTTTTGAGATAGAACACTTTATTAAGGTAGAACATTTAAAAAGTTGGAACATTTGTTAAAGTGGAACATTTATTAAGGCGGAATATATATTGAGTTGTGACGTATATTGCGGTGGAACATTTATTGAGATGGAACACTTAAGGAAGAACATTTATTATTGTGTTTATTGTGTAACAATTATTAAAGTACACGCACACAGTAGGTGTGGTAAAATTATTCTCTGCATTTGACCCATCCCCTTGTTCACTCCTTGGGAGGTGAGGAGAGCAGTGAGCAGCAGCAGTGGCTGCGCCCAGGAACCATTTTGGTGATTTAATGCCAAAGTCCAAGCCTTGAGGCTGAGTGCCAAGCAGGGAGGTAATAACTCCCATTTTCATAGTCTTTGGTATGACTCGGCCGGGGTTTGAACTCACAACCTACCCATCTCAGGGCGGACACTCTAACCACTAGGCCACTGAGCAGGTGGAACACATATTAAGGTGGAACACTTGTTAAGGTGGAACACTTGTTGAGATGGAACATTTATTAAGGTGGAACATTTATTTAGGTAGAAGATATAATAAGGTGGAACATTTATTTAGGTAGAAGATATAATAAGGGGGAACATGTTCAACATTTGTACACCAACTGGTTCTTTCCTTCCCCCCCATCTTCCAAGATGGCGTCCTAGGCCAGCTGCCAGAGCCTCTCAGGGTTCCATGTTCACTGAGCTGCTGTGGCAACACTTAATGTTCTAGACCCTTGTGGCCCTCGGGGCGGCCTCACAAACACTGGCAACACACACAGTCTGAAAGGAAGACGTGTGTGTGTGTGCGTGCGTGCGTGCGTGCGTGCGTGCGTGTGTGTGTGTGTGTGTGTGTGTGTGTGTGTGTGTGTGTGTGTGTGTGTGTGTGTGTGTGTGTGTGTGTGTGTGTGTGAGACATGAAGTTGCTTGATGGGCTGCACTCAGCTCGTCTTCTTCATCTGGGACGACTTGTTCAGACTTCCAAAGTTTCTTCTTCAGGAATTTTGCTCCCTTCATTGAGAACCAAACTTACTGACAAATATTCAATAATCAATCATCAATATGTCCTCTTACTGACAAATAGTTGATAATTAATAATCAATACATCTTCTTACTGACACATATTCAATGTCAGTAGTAGATATAAGTAATAGTTAACATCAGTAATACAAATAAGAAGTAGATAGCATAAATAGTAAACACAAATACTAGTTAATACCAGTACAAGTTTCCCCCGCCGGGTGGCGGGGCTCTCCCTTAGAGATAGGGTGAGGAGCTCTGCCATCCGGGAGGAACTCAAAGTAAAGCCGCTGCTCCTTCACATCGAGAGGAGCCAGATGAGGTGGTTCGGGCATCTGGTCAGGATGCCACCCGAACGCCTCCCTAGGGAGGTGTTTAGGGCACGTCCAGCTGGTGGTTCGTTTCAGTAGTAAATGCAAGTACTAGTTAATGTCAGTAGTACATACAAGTAATAGCTAAATCAGTAGTAAATACAAGTACTAGTTAGCGTCAGTAGTACATACAAGTAATAGGGACGGCGTGGCCCAGTGAAAGAGTGGCCGTACGCAACAGGAGGGTCCCTGGTTCAATCCCCACCTAGTACCAACCTCGTCACGTCCGTTGTGTCCTGAGCAAGACACTTCACCCTTGCTCCTGATGGGTCCTGGTTAGCGCCTTGCCTGGCAGCTCCGTCCATCAGTGTGTGAATGTGTGTGTGAATGGGTAAATGTGGAAGTAGTGTCAAAGCGCTTTGAGTACCTTGAAGGTAGAAAAGCGCTATAAAAGTACAACTCATTTATCATTTATTTAATAGCTAAATCATTAGTAAATACAAGTACTAGTTAACATTAATGATACATACACGCATTAGGTAACATTAATGTTTAATACAAGTACTACTTAACATCAATTGTACATACAAGTAGTGGTTATCACCAGTAGTAAATACAGTACTAGTTACTAAGTTAATTGGCAGACAAAGCAAAGTTGGTGAAAACATTTTGTTCTTCTTCACTTCTTCTGAGACCTTTGGAAACATGAAGTTGACAACATGCTTTTATTTTGAAGGTGAGAAGACGCGTGGGGATTGCTGAGGAACTTGATTACCTTCAGGACGTCTGTCCGCCTCACACACACTTCAAAACAACACACACTTCAAAACAACACACACACACTTCAAAACAACACACACGCACACACACACGCACACACACACTTCAAAACAACACACTCACACTTCAAAACAACACACACACACGCACAAAAAAAAAGTGCTTCTGGTATCAGCCTAACCCGACCCGCCTGCAACTGAACCAACGCAGCAAAACAACTCATCAGAGCCGGCAGCCACAGGAAAGAACGCACGCACGCACACACACACACACACACACACACACACACACAGATGCGTCCCCAAAAGGCAAATGTGGGGGCGGGGGGTCTTTAAAGCAAACAGTGGGACACAGCTGGTAAGTGGAGGACATTCAAGGTGTGTGTGTGTGTGTGTGTGTGTGTGTGTGTTCTGGCAAAGCTTACTTATTGGGGACGTGGCTCTGTTCACAAAGTCACTTTAGTGGACCTCTAACGTTATGGGGACAACAAAAGAGGTCTCCTAAAGGGAAACCTTTTTAAAGAACACCTCCAGGCAACTACAACCCTAAACTAACACCTTCCCTTCTCCACACCCCACTTCCCTGGATTGTAAATAACCTAATGTAATTAATCAAATGTATATACTTGTTCTTATGCTTTCTGAGCTCACTATGTCCACTGCTGGCTGTACATATCCTACCAAGTCACACCTACACTGTTTCAATGTCCATTTTTCACATGATAAACTTGTATGATGACTGAAATACGCTGATAGCCGTAGTTGTTTGTGCTCCCCTCAAAAAACATGGAAAAAGAGTTTACAACAAAAGACATTATTGCTTGTATTGTAGTAAGCCTTATGCCAAGATGGCACGTCTTCTACAAAGTGCACACAAAAACAGATTGGAAGTAGCCACAGCTCTTAGCTTTCCAACAAGTTCCATGGAGAGAAGGAAACAGCTCGACTATATTCCTAATAAAAGGAACTATGCTCACAATGCTGCTATTATGGAGTTGGGGAAGGGTGAACTAGTGCCATTCAAACCACCACCTAAAGAAGCTAAAGGAAATGACTTCATGCACTGTGCACATTGCCAAGGACTGTTTAGCAGAAAGGTACTGTGGAGACACATGCCAAGTTGTCGCCTCAAACCTGCATCAGTCACCCGAAAACCAGGAAAGAACCGAGTCCAGTCCATGTGCACATATACTTGGCCTGTGCCTTCAAGTGTATCCAAACAACTGTGGGGACTAATAAGTGCCATGATTCCTGATCCAATCACAGAGATAATAAAATATGACCATGTCATCTCAGATGTTGGGCAGCACCTGCTGACATACCACAAAAGTGGTATGTCAGCAAAAAATCAACAATGTGTCAGAGAGAAGATGCGGGAATTAGGAAAACTGATTCGTAATGCCAGGAGAGTAACTACCTTGACAAAAATGGAGGATTTTGTGAATCCTAAGAAGTACTTGGAGATGGTGAAAGCTGTGAAATGTACTTGTGGCTATGATAGTGACACTAACACATTCTGCATTCCATCACTGGCAACTACACTTGGGAATTCCCTGGTTCAAGTCAGCAAAGTTTTGAAAGCACAAGGTTTGATAAACAACAATGAAGAGCTGGTCAGGAATGCCACTCAGTTCCAAGAAGTCCACAGTGAGAAGTGGAAGGAGTTGATCTCTGCAACAGCCCTGAGGAACATAGCTGAAGGAAAGTGGAATGCATGCACCACAACTTATGTCCTTCACTGAGGAGGATGTTGAAAAAGGGCATCAGTTTGTCAGTCCAATCCATTATGAGTGCAGCAGTGTGCTACCTGATCATTCTTCCACAAAGGCCTGGTCAGACCTGACAAAAGTATGTTTGACACACATCATCATCCTCTTTAACAGACCAAGAGAAGGAGAGGTAGCAGCCATGCCCTTGTTGCCTTTTTCATCAGGAGACACAACTGATCCTCATTAAGATGTGGGCTGGGCTCTCTCTCAAGTGGAAAATAAATGGGTTGTACTTGTATAGCGCTTTTCTACCTTCAAGGTACTCAAAGCGCTTTGACACTACTTTCACATTCACCCATTCACACACGCATTCACACACTGATGGAGGGAGCTGCCAGCACACATCAGTGAAGT
The DNA here is from genome assembly GCF_033978795.1 of Nerophis ophidion. Lineage (NCBI taxonomy): Eukaryota > Metazoa > Chordata > Actinopteri > Syngnathiformes > Syngnathidae > Nerophis > Nerophis ophidion. The sequence goes on along the minus strand of NC_084611.1, from coordinate 46,012,202 downwards.
GTCTTGCTCAGGACACAACGGTCATGATGAGGTTGGTACAAGGTGGGGATTGAACCAGGGACCCTCAGGTTGCGCACGGCCACTCTACCCCTGCGCCACGCCGTCCCTATAAAATAAACTGTGCAGACATTTTTCAAGGATTGTCATCAGGGTTTGAAAATGAGGCAGACCCGGAGCCAGGACACATTTCCCTGGTTCTGACTGCATACCAGACTATGCAAAAGCATGTCATGCGATGTGTCCTGTGTCACTTACATCCACGGAACTAGGAAAACATGCTGCCACCCTTTCAACTGTGCTAAACACGACACACACATAGATGGAGCAACTGGACAACTTTCTTGGCCATGATATTAGAATCCATCGCGAGTTCTATAGACTTCCTGAAAAGACACTGCAGCTGGCCAAAATCAGCAAAGTCTTGATGGCACTCGAGCAAGGTCGACTATCAGAGTTCCATGGCAAGAACTTAGATGAAATCACAATTGGTCCAAATGGTAAGTTGTCATCTTTGTTTGCTTTGAACTCAACTACAAGCTTGTCGTGTGTAGTACAGAATGTGTCGTGCAAACTGAAGAGGAAGATCTCACCAGAGAGGAAGGACACTATCCATGTCCTGACAATGGTAAGTTAATACTCATTTTTCTGGTTTATTAAAGGTGCCCTATGGTAAACATGACACTGAATGTTTATTACATTTAAAGCACAACAGAGATGGCATTACCAACCCCTGATGATGAACACACCCCGCCACACACCCAAAAGACTGACCCAAACCCCTTTCAAAGACACAGATGCATGATCAGGACATGGTGCACTCAGACATTCTTCCAATGGTATGTTGGCATCAATTATAAGCTGAAGACATGGAAAGAGGAAATGAAAGCACATTTCTAGGTATAATGATTGATGATACATCCATCCATCCATTTTCTACCGCTTATTCCCTTTGGGGTCGCGTGGGGCGCTGGTGCCTATCTCAGCTACAATTGGGTGGAAGGCGTACACCCTGGACAAGTCGCCAACTCATCGCAGGGCCAACACAGATTAGACAGACAAAATTCACACTCACATTCACACACTAGGGCCAATTTAGTGTTGCCAATCAACCTATCCCCAGGTGCATGTCTTTGGAGGTGGGAGGGGCCTATCCTCAGGTGCATGTCACGCAGTCTCGGGGAGAACATGCAAACTCCACACAGAAAGTTACCGAGCCGGGGATTGAACTCAGGACCTTCGTATTGTGATGCACACGCAGTAACCCCTGTTCCACCATGCTGTGTGATGAAGTGAACATGGGATTGTTGATGAGAAATAAAAAGGTGCGGCGGGGGAAAAAGCCGATAAAACTGAAGGAGCTAACTGGCTAGTGTGCTAGCTCAAAGCGGTTGCCTAGGAACCCACAGCTTTCTAGCTAGACTGTGAGAGTTTGGACACGTTGAAATGGTTCTTGGTCACATGACCGACCCACACAGGTGTGACCGCCACGAGTGCCAAGACGGCCACGCCCGCGTGTACAGGAAGTGAACAGGATGTGATGTCGTGTGTGACACATTTTTATTGTCACATTTGTCGATTTCATCTTCTTGACGCTCAATTAAGTACAAAGATGTATTCAAAGGCCAAAATCTTACACAAACTCATGCTTTTTTCTCTTTTCTACCAAAAACTAAAGTGGGTATTTGTCTATATGACACTTGACACTAACAGACAACATGCTAACAAACTAGTAAACTAACATATAACTATGCTAATATTCTAACACGATAGCACACTAAAATACTACTGTGCTAACAAACTAGTAAAACTAACATAACTATGCTAAAATGCTAACGTGCTCGTTTTCTAACATACTACTCTGCTAACATGCTACGGGGCAAAGTTGGGAGGGTAGATGTGAGGGTTCCTGGTTCAATCCCCAGCTTTTACCAACGTAGTCACGTCCGTATTGTCCTTGAGCAAGACCCTTGCTCCTGATGAGTGGTGGTTAGGGCCTTGCATGGCAGCTCCCGCCATCAGTGTGTGAATGTGGAAATAGTGTCAAAGCGCTTTGGGTTCCTTGAAAAAGGGCTAGAAAAGTGATATACAAGTACAACCATTTACCATTTAAGCTGTTTAGTTCCAGACTTTGGTCCCAGCATCAGGGTCTTAGAACCATACTTTGGTCGCAGCATTAAGATGTCAGGCCCAGACTTTGGTCCCAGCATCAGGTTCTCAGGCTCAGGATTTGGTCCCACATCAGGATATCTGGGCCAGACTTTGGTCCCAGCATCAGGGTCTCAGGCTCATACTTTGGTCCCAGCATCAGGGTGTCAGGGCCATACTTTGGTCCAGCATTAGGATGTCAGGCCCAGACTTTGGTCTCAGCATCAGGTTCTCAGGCTCAGACTTTGGTGCCACATCAGGATGTCAGACCCAGACTTTGGTCCCAGCATCAGGGTCTCAGGCCCATACTTTGCTCCCAGCATCTGGGTGTCAGTCCCAGACTTTGGTCCCAGCATCAGGGTCTCAGGCCCATACTTTGCAACATGAGGATGTCAGGCCCAAACTTTGGTCCCAGCATCAGGTTCTCAGGCTCATACTTTGGTCCCACATCTGGATGTCAGGCCCAGACTTTGGTCCCAGCATCAGGGTCTCAGGCTCATACTTTGGTCCCATCATCAGGGTGTCAGTCCCACACTTTGGTTCCAGCATAAGGGTCTCAGGCCCATACTTTGGTCCCAGCATTAGGATGTCAGGCCCAGACTTTGGTCCCAGCATCAGGGTGTCAGTCCCAGACTTTGGTCCCACATCAGGGTGTGAGTGTTTCCTCACAGGGGACCATCATTCTACATCTCAGGACCCTGCATGAACTTTAAATGTGCCGGCTGACCGTGGACTTGACATGTTTCCTGTAAGCCAACATAAGAGCTTTGGATGGGTGCCCCCCCACCACCCCCACCACCCACTAAAGTGCTGTAAAGAGGTGTGACAGTAATGAAGTCTAATGGACGCACTTCACTTCCCTACCAGCAATCTCTGCAATATTTCACTGGACCTTGACATGCACCGCCCTCAAGTCACGTCGGCTTAGCACCACACGCCACTCACACACACACACACACACATACACGCGCGCGCATGTGTGTGTGTGTGTGTGTGTGTCTGCGTGTGCGTGTGTGTGTGTGTGTGCGTGTGCGTGTGCGTGTGTGTGTGTGTGCACGCACTCTCCTAAATCCTTCCAAGCACCTAAAAGAAGTTTTTAGCGCTAGGAAAGGTTAGCATGTTGGTTGCAAAAGTAGCGTGAGTGTATTCTAGTCACTTCCTCTTTCTCTGTACAGCTCAACACAACAAGAAGTTTGCAGGATGTGATAGAAGTGTTAGCACAACTAAATCCTTTCACTAGTTTCCATAAAACATAAACCTCATGACTCTGTGCTTGTTTGTTTTGCCGTCGCCACGGTAACACCCAATTATTATTTCACATTCTTTCTTCTTCTGTTTGTCATTCTTGTAGCTTGGATGAATCCTATAGTCCCAACACGCTAACACACTGCAATCTTAACACTCAATTTAACACGTTACCATGCATAGAAGGCAACATGCTAACATAGTAATATTCTATCGGCACATGTATGAGATTTACCACTCAAAGAGCCATTTCGACCGGTTTCACAAAATGAGGAAGACAATGGGAGCCGCAACTATTCTCGCCAATATCTGCTGGTGGTCACCCAGATGACAAGAATAAGGGCATGCTATGAAGCCATTGCCTTAAATACCTTCTACAACAGGGGTAGGGAACCTATGGCTCTAGAGTCAGATGTGGCTCTTTTAATGACTGCATTTGGCTCTCAGATAAATCTTAGCTGATATCGCTTAACACGATATGTAATGAATAATTCGTAATGAATAATTCCGCTGGTAATCGCAGTGTTAAAAATAACGTTCAAACTATAAAACATTCTCGTGCATTTTATTCAATCATCCATTTTCTATCGCACCTGGTCAAGAAGTATCATATTTATTATTGGTTAGCTTTAGAATAAAAATGTTATTAAAAAGAATAAGAGACTTATTATACTTTAAAAATGCACGTTGTAAATGTTAAATATTATATGGCTCTCACGGTAATACATTTTGAAATATTTGGCTTTCATGGCTCTCTCAGCCAAAAATGTTCCCGACCCCTGTTCTACAACATGTACAAACTGCTTGCCAGTCCAGCAACATGTTGTGAGAGGCTTCCGCAGATGCACGCACACGACTGGAAGGCATACTGGGTGACACAGAGTACACTGACGGTTGTGATATAAACAACTTTAACATTCCTACTAATATGCGCCACATTGTGAACCCACACAAAAGAAGAATGACAAACACATTTCGGGAGAAAATCCTCACAGTAACACAACATAAATGCAACACAACAAATACCCAGAATCCTTTGCATCCATGACACTACCTGACTATGTTATACACCCCGCGAGCACCAAACCCCGCCCACCTCAACCACGCAGGGAGGCGGTGTTTCATGGATGCAAAGGATTCTGGGTATGTGTTGTGTTGCGTTTATGTTGTGTTACTGTGAGGATTTTCTCCCGAAATGTGTTTGTCATTCTTCTTTTGTGTGGGTCCAGAATGTGTCGCATATTAGTAGGAGTGTTAAAGTTGTTTATATCACAACCGTCAGTGTACTCTGTGTCACCCAGTATGCCTTGCAATCTCATACATGTGCCGATAGAAGCAGAGAAATGCATGTGTCCGGTCGGCACGCAAATAGCATTCCGGGAATGGCGGGCGCGATGACGTTCAAGAGGACGTAAATAGCATTCCGTGAACGGCGGGCGCGATCACGTTCAAGAGGACGTTAAGAGTAATATCATCACGGCACGCCCGCAATATTGTAGTCCGAGTGAAAATAGGAGAACGTTGACTCCGGGTGATGTCCGGAAGAGGCATTGAATTCCGGAATCTCCCCGCAACAATCTGGGGGGTCGGCGATTGTGCAGCTGAGCCGCATCAAGAGTTGCCAAAGAGCCGCATGCGGCCCCGGAGCCGCGGGTTACCGACCCCTGTTCTAGCATAATACCATGCTAACACGCTAAGAATCTAGCATGCTTACAAGCTAACATGTTCACACACTAACATGCTAACATACTAGCAGGCTAATAAATCAACATGCTAAAGTGCTAAAACACTGAGATGCTAAAACACTTACAAATAAACATGCTAGCACCCTAACATCTAACAAGTTAACATGCTAACATGATAATGCACCATACATGCCAAAATGCTAAAAAGCTAGCATGCTGAAATGCTAAATGACTAACATGTTGACCACTAACACGATAACATGTTAACATACTAGCATGCTAACAAGTCAACTTGCTTGCGCGCATGCATGTTCACGGGCTAACATGCTAATATGCTAACAATTAAACATGCTAGCACACTAACATGCTCACAAGGTAACATGCTAACATGCTAAAACACTAGCATGCCATTATGCTAACAATTTAACATGCTAGCAAGTTAACATAATAGCATGTTAGCTTGCTAACAAGCTAAGATGCCAGCACAGTAATATGCTAACAAGTTAAGATGCTAGCAGATTGAAATGCTAACAGTTTAACATACTAACATGTTAACATGCTAACAAGTTAAAATGCTAGTATGCCAACATGTTAATGAGCCCACTAACATGCTAACAGGTAAACATGCTGAAACGCTAACTAACTAACAAGCTAAAATGCTCGCACACATGATGGCGTCCATGGCATAGAATCGTCTATGTTGGCGACCATGATGGCATCGAGGTTCGTGTCCACGATGGCGTCCAGTATAATCCAAGATGGCGACATGATGGCTTCCATGATGGTGTCCACGATGGCGTCCACGATGGTGTCCACGATGGCGTCCACGATGGCATCCACGATGGTGTCCACGATGGCGTCTACGATGGCGTCCATGATGGCGTCCATGAAAGCGTCAATGATGGCGTCCATGATGGCGTCCACGATGGCGTCCATGATGGCGTCCAGCATAATCCATGATGGCCACATGATGGTGTCCACGATGGCGTCCATGATGGCGTCCACGATGGCGTCCATGATGGCGTCCAGCATAATCCATGATGGCCACATGATGGTGTCCACGATGGTGTCCACGATGGCGTCCACGATGGCGTCCGCGATGGCGTCCGCGATGGCGTCCACGATGGCGTCCATGATGGCGTCCAGCATAATCCATAATGGCCACATGATGGTGTCCATGATGGTGTCCACGATGGCGTCCATGATGGCGTCCATGATGGCGTCCACGATGGCGTCCATGATGGCCACATGATGGTGACATGATGGCGTCCATGATGGCGTCCATGATGGCATCCACGATGGCGTCCATGATGGCGTCCAGTATAATCCATAATGGCCACATGATGGTGTCCACGATGGTGTCCACGATGGCGTCCACGATGGCGTCCGCGATGGCGTCCACGATGGCGTCCATGATGGCGTCCAGCATAATCCATAATGGCCACATGATGGTGTCCATGATGGTGTCCACGATGGCGTCCATGATGGCGTCCATGATGGCGTCCACGATGGCGTCCATGATGGCCACATGATGGTGACATGATGGCGTCCATGATGGCGTCCATGATGGCGTCCAGTATAATCCATAATGGCCACATGATGGTGTCCATGATGGTGTCCACGATGGCGTCCATGATGGCGTCCAGCATAATCCATAATGGCCACATGGTGGTGTCCATGATGGTGTCCACGATGGCGTCCATGATGGCGTCCATGATGGCGTCCACGATGGCATCCATGATGGCCACATGATGGCGTCCATGATGGCGTCCACGATGGCGTCCATGATGGCGTCCAGCATAATCCATAATGGCCACATGATGGTGTCCATGATTGCGTCCACGATGGCGTCAATGATGACGTCCAGCATAATCCATAATGGCCACATGATGGTGTCCATGATGGTGTCCACGATGGCGTCCATGATGGCGTCCAGCATAATCCATAATGGCCACATGATGGTGTCCACGATGGCGTCCATGATGGCCACATGATGGTGACATGATGGCGTCCATGATGGCGTCCATGATGGCGTCCATGGCAAGGAGGTGTGTTCCACATTAGTAAAGCAGTGGTTGTTCCTCTGTGTGGACCCGCCGCTCACATGATGGCGGGTGCACCAAGACGTGATGATGATGATGATGATGAAGAAATGACCTCATGTGTCTGCGAGCGCTAGCAGGCTAATGTCACCTCACTTCCCACTCCCTGTCAGTGCTGCTTCTGGAATGCCTGTTGCTCAAAAACTCACCTGACATGATGTAATCTCATTTGCATATTTGGCCATGACTCATATGCATGGAATGTAAACAAGTCATATCATCTAGGAGTTACAGTTTGAGTCAAATCAAAATCAAAATAATGTAATTAACAAATTGTTGTTGGCTAACGTTACCTACCTCACGCAGTGATTCTCATCGCCTCTCTCTCTGTCTCTCTCTCTCTCTCTCTCTCTCTCTCTCTCTCTCTCTCTCTCTCTCTCTCTCTCTCTCTCTCTCTCTCTCTCTCTCTCTCTCTCTTCTCAACTGAAGTCTTGATCCACACGTGAATAAATTACCATATTAATTAGCCATGTGCTCATTGTTAGTGGAGTGAATAGAGTAGCAATCAATTACCATACTAAGTAGTATGTGCGCTGTTGTCTATGTTATTTAGACTTAAAACTCTGAAGCGTTTTTTTTTTTATTTGTGAAATTTTTACTGGGGCACTGCAGATTAACAGTGGGGCACGTGCCCCAGTGAAATATGTCTGGCGATGCCCCTGGTTCACATAAAAGTCGGGGATAGCGTTCCAAGTGTCGAACACAAGTTTGTCTGGTTTGGGGGGGTTTTCAATATCGCACTATTTGTGATTCTGAGCAAGAACGGCCTTCTGGCGTGAAACATCTTCAAGGTCCGCTGTCAGGCGCTTTAACTTGGACACCCACATGTATTTGTCGGAGACGCGCGCGGCCGTGGGCGTGTCCCGATGTTTGACAAGCAGGATGACAAGCTGAGCTGGCCGTGACAAGCTGAGCCGCATCAGAGTGATCAAAGAGTCGCATGCGGCTCCGGAGCCGTCGGTTGCCGACCCCTGGCCTGGGAGTTGTTCCTCAAGATCACTTGCAATGTTGCATATACGTCTTGCAACTGTGTCGCTTGACAGTGGGACAGCTTTTAATTTTGCTGCGCTTATCTCATCAAGCATGACTGACACCATGTCTATTGCAGCGGGGAGAATCAGCTGCTCAGCAATTGTGTGTTTTTTGCATTGAGCAATTCTGTATGCAACTCTATATGAAGCCAATGTATCCATTTTGTGTAATTGTGGTCCACACATTAGTCTGCTACCCATCCGCGCGAAAGCTTGTTCCGCTCAGCCCTGCCCCCATTAGTTACTGTTGCATCTGTCAAACTTTCGCTCCTACCTAGAAATTTAAAGCCTACCGGAAAAATAAGTAATTTACATTAATTTATATAGCGGATTTCACAGACAGAATCACAAAGTAATTTACAGTTTGTATAGAAAACGGGGTTGTAAAAAAAAAAATCTAAGACTAAAAAAAAATTAAAAAAATACATTTAAGTGAAATTTCCTCCCGATTCTCGCGCCCCACCTGTCATGTCTCTATTCCCCACCAGTGGGGCGCGCCCCACACTTTGAGAAACGCTGGTTTAAGGTGACTCTTCACATTGTTTAAGTGGCCCCCCCACGTCGTTAAAGGTAACTCTTAACATCGTTTAAACCCCCCCTCCCCCCACATCGTTTAAGGTGACTTCACATCGTTTAAGTGGCCCCCCCACGTCGTTAAAGGTGACTCTTCACATTGTTTAAATCCCCCCCCTCCACATTGTTTAAGGTGACTCTTCACATCGTTTAAATTGGCCCCTCCACGTTGTTATAGGTGACTCTTCACATAGTTTAAGTGGCCCTCCCACGTCGTTTAAGGTGACTCTTTACATCGTTTAAGGTGGCCCCCCACATCGTTAAAGGTAACGCTTTACATTGTTTAAATTCCCCTCCTCCCTCATCGTTTAAGGTGACTCTTTATATTGTTTAAGTGGCCCCCCACGTCGTTTTAGATGACTCTTCACGTTGTTTAAATCCCCCCCCACCACATTGTTTAAGGTGACTCTTCACATCGTTTAAATTGGCCCCCCCACATCGTTTAAGGTGGCTCTTTACATCATTTAAATTTCCCCCCACGTCGTTTTGGTGACTCTTCACATCGTTTAAATTGCACCCCCCCCCCCCCCCACGTCGTCAAAGGTGACTCTTCACATAGTTTAAGTGGCCCTCCCACGTCGTTTAAGGTGACGCTTTACATCGTTTAAATTGGCCCCCCACGTCGTTAAAGGTAACGCTTTACATTGTTTAAATTCCCCTCCCCCCTCATCGTTTAAGGTAACTCTTCATATTGTTTAAGTGGCCCCCCACGTCGTTTTAGATGACTCTTCACGTTGTTTAAATCCCCCCCACCACATTGTTTAAGGTGACTCTTCACATCGTTTAAATTTCCCCCCACGTCGTTTTGGTGACTCTTCACATCGTTTAAATTGCCCCCCCCCCCCCCCCCACGTCGTCAAAGATGACTCTTCACATAGTTTAAGTGGCCCCCCCACGTCGTTTAAGGTGACTCTTTACATTGTTTAAATTGCCCCCCCCCCCACATCGTTTAAGGTGACTCTTCATATTGTTTAAGTGGCCCCCCCACGTCGTTAAAAGTGACTCTTTACATCGTTTAAAGTGGCCCCCCCACGTCGTTTAAGGTGACTCTTTACATAGTTTTAAATCCCCCCATGTAGTTTTGGTGACTCTTCACATCGTTTAAATTGGCCCCCCCATGTCGTTAAAGGTGACTCTTCACATAGTTTAAGTGGCCCCCCCACATCGTTTAAGGTGACTCTTTACATCGTTTAAATCCCCCCCCCTCCCACATCGTTAAGGTGACTCTTCACATCGTTTAGGTGGCCCCCCCACGTCGTTTAAGGTGACTCTTTATATTGTTTAAATCCCCCCCCTTCCCCACATCATTTAAGGTGACCCTTCACATTGTTTAAACCCCCCCCCCCCCCCCATTGTCCTTTAAGGTGACTCTTTACAGTGTTTAAACCCCCCCCCCCCCCCCACATCGTTTAAGGTGACTCTTCACATCGTGTAAGTGCCCCCCCACGTCGTTTAAGGTGACTCTTTACATTGTTTAAATCCCCCCCCCCCCACATCGTTTAAGGTGACTCTTCACATCGTGTAAGTGCCCCCCCACGTCGTTTAAGGTGACTCTTTACATTGTTTAAATCCCCCCCCCCCCACATCGTTTGAGGTGACTCTTCACATCGTTTAACCCCCCCCCCCCCCACGTCGTTTAAGGTGACTCTTTACATTGTTTAAATCCCCCCCCACATCGTTTAAGGTGACTCTTCACATCGTTTAAGTGGCCCCCCCACGTCAATAAAGGTGACTCTTTACATCGTTTGAATTGCCCCCCCCCCCCCCCCCCCCACATCGTTTAAGGTGACTCTTTACATTGTTTAAATCCCCCCCCACATCGTTTAAGGTGACTCTTCACATCGTTTAAGTGGCCCCCCCACGTCAATAAAGGTGACTCTTTACATCGTTTGAATTGCCCCCCCCCCCCCCCCCACATCGTTTAAGGTGACTCTTTACATCGTTTAAAATGGCGTCCCCACGTCGTTAAAGGTAACTCTTTACATCGTTTGAATCCCCCCCCCCCCCCCCCCGCATCGTTTAATGTGACTCTTCACATTGTTTAAGTGGCCCCACCCCCCACATCGTTTAAGGTGACTCTTCACATCGTTTAAGTGGCCCCCCCACGTCGTTTAAGGTGACTTTTCACATCGTTTGAATCCCCCCCCACGTCGTTTGAGGTGACTCTTTACATCGTTTAAATCCCCCCCCACCCACGTCGTTTAAGGTGACTCTTCACATCGTTTAAATTCCCCCCCACCACGTCGTTTGAGGTGACTCTCCACATCGTTTAAGGTGACTCTTTACATCGTTTAAACCCCCCCCCTCCACATCGTTTAAGGTGACTCTTTACATCGTTGAAATCCCCCCCCCCACATCGTTTAAGGTGACTTTTCACATCGTTTGAATCCCCCCCCCCACGTCGTTTGAGGTGACTCTTTACATCGTTTAAACCCCCCCCTCCACATCGTTTAAGGTGACTCTTTACATCGTTTAAATCCCCCCCACCCACCCACATCGTTTAAGGTGACTCTTCACATCGTTGAAATTCCCCCCCCCCCCCCCCCCCACGTCGTTTGAGGTGACTCTCCACATCGTTTAAGGTGACTCTTCACATCGTTTGAATCCCCTCCCCCCCACGTCGTTTGAGGTGACTCTCCACATCGTTTAAGGTGACTCTTTACATCGGTTAAACCCCCCCCCCCCTTCCACATCGTTTAAGGTGACTCTTCACATCGTTTAAATCCCCCCCACCCACCCACATCGTTTAAGGTGACTCTTCACATCGTTGAAATTCCCCCCCCCCCCCACGTCGTTTGAGGTGACTCTCCACATCGTTTAACCCCCCCCCCCCCCCCACGTCGTTTGAGGTGACTCTCCACATCGTTTAAGGTGACTCTTCACATCGTTTGAATCCCCTCCCCCCCACGTCGTTTGAGGTGACTCTCCACATCGTTTAAGGTGACTCTTTACATCGTTTAAACCCCCCCCCCCTTCCACATCGTTTAAGGTGACTCTTCACATCGTTTAAAGTGGACCCCCACGTTGTTTAAAGGATTACTGAAATGAGATCTTCCTATTTAAACGGGGATAGCAGGTCCATTCCATATGTCATACTTGATCATTTCGCGATATTGCCATATTTTTGCTGAAAGGATTTAATAGAGAACATCCACGATAAAGTTTGCAACTTTTGGTCGCTAATAAAAAAAGCCTTGCCTGTACCGGAAGTAGCAGACGATGACGTCACAAGGGTGAGGGCTCCTCACATCCTCACATTGTTTATAATGGGAGCCTCCAGCAGCAAGAGCTATTTGGACCGAGAAAGCGACAATTTTCGCATTAATTTGAGCGAGGATGAAAGATTCGTGGCTGATATTGATAGCGAAAGACTAAAAAAAAAAAAAAATAAATAAAATAAATTTAAAAACAAAAAAAGGCGATTGTATTGGGGGGCAATTCAGATGTTTTTAGACACATTTACTAGGATAATTCTGAGAAATCCCTTATCTTACTGTTGTGTTGCTAGTGTTTTAGTGAGTTTAATAGTACCTGATAGTCAGAGGGGTGTGTCCATGGGCAGAGGTGGGTAGTAACGCGCTACATTTACTCCGTTACATCTACTTGAGTAACTTTTGGGATAAATTATACTTCTAAGAGTAGTTTTTATGCAACATACTTTTACTTTTACTTGAGTATATTTATAGAGAAGAAACGCTACTTTTACTCTGTTCCATTTATCTACATTCAGCTCGTTACTCGCTACTTTTTTAATCTATCTATTAATGTTTGTTTTGGTTTTTCAAAGTAGGATCTACGCATGTCTGCGTTTCACCAATCAAATGCAGTCGCTGGTGACGTTGGACCAATCAAACAGAGCCAGGCGGTCACATGACCGTCACACGTAAAACCCGACTTAAACAAGTTGAAAAACTTATTAGGGTGTTACTATTTAGTGGTCAATTGTACGGAATATGTACTGTACTGTGAAATCTACTAATACAAGTTTCAATCAATCAATTAAAAGTGTGAAGGAAAAAAGACACTTTTTATTTCAACCGTACTTCCCGTCAAAAGCCTAAAGACTGATCGCACATTTCCTGTTTTCACAATAAAAGTGCCGCTCCATCGCGCCTGCGCTAACAAAATAAGAGTCACCGAAAGCCAGCGCAAACAAGCTAGCAAGCTACGGAGTTTGCCGCCAATTTATTTCTTGTAAAGTGTATAAAAACGAATATGGAAGCTGGACAAATAAAATGCCAAAAAACAACGACTTTCATGTGGTATTAGACAGAAAAGAGGAACCTTTTTTCTCCTCCATTTGAAAACGTGGACGTTATCAGCACTATACTGTCTGATTCCAATCAATGCAAGTCATCAGAATCAGGTAATACACCAACTTATATTCTAATCTTCATGAAAGATAGGAATCTATGTGTTAAACATGCATGTATATTCATTAAAACTCCTTTAACATGTCAACAAAAACGAGAAAATAAATAAATATAAATTATATACTGTATATAAAAATGTATATATGTATATATATATGTATATATATATATATTATATGTGTGTATATGTATATATGAGGTAGATCACCTCGACTTGGTCATTTATTAAGTAATTGATTAACGTTGCAAAACTTATTGGGGTGTTACCATTTAGTGGTTAATTGTACAGAATATGTACTGTACTGTACAATCTACTAATACAAGTTTCAATCAATCAATCAATCAATCAATCAATCAATCAATCAATGCCTACTGAGCCTATGGTGTTGTTAAGTTACTGTGGCTCAATGTGCCTTAATTTTTTATTTATTTTAATGTACTATTATTTAATATATAATATTGTTTTAGTTGTTTAAGAGATATTTCTGGCTCTGAATTTGCTCGTTGCTATTTTTATGTTTTTGTGCATTATTTGTTGCCGTAATCAGGTTACTCCTCAGTTACTCAGTACTTGAGTGGTTTTTTCACAACATACTTTTTACTTTTACTCAAGTAAATATTTGGGTGACTACTCCTTACTTTTACTTGAGTAATAAATCTCTAAAGTAACACTACTCTTACTTGAGTACAATTTCTGGCTACTCTACCCACCTCTGTCCACGGGTGTGTTGACGCCAGTCTCTAAGGGAAGTCACGGCAGCTGCATGGACGGCGCAAGAACCGCTGATCTCCGGTAAGAGGCGACTTTTTAACACAATTTTCTCACCAAAACCTGCTGGTTGACAAGTGGTCGGGAGATCCATGTTCGCTCGACCGCTCTGATCCATAGTAAAGTTTCACCTCCGGGAATTTCAAACAAGGAATCACCGTGTGTTTTTGTGGCTAAAGGCTAAAGCTTCCCACCTCCATCTTTCTACTTTGACTTCTCCATTATTAATTGAACAAATTGCAAAAGATTCAGCAACACAGATGTGCAGAATACTGTGTAATTGCGTCATGAAAAGAGACGACTTTTAGCCGCAAATGGTGCTGGCTAATATGTCCCCTCCAACCAATAACGTCACAAACATGCGTCATCATTCCGCGACGTTTTCAACAGGAAACTCCGCAGGAAATTTAAAATTGTAATTTAGTAAACCACAAAGGCCGTATTGGCATGTGTTGCAATGTTAATATTTCATCATTGATGTATAAACTATCAGACTACGTGGTCGGTAGTAGTGGGTTTCAGTAAGCCTTCAAGGTGACTCTTCACATCGTTTAAATTGGCCCCCCCACGTCGTTAAAGGTGACTCGTCACATAGTTTTATGTGCCCCCCCCACATTGTTTAAGGTGACTCTTTACATCGTTTAAGTGGCCCCGCCACATCGTTTAAGGTGACTCTTCACATCATTTAACGTGGCAAAACCACATAGTTTAATTTGGCCTGCCACATAGTTTAGGTGACTCTTTACACTGTAAACGTGGCCCTCCCCCCACATCATTAAAAGTGACTCACCACATAGTTGATGATGCAATAACTTCATGCTGACAGACTCATGGTCTGAAGCCCAGATATGGCCTGCTACCTCATTTAATTTGGCCCTTGTACACGGTTTAATGTGGCATGCCACGTCATTTAAAGTGACCCTTCCAGATCATTTATTGTGGCGTGCCACATCATTTAAAGTGGCCCTTCCAGATTGTTTAATGTGGCGTGACCATGCCAAGTCATTTAAAGTGGCCCTTCCAAGTCATTTAAAATGGCGAGCCACATATTTAAATTGGCCCTTCCACATCGCTTAATTGCCCGTCACATCATTTAAAGTGGTCGCGGCCTGCTTGAAGCAGCCCGCCATGTAAAGTGACTTTGTGCAAGTGGCCCTGCATGTATTAGAAAGGCGTGTATGTATTAGAAAGGACTGCATGTATTAGGAAGGAGAGTGTGATTTAGAAAGAAGTGTATATTTTAGAAAGGACTGCATGTATTAGAAAGGAGTGTATGTATTTGTTGGAAAATAGTGCATGTACAAACCCCGTTTCCATATGAGTTGGGAAATTGTGTTAGATGTAAATATAAACGGAATACAATGATTGGCAAATTCTTTTCAACCCATATTCAGTTGAATATGCTACAAAGACAACATATTTGATGTTCAAACTGATAAACATTTTTTTTGTGTGTGCAAATAATCATTAACTTTAGAATTTGATGCCAGCAACACATGACAAAGAAGTTGGGAAAGGTGGCAATAAATACTGATTAAGTTGAGGAATGCTCATCAAACACTTATTTGGAACATCCCACAGGTGTGCAGGCTAATTAAGTGCTATGATTGGGTTTAAAAACAGCTTCCCAAAAAATGTTCACAAGAAAGGATGGTGTGAGGTACACCCCTTTGTCCACTACTGTGTGAGCAAATAGTCAAACAGTTGAAGAACAACATTTCTCAAACTCCAATTGCAAGAAATTTAGTGATTTCAACATCTACGGTCCATAATATCATCAAAAGGTTCAGAGAATCTGGAGAAATCACTCCACGTAAGTGGTATGGCCGGAAACCAACCCAGAATGACCGTGACCTTCCATCCCTCAGACGACACTGTATCAAAAAACGATATCAATCTCTAAAGGATATCACCACAAGGACTCAGGAACACTTTAGAAAACCACTGTCACTAAATACAGTTGGTCGCTACATCTGTAAGTGCAAGTTAAAGCTCTACTATGCAAAGCCAAAGCCATTTATCAACAACATCCAGAAACGCCACCGGCTTCTCTGGGTTCGAGATCATCTAAGATGAACTGATGCAGAGTGGAAAAGTGTTCTGTGGTCTGACGAGTCCACATCTCAAATTGTTTTTGGAAACTATGGACATTTGTGTCCTCAGGAACAACGAGGAAAAGAACCATCCGGATTGTTATCGGCGCAAAGTTAAAAAGCCAGCATCTGTGATGGTATGGGGGTGCATTAGTGCCCAAGGCATGGGTAACTTACACATATGTGATGGCACCATTAATGCTGAAAGGTACATACAAGTTTTGAAGCAACATATATTGCCATTCAAACAACGTTATCATGGACGCCCCTGCTTACTGTATTTCAGCAAGACAATGCTACACCACGTGTTACAACAACGTGGCGTCATAGTAAAAGAGTCCGGGTTTTACACTGGCCTGCCTGTAGTCCAGACCTGTCTCCCACTGAAAATTTTGAATTCTAAAACACGACAGAGGAGACCCCGGACTGTTGAACGATTGAAGCTCTACATCAAGCAAAAATGGTAAAGAATTCCACTTTCAAAGATTCAACATTTTCCTCAGTTCTTAAATGTTTATTGAGTGTTGTTAAAAGAAAAAGTGATGTAACACAGTGGTGAACATGCCCTTTCCCGACTACTTTGGAACGTGTTGCTGCCATGAAATTCTAAGTTAATTATTATTTGCAAAAAAAAAAAAGTTTATGAGTTTGAACATCAAATATGTTGTCTTTGTAGTGCATTCAACTGAAAATGGGTTGAAAAGGATTTGCAAATCATTGTATTCCGTTTATATTGACATCCAACACAATTTCCCAACTCATATGGAAACGGGGCTTGTATTATAAAGGAGTGCATGTATTAGAAAGAGTCAGTGAGACATGAAATATGATGTTGAGTGCGTGTTGGGAGAAGAAGCCAAGGCGAAGGCCACGCTGGTGTCACTGCTGATGGCTGCTGATTGCTGAGGCCCATGGCCGCCAAGTGCCGTCCCCTCAGGGCCAAACACACTTTTGAGAAGAAGAAGGAACTCTTTGAGGCGAGGCGTGGAGGGAGGCAGGGAGGGAGGGAGGGAGGGAGGGAGAGAGACCTCCTCACTCTCGCTCCAGCAGCAGCTTCGCCTCGGGCGCCAACGCCGCCATTGTGGCGCTTCATCTTGCCGATGTTCCTGCCAGCCTGTCACAGCACTCCTCGCCACGCCGCATTGTGGCCCTCGCTCAGACCCCCGCTCCCCTCTCCTCAACCTTCTACCATTTATACAGAAATACGTCTAATAACATCACTTACATAAATCTATATGTGTATATATATATATATATATATATATATACTGTATATGTATGTCTAATAATATCACATACATATATCTATATGTATATATATATACATATATGTATGTCTAATAACATCACATACATATACATATATGTAAATACATACATGTATGTCTAATAATATCCATCCATCCATTTTCTACCGCGTGTCCCTTTTGGGATAGCAAGGGGCGCTGGTGCCTATCTCAGCTACAATCGGGTGGAAGGTGGCGTACACCCTGGACAAGTCGCCACCTCATCGCAGGGCCAACACAGATAGACAGACAACATTCACACTCACATTCACACACTAGGGACCATTTAGTGTTGCAACTCAGTATTCTTCTTCCTCCAAACACGACAAGTTGAGTTTATACCAAAAAGTTATATTTTGGTTTCATCTGACCACATGACATTCTCCCAATCCTCTGCTGTATCATCCATGTATCCATTTTGGTATAAACTTAACTCGTCGTGTTTGGAGGAAGAAGAATACTGAGTTGCATCCCAAGAACACCGCACCTACTGTGAAGCATGGGGGTGGAAACATTATACTTTGGGGCTGTTTTTCTGCTAAGGGGACAGGACGACTGATCCGTGTTAAGAAAAGAATGAATGGGGCCATGTATCGTGAGATTTTGAGCCAAAACCTCCTTCCATCAGTGAGAGCTTTGAATGGTTGATCAAAAACTTATTTTCCAATATAATTTACAAATAAATTCTTTAAAATTCCTACAATGTGAATTCCTGGATTTGTTTTTTCACATTCTGTCTCTCACAGTTGAAGTGTACCTATGATGAAAATTATAGACCTCTGTCATCATTTTAAGTGGGAGAACCTGCACAATCGATGGCTGACTAAATATTTTTTTGCCCCACTGTATATGTATATATATATATATCTATATATATATATATATATATATATATATATATATACATACATACACATATATACATATATAGTATGAGTGTACAAAAGACAATAAAAGAAAATTGACATCTTATTATCAGTGGCGGAGCAGGAAGGGACTTGGAGTGAGTTTGCAGTACAATTGAATATGTTACAGCCTGTCATTTATTCCCTGACAAACAGGCCCCCACAGATAAAGGGCTCCTATGCAGGGTGCAGGATGTGTTTATATTGCAGACATACCTTCTACATGTCACACATTGATATAGTAATATTGTATAATATTTTTATTCTTCTTGCTCAAGGGCAAGTGTGACTCACATCCTGTTCCCACACTCCTGTCTGAACAAGGTGTGCATCTCTTACCTGTCTTGGAATTTCCTCTCGGTCCTGGAAAACAGCTGCTGGTGGAATTATATGGTATGCAGCAATATGAAGATGTACTTCATAGGTGAAGATGCTAACTCACGCAATTAGCCTCGCCTAGCATTCTGCCACTGGGACTCAATGTTGGAATTTATACGTCAGACTATCCTCTTGTATATTCATTCATGTTCATTTTTTTGGACAACAGAAGCTGTTAGGATTCTTCCTGGAGTCAGGGGAGAAAATACAGGTATAAACTTATGTGTTATCAAAAATATATATAAATACTGTATTTATATATACATACACACACACACACACACACACATATATATATATATATATATATGTATGTGTATATATATATATATATATATATATATATATATACACACATATATATATATATATATATATATATATATATATATATATATATATATATATATATATATTCGTATTTTTTTTAAAATAAATGTTTGAAAAAGAAGAAGCAATTTAGATTCAGGATGAATAAGACTTGCAATTTGTTTGGTAATCAATTTTTGGGCACCGCCTATTACACAGTATTTATTGTGAAATATAGCAGTAATCATAATACATGATTTGAAGTATTTCGAGAGAGAACTATTATTACAATGAATGTTTCTATCAACTTCAATAAAATGTTGATGTTTTTTTAAAAATCAAAGCTGTATTGTGTTATAATAATAATAATAATAATAATAATAATAATAATAATGATGATAATAACTCCCAAACTGATTTCTCGTTATTTGATGACGTCACATGGAGTGTTTATGCACAGATAATCATTTTTTCCCAGCGTCCCTGAAGAGGCCGACAAAGGCTAGTATCCCGGGAGTCCCTGAACGCAGCAGCAAGTAAAGTTAGTGGTGTTGCAACTTTAGTGCACAATCTTTGTTTTCATCACTTCGGTGCACCGTCCTTCTTTTGTCTTCTTCCTCACCTACTTCCAGTGTGCCGAGGATGCAAAGTGAGGCAAGAACGATGACGTCTCCGCGGTAATTTCCGCTATGTCGCAGGCCAGGTGGTGAACTTGTTGCTGCCATGCGTCACTAGCTCACTGGCTAGCGCGCCGTAGACCTGCTCTTCAGCAACTTGGCCGGCAAGGAGTCCGAAAATGTGCAGAAAGTCGCGTCGCTTCACTCCGGAGGGGAAACTTTTCTCCGGCCCAACTTGGTGGAAAGTGTCCGCCCTGGCTGCGCTGCTGCTGGTCGTGTTGGCCTCGACGTGCTGGGCGGAGGAAGCCTCTTGTCATGGAGCCTACGATCTTTACTTCGTCCTGGACAAGTAAGTCTCCTCTCCAAATACCATCTTTACTTCGTCCTGGACAAGTCTCCTCTCTAAATACGATCTTTACTTCGTCCTGGACAAAGTAAGTCTCCCCCTCAACTCTCTATACTGGAATACATGTGTCAATACATGCTTTCATAACATAACATAGTAAACATACCACATCACAACATAACTTAGCAAACACCATAACACAACATAACATAGCAAACATCACAACATAACTTGGCAAACACCATAACACATCACAACATAGCAAACATAACACATCACAACATAACATAGCAAACACCATAACACATCACAACATAGCATAGCAAACATAACACATCACAACATAACATCCATCCATCCATTTTCTACCGCTTATTCCCTTTCACATAGCAAACACCATAACACATCACAACATAGCATAGCAAACATAACACATCACGACATAGAATAGCAAACATAACACATCACAACATAGCATAGCAAACATAACACATCACAACATAACATAGCAAACATCATAACACATCACAACATACCATAGTAAACACCATAACACTTCACAACATAGCATAGCAAACATCACAACATAACATAGCAAACATAACACATCACAACATAACATAGCAAACAATACAACATAACATAGCAAACACCATAACACATCACAACATATCATAGCAAACAAAACACATCACAACATAGCACAGCAAACATCACAACATATCATAGCAAACATAACACATCACAACATAACATAGCAAACATAACACATTTTACAACATAACAGCAAACACCATAACACATCACAACATAGCATAGCAAACATCACAACATAACATAGCAAACATAACACATCACAACATAACATAGCAAACAACACAACATAACATAGAAAACATCATAACACATCACAACATAACATAGCAAACATCATAACACATCACAACATAACATAGCAAACACCATAACACATTACAACATAGCATAGCAAACATAACACATCACAACATAACATAGCAAACATTACATATCACAACATAACACAGCAAGCATAACACACCAAAACATAATAGCAAACATAACACATCAAAACATAACATAGCAAACATTACACATCACAACACAACATAGCAAACATAACACATCACAACATAACATAGCAAACATAACACATCACAACATAACATAGCAAACAGTATTACACAACATAGCAAACAGTATTACACAACATGACATAGGAAACATAACATAGCAAACATAACACATCATAACATAACATAGCAAACATCATTACATATCACAACATAACATCGCAAACATTATAACACATCACAACATAACATAGCAAACATCATAACACATCATAACATAACATAGCAAACGTAACACATCACATCACAACATAACATAGCAAACATAACACATCACAACATAACATAGCAAACATCATAACACAACATAACATAAAATAGCAAACATTACACATCACAACATAACATAGCAAACATCATAAGACATTACAACATAACATAGCAAACATAAAACATCACAACATAACATAGAAAACATCATTACATATCACAGCATAACAGCAAACATCACAACATAACATAGCAAACATCATTACACATCACAACATAACATAGCAAACATAACATCACAACATAACATAGCAAACATCATTTCACATCGCAGCATAACATAGCAAACATCACAACAACATAGCAAACATTACACATCACAGCATAACATAGCAAACATCACAACATAACATAGCAAACATCATGACACATCACAACATATATCAAATATCATTACAGATCACAACATAACATAGCAAACATCACAACATAACAGCAAACATTACACATCACAACATAACATAGCAAACATCATAACACATCACAACATAACATAGCAAACATCATAACACATCACAACATAACATAGCAAACATCACAACATAACATAGCAAACATAACACATCACAACATAACATAGCAAACATCACAACATAACATAGCAAACATCACAACATAACATAGCAAACATCACAACATAATATAGCAAACATCCTAACACATCACAAGTTCACAACATAACATAGCAAACATTACACATCACAACATAACATAGCAAACATAACACATCACAACATAACAAAGCAAACATCACAACATAACATAGCAAACATCACAACATAATATAGCAAACATCATAACACATCACAAGTTCACAACATAACATAGCAAACATCACAACATAACATAGCAAACATCACAACATAACATAGCAAACATCACAACATAACATAGCAAACATCACAACATAACATAGCAAACATCACAACATAACATAGCAAACGTCACAACATAACATAGCAAACATCACAACATAACATAGCAAACATCACAACATAACATAGCAAACATCACAACATAACATAGCAAACATCACAACATAACATAGCAAACGTCACAACATAATATAGCAAACATCATAACACATCACAATTTCACAACATAACATAGCAAACATCATTACACATCACAACATAACATAGCAAATATCACAACATAACATAGCAAACATCACAACATAATATAGCAAACATCATAACACATCACAAGTTCACAACATAACATAGCAAACATTACACATCACAACATAACATAGCAAACATCACAACATAACATAGCAAACATCACAACATAATATAGCAAACATAACACATCACAACATTACATAGCAAACATCACAACATAACATAGCAAATATCACAACATAACATAACAAACGTCACAACATAATATAGCAAACATCATAACACATCACAAGTTCACAACATAACATAGCAAACATCATTACACATCACAACATAACATAGCAAACATTACACATCACAACATAACATAGCAAACATAACACATCACAACATAACATAGCAAACATCACAACATAACATAGCAAACATCACAACAAAATATAGCAGACATCATAACACATCACAAGTTCACAACATAACATAGCAAACATTACACATCACAACATAACATAGCAAACATAACACAACATAATATAGCAAACATCACAACATAACATAGCAAACATCATAACATAATATAGCAAACATCATAACACATCACAAGTTTTACAACATAACATAGCAAACTTCATAACATTACATAGCAAACATCACAACATAACATAGCAAACATCACAACATAACATAGCAAACATCACAACATAATATAGCAAACATTACAACATAACATAGCAAACATCACAACATAATATAGCAAACATCATAACACACCACAAGATCACAAAATAACATAGCAAACATCATTACAAATCACAACATAACATAGCAAACATTACACATCACAACATAACATAGCAAACATAACACATCACAACATAACATAGCAAACATCACAACATAACATAGCAAACATCACAACATAATATAGCAAACATCATAACACATCACAAGTCCACAACATAACATAGCAAACATCATAACACATCACAAAATAACATAGCAAACATAACACATGACAACACAACATAGCAAACATAACACATCACAACACAACATAGCAAACATAACACATCACAACATAGCAAACATAACACATCACAAAATAACATAGCAAACATAACACATCACGACATAACATAGCAAACATAATACATCACAACATACCATAGCAAGCATGTCCCCGAGTGGCTGTGAAATGTACCCAGAGTGCTTTGCGCCAGCCCACCATTGTCGTCTAAGGCTGCTTCTTTTCCTCCTTCCTCTTGTTGTGGGGCAGACTGGCTCGTGCGTGCACATGCATCCTCCACTCTGGCCATTTGTAATACAAAGTAGCGCCCGGTTGTCCGTAGACTCGCTAGCAGACGGGGAGAAGAGCCTGTCGAAGTATAGGCACGTAGATAAAACCGTAAAACATCATTTATGCAACCAAAGAACTGGCACTGCATATTATGTAGACTAGTGTTTCCTAACCGTAGGGCCGTGGCCCATCGTTGGGCCGCCAAAAAATCTGTTTCTCAGCTGTGGTCTGCACTCAGTTGTAATGCTCCTTTCCACCACCTGTGGCAGTAATAACAATATCAAGGAAGAAGTTTACCAAGCGCAAAAATTATGACTAAAAAGGTGAAATTGTATTTCCATTTGCACTTTCATTTTATTGACAGTTTATTTGAGAAACCTATTCATTAATATTTAGTTTATTTATTCTAGCACAAACTTATTGTATGTAAAACAAAAAAAGGCAGTTATTTCTGCAGCATGTTTGGTTAGTACTTGTTTTTCTAGTCAACATGACCTAATCATAAGGTTTATCTGCTAACTAAATCATCATCTTTTGTTCATTTGACAAGTTTATAACTGGCTAATTTAGATATCAGTATTGAATACGATTCAAATCAAATATGCATGGAAACACTCCTACAGACATCACACACAGGATTCTCTAAGAGGTAAGAATTGTTTTAGTTATATTGCAAAACTTACGAACGTTGCTTGCAGTGATGAATGAAGACTCCATACGAGTAGGAACGCCATGGACGGCTAGAAGACGGAACGGCACTTTTACTTCCAGCCAAAAGCTTCGTCTATACAATTTAGCTTCAGTGAACAAGCTGGTCCAAAAGATGGCGCCCGAGCATAAACAATAACACAGCTTGTCAGTGTATTTGCTTCTTTTAAAAAAACTACAAGCATTATGGCCGTCAGCACAGAAAAAGCCATAAATTAGCCGTACTGTTTCATAAGCCGCAGGTTTCAAAGGGTAGTCCGGAATTGAAGATATTTAATTTACTGCTAATAAATGTTTTCTTTCTTGCTTCTTCAACTTTACTGAGCACTTTTGCTTTCAAGCAAACTTTGCAGCTAGTTTAGCGGTTGGCATACCTGCTCTTAGTGCGCAACGTGTTTTGCCTCGTCCTCCAGTGATTATGGTACTAGGTAATGGCTGCATAGAGTGAAAGGAAAGGTGTTTGCCACAATTCAAGTTGTTGGGTGACGTGAAGAGGCAGGGGTTAAAATCTGCATGAAGATGGGGAAACTTGAGAAGATGAATCATGAAAATGACTCCCAGCTGCTCGTCATTATGTTTCCTGTCAGCGCCAAGTCAGCAATGGTGGAGATAGGAGTTGAGAACAAGCAGTAAATATCAAAGGGAGATCCAGGGAAAGGGCGTGGTGCCTTCATGTTCATGTGGTGCGTTCATGTTCATGTGGTGCCTTCATGTTCACGTGGTGCGTTCATGTTCATGTTCATTTGGTGCGCTCATGTTCACGTGGTACTTTCATGTTCATGTTCTTGTTCAGGTGGTGCGTTCATGTTCACGTGGTGCCTTCATGTTCACGTGGTGCCTTCATGTTCACGTGGTGCGTTCATGTGCATGTGGTGCCGTCATGTTCATGTGGTGCGTTCATGTGCATGTGGTGCCGTCATGTTCATGTAGTGCGTTCATGTTAATGTGGTGCCTTCATGTTCACGTTGATGGAAAGACTTACCTTGGAATGTTAGACAGGCCTCCTCTCTTCATGTCTTGAAATGGCTCTTAAAAACAGACGTTTATTCCCTGGCCTTTAACACTCTGTTGTCTCCATCCTGCTACGGTGTCCCACAATGCACCTGCTGTCAACCTCTTTTTTTGTTCTTATATATTTGTTTTTATGGTGTTGTGTTTTGTGTTGTGTTGTGTTGTGTTATCTTTTCAGCTGCCTTTTGTGCAGCACGTTGGCTCCTCCTGTGCTGAAGTTTAAATGTGTTTAATAAATGAAGTTGATGTTGTTGTCAGGACAGTGAAGTGTAAGTTGTGTGTGCTGGCCTGAAGGACACCAAAATGTTCCTTGGTGGATGATGCAAAACAGGAAGGAAGAGGAGTTGCGTCATCCAGCAGAAGAAACCCTTGCCAGGCAGCTGCTAACTTGAGTGTGGCCATGCTGTGTTGTGTAGCTCCACCTAAATGTGTTGTAGACCCCTTCTACTACTTTATTGTTATGTCATGTTGTGTAGCTCCACTTAAATGTGTTGTAGACCCCTTCTACTACTTTATTGTTATGTCATGTTGTGTAGCTCCACTTTAAAGTGTTGTAGACCCCTTCTACTACTTTATTGTTATGTCATGTTGTGTAGCTCCACTTAAATGTGTTGTAGACCCCTTCTACTACTTTATTGTTATGTCATGTTGTGTAGCTCCACTTTAAAGTGTTGTAGACCCCTTCTACTACTTTATTGTTATGTCATGTTGTGTAGCTCCACTTAAGTGTGTTGTGGACCCCTTCTACTACTTTATTGTTATGTCATGTTGTGTAGCTCCACTTAAGTGTGTTGTAGACCCCTTCTACTACTTTATTGTTATGTCATGTTGTGTAGCTCCACTTAAGTGTGTTGTAGACCCGTTCTACTACTTTATTATGTCATGTTGTGTAGCTCCACTTAAGTGTGTTGTAGACCCCTTCTACTAATTTGTTATGTCATGTTGTGTAGCTCCACTTAAGTGTGTTGTAGACCCCCTTCTACTTTATTGTTATGTCATTTTGTGTAGCTCCACTTAAGTGTGTTGTAGACCCCTTCTACTACTTGTTATGTCATGTTGTGTAGCTCCACTTAAGTGTGTTCTAGACCCCTTCTACTACTTTATTCTTATCTCCCGCTGGCTACAGTCCCCTAAATGTGACTTTTTAGGGGGGATTTTGCCTGTCATTCACAATTCTTATGCCAAACAAGAACATATGTTTGTCTTTTTTTATGCATTCTAACGCGTAAAATGTGGCAAGTAAGAGGTGGCTAACAATGCAGATAATTGAAGTAGATTATTGTGCCTCTAAAACTCCTAAAGACATAGTGCCAACACTATTCCATTTACATGTGTTGATCTAAATGTTAACAAGTGTTAGAAATATTTGTATTTTATTTATTTACTGCTTTAACACACCTTCACTGTTGCATGATTTCATCCTTTGTCTCCTTTCAGGTCGGGAAGTGTAGCCACCGATTGGTTTGAGATCTACTCCTTTGTCAGGAACCTCACGGAACGATTTGTCAGGTGAGTGCGGGCTCAGAGGAATAGGTTTTGGTCAGGCGGACACTTCACATACGTGGGCTTGTGCAGCAACAACAACAACAACAGAAAGTAAAAATAGGAAGGAACCCAAATTGCAAGAGACAAAGTTCCAATAGTGTCAATACTGCAGCAATAGCTTGGCATGGTACTAGGTAGTGGAACAAGACCATTTCCTGGTACCACGGAACCCAAAGATTCACCAGTTCCAAAGTGTTGTGCTTTTGTGTGTTCATGTGGTCATACATGTTCATTTGTTCACACTAATAATAACTCTACTGTCCACTTGTGTCTTTGTTTTGCAAGTGTGCACCCATTTCACTTTGTTTGGTTGGGTCCTACAAAGTGTTTATACCGTAAGTGTTGCACCTGTTACTGTTTGTAAGGTGCATCTTATCTGTTGAAATTGACTACAAGGACAGTGAAACCTCCACTTCGGAACCTAATTGGTTCTTGAACTGGCTTTTAGTGAAGCAAGAATCTCCACAAGAAAGAATGTAAATATGAATAATGGTTGTATGTTTTAGTGAAGCTTTGTAGACTGTAGACTGTACAGTACTGGAGGGGAGAATCAACATCACATGTATTAACAGGACCAAACAACATCAGCAAGCTGAACTGCGCCGTATGTGCTGCTCTGCCAACGCACGCTCACACACAAAAATCCATTGGGTGCCCTCAGAAACAATCAGAAATCACCAAGCATATTTAACTTTAACAAACCATATCATCCATCCATCCATCCATTTTCTACCGCTTATTCCCTTTTGGGGTCGCGGGGGGCGCTGGCGCCTATCTCAGCTACAATCGGGCGGAAGGCAGGGTACACCCTGGACATCACTACAATACAAACAATATTTTTAAAAAGTAAAATCCACTTGCGCTAACATCGGCAAAGGAGGATCTGACGAGAAAGGAGCAGACAGGGGGTCAGGTGTCTGTGTGTGTGTGTGTGCGTGTGTGTGTGCGTGCGTGCGTGCGTGCGTGTGTGAGGCAGCGCTTATACTTCACTGTGATATAAGTCTGCTTTGGCATATTCTTACAGAAAAGTTTGTTTCTTATCACAATTAAAAGTTCCTGCTTTGTTTATTCTTCCATAGCAGCATGGATGTATTCCTCACTAGTAGTCCTTTGGTTTTCTTTAACTCCAAAGCGATTTCTTTCTCCTTTCCTCACTTGTCTCTTTGGGACTGATATAGAGTTGGCAGAATGACCAAAAAAAGACACGAGAAAAGACATGGCCTTTCCTTTCAACAACACTCAGTGCAGGTTTGGGAACTGAGGAGACACATTTTTGAAGTGGAATACTTTCCAATTCTTGCTTGATGTTCAGCTTAAGTTGTTAAACAGTCTCCCGCCTCATATTTTAGCCTTCACACATTTTCAATGTCTGGACTACAGGCAGGCCAGTCTAGTACCCGCACTCTTTTACTATGAAGCACGTGGCTTGACATTGTCTTGTAAATGGTAACTGAAATAAGCAGGGGCGTCCATGATAACGTTGCTTGGATGGCAACATATGTTGCTCCAAAAGGTGTATGTACCTTTCAGCATTAATGGTGCCTTTACAGATGTGTAAGTTAGCCATGTCTTTGGCAGTAATACACCCACATACCATCACACATGCTGCCTAGAACACTTTCACCCTACAACAGTCCCCATGGTTCTTTTCCTCTTTGGTCCACAGTTTCCAAAAACAATTTGAAATGAGGACTCTTCACACCACAGAACACTTTTCCATCTTATCTAAGATGAACTCGGGCCCAGCGAAGCATTTACGGGTATTGCTGATAAAATGCTGTGGTTTTGCATAGTAGAGTTTTAACTTACACTTACAGATGTAGCGACCAACTGTATTTACTGACAGTGGTTTTATGAAATGTTTCTGAGCCCATGTGGTGATATCCTTTACACACTGATGTGGCTTTTTGATGCAGTAGCGCCTGAGGGATGGAATGTGCGTAATATCATGGCTTACGTGCAGTGATTTTTTTACATTCTCTCATCCTTTTGATGATATTACGGAGCGTAGATGGTGAAATCCCTAAATTCCTTGTTGAGAAATGTTGTCCTTCAACAATTTGCTCAGGCATTTGTTGACAAAGTGGTGACACTCGCCCCATTCTTGTTTGTGAATGAGTGAGCATTTCATGGAAGCTGCTTTTATAGCCAATCATGGCACCCACCTGTTCCCAATTAGCCTGTTCACCTGTGGGATGTTCCAAATAAGTCTTTGATGAGCATTCCTCAACTTTCTCACTCTTTTTTGCCA
Source organism: Nerophis ophidion (assembly GCF_033978795.1). Classification (NCBI taxonomy): domain Eukaryota; kingdom Metazoa; phylum Chordata; class Actinopteri; order Syngnathiformes; family Syngnathidae; genus Nerophis; species Nerophis ophidion. The sequence goes on along the minus strand of NC_084611.1, from coordinate 45,982,988 downwards.
CTTGTGCCAGCTTTATTGAAACATGTTGTAGGCATCAAATTTCAAATGAGCTAATATTTGCAACAAATAGCAAAGTTTGTCAGTGTGAACATGAACTATCTTGTCTTTGCAGTCTATTCCATTGAATGTAAGTTGAAAAGGATTAGTTAGTATTTCCACAAGGTGACAACTTGACTGCTGTTGTACTTTCCAGATGCTGTGTGAATATTAGTAGCCTGGTGGCATCGTTGTGGTTATCTACGGTCCCTGTAGTCGTCACATCTCGCACGATGGCGCTCCTCACATGACTTATGGAGGACGAGGCAGCCGTCCCTTACCCGCGCATCCTCTCTTCAGACCAAATTTTAGCGGCAAAGTCGGAGGCTGGAAGTGTTGGCGGCGGCTGCCAGCGCGGGACAGACGGCGGCGGCCCCGCCAGAACGGAGCGCTCGTTGGAAGAAAATAGCCAAGGCGGCAGGTGGGAGTGGGTGGCGGAGTGGAGCGCTCTTCTGGGCTGTGAGAATGGCCATTTGCAACGGGAGTATTGGCGGCGGGGGCTGGGGGGGAGGGTTTTGTGATGGCGGCGGCGGCAGCCAGACAATGTACAGTAACGGCGAGGAACGCGGCGAGTACAATCTGCTGAAAGACGTTCGCTCACCAGGAACGCTTCTGTTACGCCATGTGGAACTAACAACTCCAATTTATCCCCACAGGAACACATCCAACCCCCTGCTGGGTGTGTTGGCGTCATCCAACATACACCGTCTTACAAGTCACATAATGTCACAACCTCATCCAACGTACACCGTCTCACAAGTCACATGATGTCACAACCTCATCCAACATACACTGTCTCACAAGTCACATGATGTCACAACCTCATCCAACATACACTGTCTCACAAGTCACATGATGTCACAACCTCATCCAACGTACATCGTCTCACAAGTCACATGATGTCTCAACCTCATCCAACATACACTGTCTCACAAGTCACATGATGTCACAACCTCATCCAACGTACATCGTCTCACAAGTCACATGATGTCACAACCTCATCCAACATACACTGTCTCACAAGTCACATGATGTCACAACCTCATCCAACGTACATCGTCTCACAAGTCACATGATGTCTCAACCTCATCCAACATACACTGTCTCACAAGTCACATGATGTCACAACCTCATCCAACGTACATCGTCTCACAAGTCACATGATGTCACAACCTCATCCAACATACACTGTCTCACAAGTCACATGATGTCACAACCTCATCCAACATACATCGTCTCACAAGTCACATGATGTCACAACTTCATCCAACGTACACCGTCTCACAAGTCACATGATGTCACAACCTTATCCAACATACACTGTCTCACAAGTCACATGATGTCACAACCTCATCCAACATACACTGTCTCACAAGTCACATGATGTCACAACCTCATCCAACATACACTGTCTCACAAGTCACATGATGTCACAACCTCATCCAACGTACACCGTCTCACAAGTCACATGATGTCACAACCTCATCCAACGTACACCGTCTCACAAGTCTAATGATGTCACAACCTCATCCAACGTACACCGTCTCACAAGTCACATGATGTCACAACCTCATCCAACGTACACCGTCTCACAAGTCACATGATGTCACAACCTCATCCAACATACACTGTCTCACAAGTCACATGATGTCACAACCTCATCCAACGTACACCGTCTCACAAGTCAGACATGATGTCACAACTCATCTAACATACACCCTCTCACAAGTCACATGATGTCACAACCTCATCCAACATACACCGTCTCACAAGTCACATGATGTCACAACCTCATCCAACGTACACCGTCTCACAAGTCAGACATGTCACAACTCATCCAACATACACCCTCTCACAAGTCACATGATGTCACAACCTCATCCAACATACACCGCCTCACAAGTCACATGTCACAACCTCATCCTACGTACACCGTCTCACAAGTCACATGATGTCACAACCTCATCCAACGTACACCGTCTCACAAGTCAGACATGATGTCACAACTCATCCAACATACACCGCCTCACAAGTCACATGTCACAACCTCATCCAACGTACACCGTCTCACAAGTCACATGATGTCACAACCTCATCCAATATACACCGCCTCACAAGTCACATGATGTCACAACCTCATCCAACGTACACCGTCTCACAAGTCAGACATGATGTCACAACTCATCCAACATACACCGTCTCACAGGTCACATGTCACAACCTCATCCAACATACACCGTCTCACAAGTCACATGATGTCACAACCTCATCCAACATACACCGTCTCACAAGTCACATGATGTCACAACCTCATCCAACGTACCCAAGTCACATGATGTCACAACCTCATCCAAAGTACACAAGTCACATGATGTCACAACTTCATCCAACGTACACCGTCTCACAGGTTACATGATGTCACAACCTCATCCAACATACACAAGTCACATGATGTCATAACCTCATCCAACATACACCATGTCACAAGTCACATGATGTCCCAACCTCATCCAACGTACACAAGTCACATGACGTCACAACCTCATCCAACGTACACAAGTCACATGATGTCACAACCTCATCCAACGTACACGGTAGAAATGCACGGATAGGCAACTATATCATCCGCATCACCAAAGTCGTCATCCACCCGAATCAACATTTTATCAGGACCGTACCCGCCCGCCAACCGCCCGCTGAAATACATCAGAGATTGTCCGCTTTTACCACTCACAGAGCTATTTAAACCTGTTTCACAGAGTAATGATGACATTTGGAGCCGCTAACGTTCCCGCGACTATCTAATAGCGTTCATCTTGATGACAAGAATATGGACGTGCTGTGAAGCCATTGCCTTAGACACCTTCAACAACATGTACGAACCGATTGTTAGTCCGGCAACATGTTGTGTGCAGCTTCCGCAATTACACGTACAAGATTGAAAGGCATACTAGGTGATACAGAGAACACTGATGGTTGTGATATAAACAACTTTAACACCTACTAATATGCGCCACGCTGTGAAGCCACACCCAACAAGATTGACAAACACATTTCGGAAGAACATCCTCACAGTAACACAACATAAATGCAACACAACATGAATACGAAGGATTATGGGTATTTGTTGTGTTGCGTTTATGTTGTGTTACTGTGAGGATGTTCTCCCGAAATGTGTTTGTCGTTCTTAATTGGTGTGGCTTCACAGTGTGGCGCATATTACTAAGAGTGTTAAAATTGTTTACATCACAACCATTAGTGTACTCTGTGTCACCCAGTATGCCTTGCAGTCGTGTGCGTGTTGCCGCGGAAGCCTCACACAACATGTTGCTGGACTGACAAGCAGTTCGTAAATGTTGTAGTAGGCGACAAAGCCAATGGCTTCACAGCACGCCCTAATGCTTATTATTTGGGTGACTACCGGCAGTCATTCAGGAGAATAATATCATCTCTTCGCTTTATGACACGGGTCTTAAATGGCACTTTGAATGGCAAAGGAGACCGATCACAGAACCATGCATATCAAATATTTCTGGATGGTTCAACCGCCACCCGCCCGAATCTAATTAAAATCTATGTATTCGTCATGCCAACCGCCCGACCCGCGGTTTATCCGCGGACTCCACGGATGAGACCGTAAACCGCGCATCTCTACACGGTCTCACAAGTAAATTTACACACAAAGATTTTCTAAATATTTATTTACATACCCTAATTGTTTCTAAAGAGTATCTGTAACAGGGCAGTAAAATGGCTGATCAAACAAAACAGAAGTCATGGTCATGATCCCACTAGCTGCGCAATCTAGCTCTCCAATCAGCTAAACAGACTCAACAACTCCACGCTGACGTTCTGCTGAATTTACTGGGGAATTAGTGAAAGTGAAATAACACAAAAAGAATGCCATTGTAAGTTAATAATACTAACACAGACACTCGTAAACGTGTTAGCATATTAGCTAATGCTAACAACGCTAGTGGCATTACATTACGATAGCAGGTACAAATATGCATGAACACACTCCTACACACATCACACACGGGACGATTTAGCAAGTCAGAATTGTTTTAGTTATATTGTAAAACTTACAAAGGGATGAATGAAGAATCTGTACGAGCAGAAACGCTAAGGACGGCCAGAAGACAGAAAGGCACTTTTACTTCCGGTTCAAAGCTTTAAACAGCAGGGAACACATGCAGGCGTTCACCTGGCAGTACGTGCAGTGAGCAAACTCGTCCTAAAGGTGGCGCCATAGCACAAACAATAACACGCCATTTATTTAAGTGTATTTGCTTGTGTTTAATGAAAACTGTTTGCTTTATTTGTCGTCGGCTAAAAATCCATAAATCAGCCGCACCAGTTTTTAAGCCGCAGACTTCATAGCATAGGCTTATACTCCGAAATGTATGGCAATCATTGACTTGTCACTGATGAGTAAATGGATTTAATAAAAACACTAAGCCTTGCAACATATTTAAGTTGTGTGCAAAATAATATTAAAATGACCATTATTTGTTTCATCTAAAGTGCTGACTTTACTGTATATGATGTACAGGGGGTGTGTTCATTTCATCAATCAATCCATTTTATCAATTGATTTCGGCACAACCTTATATGTATGTATACATGTATGTATTTATATGTATGTATGTATAGAGGCATACATGTATAATGATAAATGGGTTGTACTTGTATAGCGCTTTTCTACCTTCAAGGTACTCAAAGCGCTTTGACACTACTTCCACATTTACCCATTCACACACACATTCACACACTGATGGAGGGAGCTGCCATGCAAGGCGCCAACCAGCACCCATCAGGAGCAAGGGTGAAGTGTCTTGCTCAGGACACAACCGACGTGAATGCGGTTGCTGCAAGTGAATGCGGTTGCTGCCAGTGAATGTGGTTGCTACAAGTGAATGTGGTTGCTGCAAGTGACAATGGTTGCTGGAAGTGAATGTGGTTGCTACAAGTGTATATGGTTTGTCAGCCCGTTAGATGAGCAATAATGGCTGTGGGCCGTCTCCTTGTTCCGCCCTGCAGTCCCAGCATGAGAGTGTCCTTCATCGTCTTCTCCGCCCAAGCTCGCGTGATCCTCCCGCTGACAGGAGACAGGTAAATGTCACCTTTAGCATCGCCATGGAAACGCCATATCAGGAGGCGTGGCCTGTGTTGTGTTCAAGGTACCAGATTGAGGAAGGCCTGGAGAAGCTGCGAGGCGTCAAGCCGGCCGGCGAGACGTACATGCACGAGGGCATCAAAGAGGTTGGCCATGTTTGTTGTGTCCCCATCCCCCACTCCATGGTGACCTTTGACCTCCGCAGGCCACAGACCAGATCCAGAAGCAGACCACCAAGTCGTCCAGCATCATCCTGGCGCTGACGGACGGCAAGCTGGAAGTGTTTGTTCACGAGCTCACCGTCAACGAGGTGAGACACTTCCTGATTGCTGGACGCCATCTTTCTTTGACTTAGCTGGCTCCTCCCATGGCAGGCCGACCAGGCGCGGACCTACGGCGCTCGCGTCTACTGCGTGGGCATCAAGGATTTTGACGAGCAGCAGGTGAGAGAGCGGAAACCACCTTCCTCACACGACTGCCAGCTACTTGAGGCAGTGCCTGAGTCATCCTCTCGTTTGCATAATCCACCATCACAGACCACTAAAAATTCACTTCACATCCCAATCGACAATTTCACTCATCCCGTTTCTTCTTCCATCTTTCAAAAATATATGAAAATATATATATAAGGTTTTGACTTTACAGAATCTCCCAGAATGCTTCACTTGACCCACCAGACGCCATGTAAGCATTCAGTAATGCCTTCAGGGACTGACCCTACAGTTTGTACATTCCGTAATGCCTTCAGGGACTGATCATACAGTTTATGCACTCAGTGATGCCTTCAGGGACTGATCATACAGTTAGTGTATTCAGTGATGCCTTCAGGGACTGATCATACAGTTTGTGCATTCAGTGATGCCTTGAGGGACTGATCCTACAGTTTGTGCACTCAGTGATGCCTTCAGGGACTGATCATACTGTTTGTGCATTCAGTGATGCCTTCAGGGACTGATCATACAGTTTGTGCTTTCAGTGATGCTTTCAAAGACTGACGACACAGTTAGTGTATTCAGTGATGCTTTCAGGGACTGATCATACAGTTTGTGCATTCAGTGATGCCTTGAGGGACTGATCCTACAGTTTGTGCACTCAGTGATGCCTTCAGGGACTGATCATACAGTTTGTGCATTTAGTGATGCCTTCAGGGATTGATCATACAGTTTGTGCACTCAGTGATGCCTTCATGGACTGATCATACAGTTTGTGCATTCAGTGATGCCTTCAGGGACTGATCATACAGTTAGTGTATTAAGTAGTACAACTTTTGGCCCATCAGTGGTCAGTGCGTGGCGTTCCAACATGCCCCCCCCCCATTCCCGTAACCATTGGTAACCACCCGGCGCCTGTTAAGTCCTGAACAAAGGCAACATTGGTCCCAGTTTGTGGCGCGGTGAAGTGTTTGCGGCCATCTGCCGCGGCGCCTGCTGCCCCGTACTTTGAGAGCTGCAAAGCTCGCTGGCGGTGACTCCTCCTCTCCTCTCCTCTCCCCGCAGCTCGCCGACATCGCCGACACCAAGGACCAGGTGTTCCCCGTCAAAGATGGCTTCCACGCGCTCAAAGGCATCGTCAACTCGGTAAGTGAGGCCTCCTCTGCTTCCTGTCCGAGGAGAACTTTGTTTACGTGTGTGCAGCTGCAAGAGGGCGTGGCCCGCCCTAGGGTACACATGCTGTACTAATCCTCATCCAGTTCTTTGGTCCAAGCCTTCTCCGCCCAGGGCCGCTGGACATGTGACCTGGTGAAGCAATCCAGTCTTTTCTGCGGCTCTTCTTAGTTGGGCTGATACACACACACACACCCACACACACACAAAAATTGATTTTCAGATTAATCACGATTCTTATTTGGAACAATTCTTAATCAATTCCAAAAAAGCTAGTTTGTATCTATCCTGTCCTCAGACAAATCATTCATCATTATGTCAATGTGGATGATCCACATCTGTGTTGGACAGATGTTTGTCTACAGTTTTATTCAACAAAACCTGTTTTCTTTGAAGTCATTTAGAAATTGATCAGAGCTGTTTGTTTATTTGATGTCGTTGCTCATTCATTTTCCTGAAGGAATCAAAAAAGTACTATCTATCAATCTAGAACTGGCACCCGCTGTTATTAAAAAGTATTGATTTTGAATCGATAATTGTTTTGAATTGAGAAGCAACTGGAATGTTGTGCTGCCCATAAGAATCCCAGCCCTAGACTTTAGTGAAGAATCTGATCCCGTTCCCACATGTGAGGCCTTCCTTTGGGAGACTTTTCTAATGCACGTGCACATTTACAGTCAGCAATTCCCCGCTCTACCCAAAGTATAATAGCGTAAATAATAATAACTATATAGGTGAAATAAACAATTACAAAATATATTTATATATGTATATTTTATTTTATTTTCTTACATACAAAATCTCTTCTGTTTTTAAAATCATTTTTAATTGTAATTACCGTATTTCCTTGAATAGCCGCCAGGCATGTAATATGCGCCTGCCTTGAATTACTGCCGGGTAAAACTCGCTCACCAAATTAATAAGCGCATGCTTACTTTTACCGGCGGGTCAAATTCGTGACGTCACGAGTGACGCTTCCCCTGCCGTAATTTTCAAAATGGCAGAGGATATTTTTTAGGCCTTTACTGTGTGTAAACCAGGGTTCTTGTTCCACAGCCATACAGATCACACTAATGGTTGTGATATAAAACAATTTTAACACTCTTACTAATATGCGCCACACTCTGTGAACCCTAACCAAATAAGAATAACAAACACATTTCTGGAGAGCATTGGCTCTGTGGCACATTATAAACGCAGCATAGGGATTACCCATAATGCCGTGCATCCATGACTCTTGGATATATTATGCACGCGCTCCCCCCCCCCGTGCGTTGGTTGAGGTGGGTGGGGTTGGGGGCGTGTGTATAATATATCCAAGAGTCACGGATGCACGGCATTATGGGTAATCCCTATTCTGCGTTTATAATGTGCCACGGAGCCAATGCTCTCCAGAAATGTATTTGGTGTGGGTTCATAGAGTGTGGCGCATAATAGTTAGAGTTTTAAAGTTGTTTATATCACAACCATCAGTGTAAAAGGTATGGCTGTTGATCAAGTGTGCATTGCAATCTCGTATAATAAGCAGCAAAACGCATGCGTCCGACAGGCACGCAGACAGCATGGTGTAAAAGTGGGCGCGATGACATGCTGTAGAGCAGTGGTTTCCAACCAAGGGGCCGTGGACGCAGAATAATTTTTTATTATTGTTTTCTTTTTATGACTATCAATTTTTTTACTGCATGCCATTGGTAAGCGCAGGGGTGAGAAGAGGTTTTAAAATTATTAGTGCCTGCTCACTTTTACCGCATGCTTTGAATAAGCGCAGGAGTAAGAAGAGGTTTTAAATTAATTAGCGCCCCGGCGGCTATTCTAGGAAATACGGTACCTTTTTAAAAAAAACAAACAATGAAAGACAGAAAAAAATTACCTTTGCCAAAAATGCAAACTTTGGGTAAATATCTTGACAAGTATGAGATGATTATACAAGTAGAGACGATGAGGCAGCAGCACACACATTCTCATACTTTCTGTAAAGTCCGTCTTGAAAAATGTCCCAACTCAAGCCTTCATGGAGGAGCCCACAATTGATTTTATTTCAATGTATAAATGCATAAAGAGTTATAAAAGTGTATAAAATCAAGTCAATGAGTTTTTGTGATTTGACCCATTTTCCATATGTAGATCTCAAATGTTGGCAACACTCGTAATAAAGATGTTTGATGATAAATCAAACATTATGTCACTTCTGCTCCCACCTTTCCTCCAAAATAATGTTGAAAATGTTTAAATACCCGAGCTTATGTGGCAACCTGACTAATACTAATCAATATGAGCCCTGGACATAAACAAGCTGTGTGTGGAGTCTTTCAGGGTTTTGCTGACTTTGCCAAAACACTGCACACTGCTCCTTCACTGATTAGTACCACAGGATCACCGATTAGTACCACAGGATCACCGATTAGTACCACGGGATCACTGATTAGTACCACAGGATCACCGATTAGTACCACGGAATCCTGCGACCATTCCGGGCTCTTTTTGGTGAGGAATTAGTGAGGACCTGATAATCCCGCTCCCACAAAACGCTTTGACAGAGTCCAGTCCTGGCTCTGGACTGGGAGCCTCCCCAAGGACACAAAAGCTTGCGAGCAATGTTTGTTGCTTGGGAAAAGCTAATCACCTCACATGTTAGAGTATTCCCAAAAACAAGACATCTCTGGCCACAAGATCCATCCTTCCTTCAACAACCTACCACCGCGCCACTTCCTGCTGGCTAGAAAAGTCACGAGTAACTCATCATTATTTATTTATTTATTTGGAATGTCATTCACAGTTCACAATTTATTTGAGACAAAACACACGTTTCTTTTTTTATGCATTCTAAATTGTAAATATAGGCTAGCAAGAGTCGGCTAACAATGGAGTCACTGGGAGTTGATCTATTCTGCCTTTAAGGCACTCTAAAAACATCCATCATGTATTTATGTCATCTAGTAACATTCATAATAACATATAACATATACATTATGTAAGTATATATGTCATGTAGTAACATTCATAATAACATGTAATATATACATGATGTAAGTATATATGTCATGTAGTAACATTCATTATAACATGTCATATTTACATATTTTGACGTATTAATTTCACAGACACATCAGAACGCTCACTTTCCCTTCAACAACAACATCAAGAAGAAGACTACTAATCATGTCAGACTTGATGAGAGACAACAAACATAATAAAACAATCATTTACTGTACAATGTCTGCTCTCACTGCGATAAAGACTGATGGGATGTTTATATATTCCCCGTGACATCAACAATTAATCATAAATCCTCCTGAAGCTTTTAAAAAAGTGTATTTTGTGTCATTCTGGCCATCTCCGGGTCTAAATTGGATGTCAAACTCGTGTGGGTTTATGTCCACAACCTTCTACTATATAAAAATGTTGCATAGTT